>NW_022589726.1:5681082-5868837 GCF_004348235.1 Phoca vitulina
TTCTTCTTCTTCTTCTTCTTCTTCTTCTTCTTCTTCTTCTTCTTCTTTCTTCTTCTTCTTCTTCTTCTTTTGGAGATTTTAGTACTCCTTTATCAGTATGTGATAGAATAAATTACAAAATATCAGTAAGGATATAGAAGATTTAAGTGACACTCTCACCAACTTGACCTGACATATTTAGATGATCCAATAATTGTAGAGTACACATTCTTTACAAGTGCACATTGAACATTCACCAAGATATATCTTATGTTACTGGGCCGTACATAAAACTAAGAAATAATACCATTTACAAGAAAATCAAAGTGTAAACTACTTAGGAATAAATAAATTTAACAAAAAATGTGCAAAACCTGTACAATGAAAACTACAAAATATTATAGGAGAAATTAAATATCTAAATAAATGGAATGGTAAATTGTTCATGGATTGGAAGCCTCTATATTATTATTATGTCTACCCTCTCTAAAGTTACAGCCATCCAGTCAAAATTCCAGTAGGATTATTTTGAAAGAATTTACAAGCTGGTTGTAAAGTTAATGTGAAATTGCAAAGGATATAGAAGAGCCAAAATGATCCTGAAAAAGGATATTGGAAGACTTCACTACTTGATTTCAAGAATTACTAAGAAGCTCTACAGTCATCAAGATAGTGTAACATTGGTGTAAATAGATGAATGGGACCCAATAGAATGCAGAAATAGACTCACACATATACAATTAATTGATTTTCAACAAAGGCGCCAGGAAAATTCAATGGGGAAAATGACAGTCATGTCAACAAATGTGACTGGAACAACTAGGTATCTATATGAAAAAATTGTCATTGTGTATTACATTTGTAGTATGTATTTACGACAAATTACAATTTTGAGTCTATGTTATCCATGCCCTAGGAAATAAGTTCTGCATGCAGCTGCTATATGAGCTCTCTTAAATCTTAGGAGTTGTATTTATTAAGTGAAGCTTATTAAAGGGCTGCAATTGCATTGAGGACACAAGGGCATCATTTAGAAAATAGTTTGAAGCCTTAAATACTATTTTATTTTCTGGGGGATATAAGAATGACCTATTTTTATTTATTTTTAAAAATTTAAATTCAATTAATTAACATGTAGTGTATTATTAGTTTCAGAGGTAGAGTTCAGTGATTCATCAGCCTTTGCTTTCTTACCATTTAGCACTCGGTTGTTGCCTTGTAAAAAAATATGTAATTTTAGTCACTCTTCCAAAGATAAATATTTGCTTCTCTAATAGCAGATTTGCATCCCACCGTTGTTCTGTGCCTTTCTGTGAACACATTAACTTTTATTTCATTGCTGAATCATAGTGCAATCTTTCTAAAGATGTTTGAGTTGTAATTAAAAACACATGTAGTAACAGCCATGCACACAGTTCCAAGTAGGGGCACGACTGGAAGGGACTGCACAGGAAGGGACTACAGCACCAGGGGCTGACTTGGTGATGTAATCATCAGACTCTATGGATCATAAAACAGGCTGTAATTTCAGAGATATTAAAATGTGGGGGGAAAAAAGCCAAACCACATATGTGTCTTAGAGTCAACTAAATGGGTTAGTAATTTAGGAATCCCAATTGGGTTTTTTTGTTTTGTTTTGTTTTGTTTCCCCCTCCTACAGAGGAGCAGATACAAAATTGCAATCACAGAGATCTCCAAGTGAGCTGTGATTCTCTGCATGAGCCTCCCTTTGCTCATTGGATATGCTTGACCATCAGAAAGCGCAGCTAGCATTCTTTTGGGTGTGTGGGGGTAGAGCTGAATTTTAAGGGAAATGGCTGCCATGGCGGCATTTGGGAATTGGGGTAGCCAATTATGCTTCTGGGCAGATCAATTGCTTTAATGTTCTCCTATACATTATGTAGGAGTGGCAGCCCTAAAATAACCACCTAATGGTCCTAGTCTGCTTTCTGGATGTGTGTGGGGTAAACTGACTTCCTCATGCCACATACTCTTTGAAATATTGTCAGATCATTGTGCATCCTTCACTTTTCTCACTTTCTTCAACCATCTCTCCAAACTTCTGAAAGCTTGTGATAAACTTCAACATTATTCAGAGTATTTATTGCACATGCATTTTGCTATGGTCTGAATGTTTGTGCCTCCCTCCTCCTCAGATTTGTATGTTGAAACCTAAACCCGAAGGTGATGGTATTAGGTGGGGCCTCTGAGAGGTGGGTAGGCCATGAGGGCCGCGTCCTCATGAATGGGATTCGTGCCTTTATAAAAGAGGTTCCAGAGAGATCCCTTGCCTCTCCACCATGGGAGGATACAGGGAGAGGTTGGCTGTCTGAAACCCAGAAGAGAGCCTTCACCAGAGTGTGACCATACTGACACGTGGATCTCAGACTGCCTGGCCTTCAGAGTGGTGAGAAATACATTTCCGTTGCTTATAAGCTATCCAGTCTGTGGTATTTTGTTATAGGGCCTGGACAGACTGAGACACATTTATTATTTGAAAAATAATAATGCAATAGTAAAAACCACTTCCAGAGTGCATCTACTGCTGGTATCGTGCTGAGCATTTTACTTATATCACCCTATTTGTTGCTCATGACAGCCCTCTGAAGTAGGTACAATTATTGTACCGTTTGAATGATGACAAAAACTGAAGCTCAGAGAGGATTAATAACTTTCCCATGGCTGTACAACTCGTAGCATAGTTGGATCTGAGTTTCAAAACCAAATCTCCTTGTAATTGATAGCCATTTTTATATAGTTCTGTATAAGGAACTTGTGAAAGTGATATAATAAAAATACCTCCAGATGAGCAGAGCCTTTGTTTCAGACTGGTGCCCCAAGGACATTATGTACTTATTCTAATGGTTCTTCTGTTATTTGGGACACTTTTGGAGCCCCCTTTTGGAATTGTCTTTAGGACCTGAATTTTGAGTATCATCCTTATATTAATCATTATTCATCCTTTGAGATCAGATTTGATTGTTTGAAGGACCCTAATGAGGTCCTTCTAAGGACCAACTAAGGCACAGGATCACTATGATAAACAGGGTGATATAGTTTTCAGTCATAAGGAAATGACCAGTTTCCTTGCGTCGGTTGTAAACCAAAGCAGAGGCATCCTTGGGATGTGTATGATCTTCCTTGGGTCATGATGGTTTGAGAGACATGAGACATTGATGTAAATGCAACTAGCAGGAGTTAAAAAACAGAACATACACTGACTTCATTTATCAATATTAGCCATTTGCGTCGCACTTATGTTTTGTTGATACACACCAGGGACCTCAAATTAGCTGCTCAAGGCAGTACACAGCTCCCGGAAGTATTTCTATGGTCCTTTCAGTGCACCCATTCAGTGTGTTAATAGGCTATATAATTAGGCAGCTTTTAGGCTTGGTGGGCAAATAAGCAATTTAGTCCCAATTGTCCTATATCCACCCACTCAGGGTGTTTACGTTAATCCCACACCCTCTGAAGGCATTTGGGCTTTTGACCCCTGGTGTTCCAGCTCTTTTGTCTAAAGGAATTTTGAATAATAGGCATTTACTCAGTTCAAACACACACACACACACACACACCCCTTAGGGTATTTCATGTCCCAGTTCAAACTTAAAGCTTAAGCTACACCCAGCTAAAAATAATTCTCCCTTTTCCTGAATTTTTCTAAAATTTCAGTGAACCCCCCTTTGCACTCCCAAGCAGCGGTCTTCTGCTGTAGCTCTTTGTAAAACAGTTCTCATACCGCTTCAGAGGCTGAGTCTTCATCAGCAGAGGTGGTCCTGTGCAGATGAGGCTGGGGCCCTTCCAAATCTGCTTCCTTTTTGAAACAGCAGGAAATATTCCCAAGTGTTTGGACCTTTCATTCATACTTTCTCCTTGCCCCTTTGCTAGCCTGGTTGTCTTGGTTTAGACATTAGTCTTGGATTCTGATGCTTGTTACCGACTCTGCTGAATTTTGAGGCATCTCTTGCTCATGCCCTGATTCCTAGTATTGCCTTGCCCAGGTCTACATTAACTCTATGCCTGCTAGGCTTTGGTGGCCTGTCTCTGCGTCTCATTATATGATTCTGGGCTACGTCCTCTTCTTCTTGGGGCTGCTACCTCAAATGAACCACTATTTGTTTGTATAATTTTGGAATTGTCTTTAGGACCTGAATTTTGAGTATCATCCTTATATTAATCATTATTCATCCTTTGAGATCAGATTTGATTGTTTGAAGGACCCTAAAGATAATTCCAAAAATCTAATTGTTCGCTTGTGGTCCAAATGGACAGTTTATCGTCAGTGAACCAGCACTGAATAAGCATGTATAACTCATAATGCCACTCTGTTTATTATTTCTTACAGAGTGGCACCTCAGACATATTGAAGGTCTAAAATGACACAGAATGATCCTCAATGTTTATTTACTTATCATCTCCCAAGAGATTCATTCATTTACTTAATAAATATTTTTTAAGTTTGCCAGACACTATTCTAGGCTCTTTCTTTCTTTCTTTCTTTCTTTCTTTCTTTCTTCTTTCTTTCTTTCTTTTTCTTTCTTTTCTACTCATATTGATGAGGGCTGTTAGATTACTTTTTTCTTAGTTATTTATCTAATTTTTTAAAATAGTTATGTCCTTTTTAAGGCATAGTCTCAGTCAAAACTTTACAAACTTTAAAAAAGGGCAGTATGTCTTCTTTGGTGCTTAAATTACGTGATGCTGCGGTATGGTCATGGTCACCATAAACAATGGGGAACTCATTAGGAAGGTAAAAGTGACCAAACTTCTCTATAAACATCCACAGTAATAAAGACCAGTGCAGAAAAATGAAACAAAACAAAGCAAAACAATTAAGCCAGGATGCGTGCAATAGTAGTTGACTTGCCTCTGTGGGGAATGGTGGATCTTTTCTGTGATCTTGTTCGGGTTCCAAGGATGCCTTCTCAGCCTCTTGTGATTGCACCTTGCAGGAGGTGAGACGGTGGAGCAGTGATGATTATGGCGGTCCTTGGGTTGCCAGGTGGAGACGAGCTCTCTACTCTGGGGTATTATGGTCACTGAGACTTAAACGCTGGGCAGTTGGAGGCGGATTTTTATTTCTTTTTTTTTAATGTTATGTTAATCACCATACATTACATCATTAGTTTTTGATGTAGTGGTCCATGATTCATTGTTTGCGTATAACACCCAGTGCTCCATTCAATACGTGTCCTCCTTAATACCCATCACCAGGCTAACCCATCCCCCCACCTCCCTCCCCTCTAGAACCCTCAGTTTGTTTCTCAGAGTCCATAGTCTCTCATGGTTCGGATTTTTATTTCTTAAGAGCTAGGATGTCTTTTCCTCGTGGTCCATAAAAGTGCTCAGGATCTCAAGTTGCAGACCACAGCACAGTGGCATTTTATGTGGGTGAGTTGATCAGTTAGGTAAAGAATTTACACTCCTTCTCCTTTTGCCTTCTCCTTTTCTTTGGTTAGTTTGTATTTAAGTTATGTCCTTGTTTGAGACTTGGGTTGCATGGTGTTTCATAAACTCTCTTATTCCATTCAAATAAGTGCAATGAGAAGAATTACAAACTGGAATCTCTGTAGAAGAGAGAGAATGCTCTGGGCCAGTTCCCTTGCCTAAACTCGGGGAAAGAAACTTACTTATCTTTGGCTTTTTCTATCTTGACCTATGAGGTCATCTTATTAAGACAGTGAATAGTAGGGTGCCTGGGTGGCTCAATCAGTTAAGCGTCTGCCTTCAGCTCAGGTTGTGATCCCGGGGTCCTGGGATCGAGCCCCACGTCGTTGGGCTCCCTGCTGAGTGGGGAGTCTTCTTCTCCCTCTACCCTTCCCTCCCTGCTCGTGATCTCGCTCTCTTGTTCTCTCCCTCGCTCTCTCTATCTCAAATAAATAAATAAAATCTTTAAAAAAAAAGACAGTAAATAGTATAGTCCCTTAAATTTAAGCTGAATTATCATATAATTTTACATTTCATTCCCCCTAAACTTATTAAGTTATTATTACCCCCCAGTAAGAGCATTTTCACCGCTGAAAGATTTGAAGAGAAAGAGAATATCCCTTGAAGGACTTGATGTAGGGGAAATAATGCGATGTGAGTCAGTCACTATAGGCTAGAGTGAGTCTAAAGGAACAAGCTAGCTGCTCCCTGGATTTCAGTGTCTGGTGACAGGCATCCTTTTCAGCCTGGTTTTGTTTGTCTTTTTGTTTTTGTTTGTTTTGTTTTTTAAGTGAATTCTGTTTTTCTCCATTTTTTTTTGTTTTAACCCTGGTTCCTCTGTGTAGGTGCTATTCATTGCATTAGCCATCCGATTTAATTTAACGTTATTTCAAATGAAGTTGATGGTGAGGCACTAGAATAAACCCTTGCCTGATACTGTAGCGTCTCTGGACATCTGGAACCCCTAAGCCATGTCTGTTTTCCCATCAGTTCGGTTTCCTCGCCTCAAATAGCTAGAGAACACATAATGATAGCTGTAAGCGAAACCAAGCAATGTTCTAGAGGAAACATTTAGAAAATATACAATTATCTAGGGACTCTGGTTTACCTTGATTTGTTTTTGGAGTTGTTGTTGTTGTTGTTGTTTTCCTGAAGAGACCTGTCAGTCAAGACGCTTCTGTCCGTAGAGATGTTCTTTCAGGGACGTGGGCCACACGGCGGATGGGAGCAGCGGGGCGCCTCTCACGCAGGTTTGGCTGCTTACCAGGGTGGCTGGCACCCCCTTGTGGCCACATACGAGCACACATCCAATCAACCTCCCCAAGCGCCGCCTAATTCGGGGCTCTCCTTACTTTCTCCCACCTGAAGCCAACCGTTGTTAGCTCCAGTTAATTTGTTTCACAAACTGTGGAGTTTATGCCCTGGGGTAAAGCAAACACTTCTGTGAAACTGAAAAAGAAAACCAGAGGATGAGCCTGAGCTTTGGAAAGCCTTCTCAGACATTGTTCTAGGGAAATAGGTGCTTGCCTTGCGTTTACTCTTTTGCCCAGTCATAATTTTGCATTTTTGAAAAGAGAAGCTGGTATCTGTTTAATATAAATTTACCGAGCATCTGCTCTCGTCAGTGAATGATTTCTTCTTACGAATATCTTCTTCTCATGAATAAGAAGGGAAGCGAAACAGACAAAATCGAGCTTTCCTGAAAATGGTGTTGTGAAGACAAACGAAAACCCAATCACCTGAAACAAAATGGTGAAAAGAAACAAGTCAGTTTTGTAAATTGACTTTTTGCAAGCTGGCTTACAGCAGGGCGGCCTGTTTCTGTATTTTCCAGGTCTGTGCTGAGTGAGAAAGGCCAGTGTGATTTGGTCCCTGCTCTCTGGAGGGGCAGCAATGGCAGGGGAGAAGCTTGTATGAAAGGACACACCCTATTCAGGAAGCTGCAAGTAGTTGAGTGGGAATGGGAAGTGGCTTGGGGAATGGGAAGAGGAGGCTGGTTGGTTAGACTTTTAGCCAGGAGACGCTGGTAAGGGCCTGGTTGAGTAAGGCGTGATAGCACTAGCCATGGATAAGGACTGTATCCTGAAGAGAATGTAAAGCCACTGAAGGGCATGGCATGATCAGTTCTGTATGTTTCCGAAAGACCTCGTTGGTGACGGTAGAGGGTTGTAGCTGGGGGGTGAGGCTCGAGGGAGAAAAAACAATGAGAAGAGCATTGCAATAATGTGCCTGGAGTAGAGTGGTGGCACTCTAGTGTCATAGGGAAGGGCGAGGAGAGTCTGAGGAGGAGAGTAGAGTCTGGGATGAAGCAAAGGTTCTTACTTGGGGGGCTGAGTGGGAGGGGGGGTCGTTTATTAACAGTATAGAAGGAGGAAGCTTAGAGGAAGGTAAACAAGTTGCTTTAGACCTGCTAAAAGTTTCAGAGTCCCATGCATCAGCATAATCATAAAACTAGTACGTACATTTTCCATATATATTTTTGTGTGTGTTTAATATTTATGATGTATTTGTTAACAGTATTGAGATATAGTTGATACACAATTAACTGAACATGTTTAAAGTGTATGATTTGGTAGTTTTGACACTTCTGAAGCCATCACCACAATTAAGATAATGAACATATCCATCAGTCCCCAAAGTTTCTTTGTGCCCCTTTGTGATTCCCTCCCTCTCTGCCCCTGTCCCTCTGTCCCCAGGGAACCACTGATCTGCCTTTTGTCACTATAGCTTTGTTTCCATATCCTAGAATTTAATGTAAATGGTGTATGTGTTATACTCTTTTATGTCTGTTTTTTCCACCCAGCATAATTATTTTGATTCATTCATGTTATTGAGTGTATCAATAATTTATTCCTTTTTTATTGCCAAGTAGTATTCCATTATAATGATATACTACAATTTATTTATCTGTTCACCTACTGTTGGTTATCTCTTCCCAGTTTTTGGTTATCACAAATAAAGCTGTTATGAGTACTCAGGTACAAGTTTTTGGACAGATATTCTCATTTCTCTTGGGTAATACCTAGGAATGGAATAGAGGGACTATAGGTCAGGTGTACATTTTGTAAAAGATGGCCAAATTGTTTTCTAAAGCAGTTTGTACCATTTTACATTTTTCACCAGTAGTGTGTGAGAGTTCAGTATCCTTGCTATCACGTGGTATAGTCAATGTTTACTGATGCCAGCCAGTGTAGGTGAAGGGTGGTGGTAGCACATTGTGTTTTCAGTTTGCATCTCCTCATTACTGGGGTTGAGCATCTCTTGATTTGCCTGTTTACCAACAATGTATCTTCTTTGGTGAAGTGTCTGTTTGGATATTTTGCCTGTGAAAAAAAAATTAGTTTGGTTATTTTCTTACTGAGTTTTGAGTATGTGTGTCTTAAAATATATTCTGCATGCAAATCTTTGATCAGATACATAATTTGCAAATATTTTCTCCTGGCCTATGACATCTCATTATTTTAAAAGTGTCTTTTGAAGAGAAGACATTTTACATTTATTTATTTTATTTTATTTTTTAAGATTTTTTTATTTTATTTATTTGACAGAGAGAGACACAGCGAGAGAGGGAACACAAGCAGGGGGAGTGGGAGAGGGAGAAGCAGGCTTCCCGTGGAGCAGGGAGCCCGATGCAGGGCTTGATCCCAGGACCCTGGGATCATGACCTGAGCTGAAGGCAGACGCCTAATGATTGAGCCATCCAGGTGCCCCCATTTTACATTTTTAAAAAAGTTTTATTTTTATTTATTAGAGAGCAAGAAAGAGAGAGAGAGAGCCAGTGCGAGCTGGGGGGCGGGGGGCAGAGGGGGAAGGAGAAGCAGGGAGCTCGATGTGGAGCTTGATCACAGACCTGAGTGGAAGGCAGATGCTTAACTGATAAGCCACCCAGGTGCTCTGACATTTTACATTTTGATGATGTCCAATTTATCAATTTTTTCTTCAGTGAATCATAAAATCATACCTTTTGTGCCATATTTAAGAAATCTATATTTAACACAAGGTCACAAAGAATTTTTACTATGTTTTCATCTAGAATTTTTCTAGTTTTAGGTTTCACATTTAGGTCAATGCCTTTTTGCATCTATTGGGATGATCATGTGATTTTAATTTTTTAAACAATTGATACAAATTACATTGATTTCCAAAGTTAAACCAACTTTGGATTTCTGGGATGTACTCTATCTGGTAATAATGTGTTATCCCTATCATGTATTGTTAGGTTCAATTTGCTAAAATTTTGTTAACAATTTTTGCATCTACATTACGAGGGACATTAGTGTAGTTTTCTTGACTTGTAATATCGTCTCATTTTTGGAATTAGTATAATGCTGGTCTCATTAAGAAGTTGGAAAGTATTCTCTCCTCTTGAATTTTGTGGAAGGAGTGCATAGAATTGGTCCTTTGAAGCCATTTTTGAAGCCAATGGTCCAGTGAAGCCATTTTTGCCTAGAGTTTTCTTTTTTTTTTTTTTTAAGATTTTATTTATTTATTTGAGCGCGCGCACGCGAGAGAGTGAGAAACAGCATGAGAGGGGAGAGGGTCAGAGGGAGAGGCAGGCTCCCCGCTGAGCCAGAAGCTTGATGTGGGACTCGATCCAAGGACTCCGGGATCATGACTTGAGCTGAAGGCAGTTACTTAACCAACTGAGCCACCCAGGTGTCCCTAAAGTTTTCTTTGTGGGAAGATTTTAAGCTAAATATTCTATTTTTTTAATAGATGCAAGGCTATTCAGGTTATCGATTTCTTTTTGAGTGAGCTTTGATAGCTTGTGTTTTTCAATGATTATTCATTTCATCAGATCTACCAAATCTTAGCCACCAAGTTATTTACGCTATTTCCTCACTTTTTAATGTTTTGTATAGTATAGGATGATGTCACTTCTCTCATTCTCAATATTGGTATTTTTTGTCTTCACCCTTTTTTCTGAAATTTTATTGAAATTCATCAATTTTATTGATTTCTCAAAGAACCAGTTTTTAGTTTAATTGATTTTCTCTATTATTTTCTGTTTCAATTTCCCTGATTTCCATTCTGAACTTTATTATTCCTTTCTTCTGTTACATTTGAGTTTAATCTACTCTTTTCTTCCTGGTTTCTTACATTGAAAGCTTGGGTCACTAACTCGAGATCTTTCAGTGTTTTCTTAAGGTAGAAGCTGAAGTTATCAGTTTGAGGTTTTTTGTTTTTTTTTTTAATCTTTTCAGTACAGGAATTTAGCATTATAAATTTCCCTTTTGGTACAACTTGAGCCACATCCCACAATCTTTGATATGTTGTGCTTTATTTTCATTCACTTTGAAATACTTTCTAATTTCCTTTTTGATTTCTTCTTTGATCCATCGGTGATTTGGAAGGGTGTCATTCAGTGTCTGTATATTTGGGGATTGTTCCAGATGCCTTTTTGATTTTGATTTCTAATTTGATTTTATTTTGGTCAGAGAGCATCCTTTATATGACTCAAATCCTCTTGTATTTATTGACCCATGTTTGTGGCCCAGAATTTGGTTAATTTTGGTAAAAGTTCTTTGTGTATTTGAAAAGAATAGCTGTCTTGCTGTTTGGTGGGGTTTTCTAGAAATATCCACTAGATCAATTGGTGGTTACTGTTTTTCAATTTTTCTATATCTTTGCTGATTTTCTTTCTACTTATTTTATCAATTATTGACATCTCTGACATTAACTGTGGCTTCTCCTGTTTCTCCTTGAAGTTCTATCAGTATTCATGGTAGATGTTCATGTATTTTGAAATTCTGCTATTAGGTGCATAAATATTTATGATTGCAAAGTTATCTTGATGAATTGACCCTTTTATTTTATAAAAGTACCCTATTGTCCTTAATAATACTCTTTGTTCTGAAACCTACTTTTTCTGATACAAATAGAACCACTTCAGCTTTCTTTTGATTAGTATTAGCATGATATATTTCTCTGTCCTTTTACACTTATTTGTGCCTTTTAGTTGCAGTGGATTTCTTATAGGCAGCACATATTTAGGTTGTGTGTGTATTTATCCACTCTATCTTTTTATTCGTAGGTTTAAGCCATTTAGTTTTAAGTGATTGTGTTTTAATACGGTTGGAGTTAAATCTACCACCCTGCTTGTCTTCTATTTACCCAGCCTGTTTTTTGTTCCATTTTCCTCTTTTTCTGACTTCTTGATTGATTTTTAAAATGATTTCATTTTATCCCTTTTGTTAACTTAATAGTTAGTTATAGCTCTTTGTGTTTTGCCATTTTTGAGACTCTTCATTCTTTTGTGTAGAACCAGGTTTCTATCTGGCATTATTTTCCTTTTCTTTGAAGGATTTCCTTTAACATATCTTGTAGTACAGTTCTATTGGGGATGAATTCTTTAGGTTTTTTCTTTTCTCCTCTTCTTCCTTCTTCTTGCAATTTATTTGTTAAAGATATTGGGTCATTTGCCTTACAAAGTTTCTCATAGTCTGTATTTTGATGATTGAATTTTCATAGATTCATTTAATATTTTTTTTCTTTATTTTCCATACATTGGTAATTATGCATAGATTCTTGATCAAATTCAGGCTTGATATTTCAGCTGAATCACTTCATATGTAGTGTTGTGTATTTTTCATCAGAGGCACATAGTATATGGCATTTATGTTTATCATGTTAGCAGTCATTAATTATTATCTAGATCTATTTATTCATAAGGCATTGCAAACTGATACTTTACAAATTCTATTATACCTTCTTTATTTATAAGTGGGGTAATTCCATAAATAGAACTTACCCCTTACCACTTGGCTGTCCTGAGAAATTGATCATATAAAAAAGGCAGCACAAATAGTTAATTCTTTTTCTTTACCAGTTTTCAATATAAGGAATTGCTTTTCTAACATTCTTCCAAGGCAATCAATGAGTAATTATTTTGTCTTAGTGTTATTATTAACTCACGGACTTGTATTATTTTTCATTTTTGAGGAATCTTTCTGATTTCTACAAGCTTCCTGCCTTTTGGGATTCTTTGTAAGTCCACTAAGACTGGCATCTTATTGAGCCACTCCCAAGAGACAGCACCATGATAATTATCATGGTAGACCATTTGGTCTGGAATTCCAGTACCATTGTATTTGAATGTCATCTCCTTGTTTTTGGTAACATTCTAGGCATTTTGCAGTACCTAATAAAATATTACATATTAAAATAGTCTGATTTGGGTGATTAAGATGGTATAATTATTCAAAGGAAATAAGTTATGGGTGATGTAAACATTTTTATTTTTATGATCTTTGCTGGCCATAGTATTTGGATAGTTGACCTATGTATATGTAAAAAACACATTAAAGATTCTTATAGAACTCAAATACTCTCAGACTTAAAAAGGAACTTAATAGTTGCTTAGTTGAATTTACAAAATAATTTGCCTAATTGCTAGTGATCCAAATTGAAACTGAAAAAAAAATTCCATTCATTTTTAAGATTTCATGATCTACTTTAATTAACATTTTGAGAGCTTGAGTAGTAATGGTGATTAGATACATTTCTTTATATTTATTGTATGTATTTAATTTCAAAGTCTGGTAAGTCTTGGCAAATAGAGTATTGGTGTCTGGATTTCTTGTAGTGTGTTCAATAAGTAATTTGTATACCCAAGTGCAACTAACTTACCAACTTATGAAGCATTGCCAATTATTTATCCTGGTAATTTCAGTTTTTTTTTTTTTTTTTAAGATTTTATTCATTTATTTTACAGAGAGACACAGTGAGAGAGGGAACACAAGCAGGGGGAGTGGGAGAGGGAGAAGCAGGTTTCCCGCTGAGCAGGGAGCCCGATGTGGGGCTCGATCCCAGGACCCTGGGATCATGACCTGAGCCAAAGGCAGATGCTTAATGACTGAGCCACCCAGGTGCCCCAATTTCAGGTTTTTAATTGCAATTGATTGAAGTGATAAAACCAGAATTAGGAAGTGAGATCAACCCTGTGTTATTCTCTCATTAAGTGCAAAGTCCAAAACCTGTCTTCAACAATACCAATAATTTCATCTTGTGGGTGTTGGAAGAATTAAATGAGATAATATACCAAAGTTCATAGCATGTAGTAGTTCCGTAAAATTGTTAGTGTCATTTCTTATTGCTTTCTTTACACAGAACACTAATTTTCTTCCAATTATATTTTCTCAACAATTTCCAAAGGAGTGGTTCACCTAAACAACAAATTCCTTTTCAGTGCCAATGTTAGTGTTAACTTGCATAATATGTATAATTTACAGTAATTCTTTAAAGATAAAGAGATCATTTTTGAATAATTGAATATATTATTCAATGTAATTGATTTTTGAATAATTAAAAATATTAAATAAATATATTTAAACCAATATATTTGGTAATATATATTTTCTAATGATAATATAGAATAAATATATTTTCTAATGATATTATAGAATCTCTTTGTTGACGAATTTACTCCTTGGTTAGTGATATATAACTTTTCTATCAAAATTATGGGGCACAGCTCTATCCTTCCAAGTGCTAAATTACATGGACTTATTCTCTTTTTATTGATATATGATTGATGTATAACATCTTATTAGTTTCAGATGAGCAACATAATGATTCGGTATTTGTATCAACTGTGAAATGATCACCACAGTAAGTCCAGTTAAACTCCATGCATGGACTCATTCTGATAAACAGTTACACTGAGAATTTTTAAAAATCTGCAATAAAGTTATACTACCCTAGTATCTGTATTTAAGGTATGGAAACTCTTTCTAGTTTTTTCTATGACTGGAATGTGGAGAAATGTTGAATGAGGGTCTAGGATTATTGTAGGTAAGCAAGATCATATACACAAATCTATGTCAGATGATTCTATTAGTTATGGAGACTATAGACAAAAGACAATGTTTTGTAAACTCTTCTGATATATATTTATTCAGGAATTGGCTACCTGCCATTTGTTTTTTAAAATTAAATGTCTGATTATGAATTTGGCTAATAGTTTAGTCATTTTCCCTCCTTTCATGCAAGCTCTTTGGACACAAATTTAATTATGCTTTCTTACACTAATTAAAAAATTTCCTTTCTAGGTTTCCTATAAACCTTTCTGGTCTTAGTAGTGTTGTATTGATGTCTTAAAGCCCATACTTTTGCCAAACTGACATTTAGTTTTTTCAAAATGGGCTACACTGATATACTTTTCTCAACTGTTATTTTAAATGCACATGAGATCATATTTGTAAGACCTCACATAAAAAACTGCAGAAAGTTAATTAATAAGATTTGCTTAAAACTCTACATTTGCTATCATACAACAAAATTAAATTAATTTAATATTTAATTGAATCCCTTATCTATCATTTGCATTCTGGGGGAAAGAATGTTTCAGGAAACCAAGGTCATGGCCAGAGTAGGAACTGTGTTAACTGTTAACCATTAAGGTCAACTAAAAACAAAACCAAAACCAAAAAAAAAAAAAAGAAGAAGACAAATTAAAAAACAAAAAGAGATGGTACAATCCATTCTGAAGTCATATGCTGAGGTCAATATAAGATTTTATGTATGATTTTATACTCTCCCAGAGGTTGTGAAAATGCTGTATATGTTTATGATAGATGTAACAGAACTCTTCAGAGAAAGAATTTGAGGTTGTTCATTTGAGAATACACTCGGAGCAATTAGTTCTCTGCAGGACTATACTGCGTGTAGCTGTCTAGTCCTTGACGCACATTTTTCATTTCCTCAGAATGATCAGTGGAGACGGATTTTCCATTTGTGCTTTAGCTGTGATACACAGTACAGATTTGTATGATTATTCAAAACATGAGGAGATTGGGGTCACAAAATTACGGATTGTATCTGTTCGCCCAATTGTTTTTAACAAACCAAAATGCTCACGAGTGCCCAGGACATTCATTCTGTTATTAAACCATAGGCTTTGTGAACCCTGAAGCCGTAAGCTGGTTCTTGCATTGTATTCATTGAGTCATTCATTCAACGAACATTTATTGAGCATCTAGTATTTGCTAAATACTCTTCCAGATGCTGGAACAATAAAAACTGACCGATAAAGTCTCTGTCCTTTGAGAACTCCTTGAAAATGCTTCCAGCCAGGTTCAGCCGGTCTCAGCTTCTGCTGGGTGCTGTGTAGGAAGCATGACTCAGGAGAAGCTGGAGCAGGGCTGGAGGGTAAGGGCCACACGGCCCGTCATTGACTCTGGCCATTTTAGCTGAGACCGGAAGGGCATCCAAATCATCTCTGCTCACTTCAGGCTGGAGCGCTGAGCTTCCTCTGCTTGTTCCTTCTCCCTGCTCCAGCCACTTTATCTTATTCACCCTTCAAGGTGCAACTAATTGGTTTTTTCTTCTGGAAGCCTTCTGGGATCCCACAGTCAGGCTGCCTCTGCTGTCTTAGAGAAATTGTATTTTTTTATTACAATATTTATCACATAGTATTTGCATCACTGTCTGTCTCAGTAGATTGTGAACCATCCCTTGTGCCCCAAGGCCATTTTTATCTTGTAGGCTACTTTTAAAAAATTAAATTAATCGGGATGCCTGGGTGGCTCAGTCGCTTAAGCATCCGAGTCTTGGTTTCAGCTGAGGTCATGGTCTCAGGGAGCCCCACGTGGGGCTCCTTGCTCATCGGGAGTCTACTGGAGATTCTCTCTCCTTCTGTCTCCATATGCCCCTCCCCCCCACGCTCCTGTTCTCTCTCTCTCTCAAATAAACTTGAGAGTGTTGCCTGGTGTTAGTTATTCCATGACTATCCCACACTTTCTTTGAGTCCTAGTTATTCTAGTCCTACTGACAAATGGCCTGGAGTCTAGATCCTATCTGCTTTGGTCAAGTCTGTCAAATCATGCAGCCATTCCTACAGTAAAACGGCTCACCCTATGTCATGCATCGCTTTCAGCAAATGCAACTATACACTGAAATAGAAGGTAAAGGAAATCATTCCTTTAGAAATTTCTCTTTCCAAGATAAGTCATCTGAATTGTGACTGTAAAACCTGGCTGTCCTCCTGGGTCTGTAGACATGTTTACAACAGTGAGGAAAAGGAGAACCTTCTGTGCAGGATCTTTAGTAGGAGGTCATTTACAGTAAATGGAACTCGAGACACCAGAAAGCATCCCGTAAACCAGCACAGCCCGAGTGGCAACGCCCGCAGCTGTAAGTGGTTTTTGCTGTTGCTGTGGTGGTGGTGGTGGTTTTGCCAAACCTCGTTTTCTCCTTTTCTACTCTTCTTGCTCTTCTTAGATGGAGTGAAGTCAGATGCCCTTCTTGTCCTTCCCACCCGGTGTGGGATGAACTGCAGGTCGGAGTTCTCCGGGCAGAGACACAGTCAGCAGGAATGCCTTACTGATATTTAACTTCTGTACTGTCCAGAATTTGGTGGGTTTCTTTGGCTTCCCGCTGTCGGTGTTAAATCTTCAAACCCTAGCACATGCATGCTTGATACTATGCCATCTGACTTGCTTCTGGGCTTTGTAGTTGATCCTTTGCATCTAAGAACTTGGATATTGTGCCTTGGAATTAAGCAAGTATTGATTTTCTTGATGTTCTCTTTCATCCAATTGCAAGATTTGGACCAACTACTTTTATATTAGATGATTTCGGGTTAGAAGGAATTAGCATCTAATCAAACTCTCTATTTATAAATTAGTGGGAAGACTTCTCTAAATTCTTTCCATAGCTACTATCTTGGCTGGACTAGACTTGGTTATTTCTAGAATTTCCTTTTGTAGTTCCAGTCTGAAAAACAAATGAAAAAGAAGCACACACACACACACAACAAACACGGGATTTCTTCTGTTTATTATCATATCATCCATTTTCGAGTTGAAATCTCTGACTCTGTCTCTCTCTCTGCCAATCAGCTTAGCCCTTTAAAGCCATCTCCAGCATTTCCCTTCTGTAATGCAGAGCAGAGATCTTTAAGCTAATCTCTCTTTGGAACTGGACTTTCAATGTTTTCAACAAGAGACTGGCTTAGTCAGAATATCTTTTCCAAGTTATGCTGGTTGTTTTTTTTTTTTTTTTTTTCCCCAATATAATAGAATGGTTTTAAGGACAGACTCTGGAGTCTGAATATTTGGGTTAAGATCTCAGCTCTTCCTCTTACTGTGTGAACATAGGCAGAATATTAACTTCTGTGTTCAGTTTCCTGATCTGTAAAATGAGGATAACAATAGCACCTATCTTGTAGGATTGTTGGGAGGACCGAGTGCATGAATATAATCGAAGCCTTCAGATTAGTGCCTGCTACGTAATGCTAGCGTGATACCTGTTGACTGTTCTTATTTTCCCCTAACAATCTCCTCAGTATTTTTGTCTTCGCTTGAAGGGGAATTGGGATAAAGAAGAGAGGTCCCAGACCTGCTGAATTTTTACCTTCTAACATTGATCTGGTATTTCCTTGATTTTCCTATCCACAACTCCTATTTACTCTTTTTTTTTTTGTCATCATGTCTTTAGCGTCTGGCACTGAAGCCTGACACACAGTAGGCACTTCGCCAACTTTTGCTTAATGAATGAACAGATTCTTTCTGACTGCACTCTCTGACGTTGGCTACCACTGTCCGGGATCTGTCGCTGTCTGTTTCGGCCTCCCTCCATCTGGTCTGGGTTGGAATGTCCTCTTCTTAATTCAGGGCTCTTATCACAGGGCAGTCCAATGCCATGCTTGCAAATCCTGCAAACCAGATCTTTACCAGAACATTCTGTGTCTGCAGCTCTTCTGTGCTTACTCAGGGAAGCCCCCTTGACAAGAAGGATCTCTTCCTTCCTACGCAGTGTCTGACCCGAAAGCAGAGGCCCCATTTGGGCAGTCGTGACACCATCACCACCTTTACACCCCACAACAGCATTTGAGATGTAGCTGTCAAATCATTTCAGTTGTCTCCTCTTGATAAGGAAAGGAGCCTGCATGCTGCCCATTCTCCCTGCTCTCCTCCTCCTTGTGTTCTGGCCTCAAGGGACCTGCTGGTTGACATTGGCCATGTTTTGATTCTTTCAACAAATGTTGTCATTTAGCTGCTTCCATTTTGTGAGTTTTTACTGTTATCTTTGTTGATGTGCCTGGCCCTATTTTATCACTAGGATAGGACCTCCGTGACACCTTCGGCAAGCTGGGCCTTGGCTTCCTTTTCTGTAAATCGAGAAGAATTGGCCTATACAATCTCCTTGGTCTTTTCCAGCACAAAGCTTCTATGAGTAAAGACTAAAGAGATAAATTAGACATTTTCACCTTTTTCTTCCATTTTCTCTAATGAACCCTATAGAAATGTGGGGGTGAATAGAGGACAAAGTTAATGTCCTCCCACTTGATTTCTAAGCAATTTCTGTGCTCAGATTGGGACTGGAAATTCACCTCCACAAAGGAGGCTGGCAGTTTCTCCTGGCCTGGCTACTGCCCATCTTCTCAAAATGTCAACCTGCTCCTTCTTCTTTTGAAGAAACTAATATTTCCTGGTCCTTTCTCCTGGCAATCAATACCTGAATATTGTACTATGCAATGCACATAGCAGACAGGGTGATTTTTCAAAAAGGGAATTTTTTCTTGTCAGTTCCCACATCTTCCATGCTTCCTACATCTCCCTGCTTAGATTGCCCTAGCCATGCTGCCATTCTTTTATTTTCTGGGAAGCACTAAGTCTTTCTACCTCAGGGCCTTTGCATGCCTTCTCCTCTACCTGAGTTTTTCTCTCCTGTGCATCCTCCCCAACACCCTCTTTCCTTTCTTCACTTCCTCATACAACTGGCTCCTTCTCATTTTTCAGATCTCAATTTAAATGTCATTCTTCGAAAGAGCCTTCTCTGACCATCCCATTGAAAGTAGGTCATTCTTGTAAATTCCTATATAAACTACAGATTTCATTGTAGTTTATAATTTGTAACTTTCTGTTTTTAAATTGATTACCTGCTTCTCCCATGAAACTATAACCTCTGTGATGACAGAAACCAACTATTATTTACCTGCCAGGGCACACCTATGCTCAGGACATTATACCTGCTCGATAAATGTTTACTGGATGGATGGGAAAGTATTATCAGAGCCTCCTCAATAATATAATCTGTGTTTCCTGTTGATTTATTAGATTTCCTGTGCTTCCTCAGCTAGAGAGATGAAAACGATTACCAGGATGAAAAGAACATTTTATGAGGTAAGTATTTCAAGTCATTGTTTTTGAGTACTCTGTTTTTTATTTTTTATTTATTTTATTTTATTTTATTTTTTGAGATATTATTTATTTATTTGACAGAGAGAGACACAGCGAGAGAGGGAACACAAGCAGGGGGAGTGGGAGAGGGAGAAGCAGGCCTCCCGCCGAGCAGGGAGCCCGATGTGGGGCTCAATCCTAGGACCCTGGGATCATGACCTGAGCCGAAGGCAGACGCTTAATGACTGAGCCACCCAGGTGCCCCGAGTACTCTGTTTTTTAAAATGTGAAAATTTTCGGGCGCCTGGGTGGCTCAGTTGGTTAAGCGACTGCCTTCGGCTCAGGTCATGATCCTGGAGTCCCTGGATCAAGTCCCGCATCGGGCTCCCTGCTCGGCAGGGAGTCTGCTTCTCCCTCTGACCCTAACCCCTCTCATGTGCTCTCTCTCATTCTCTCTCTCTCAAATAAATAAATAAAAATCTTAAAAATAAAATGTGAAAATTTTCTGCTTTTATATCTCCACTTTATCTGCAGATTGGAAACAAAGGAATCTACAAAGCCATCAGTGAACTGGATATTCTTCTTTCCTGGATTAAACAATTCCTGGAAAGCATTACGTAACGCAAGGAGCCAAGTGCATGGATTGGATTGCTATTTTGGAATATAAGGAGAACTACTGGAAATACATTTGTAAGAGTCTATTTCTTTAAAAAAGTTTTTGTACAAGTTAGACGATGCAGAATAGACTATGGGAATTTAACATAATAAAGTTTTGGAGATACGTAAATTGTCACTAATATGTACCTTTTTCTTTATTTTCAAAGAATGCTTTCATCCTGAACATGTCTTATTATTCCCAGATACATTGTATAAATTTAATTTAAAGCTGTATAATCAGAATTAACTCACATAATATTTGTGGAGGAAAAACGACAGCTTTCTGGGATACAGTATATTGTTATTGCAACTTACATAGATGCTATGTATATGATTATTATCTATTTAAGTGTTTGACGATTATTAATTATGCCCGGTATGAACTTAGCTCCTAACAGATTTTTTATTTTAATTAAATACCCTGTCTTTCTTTCTCCTGGATGTTCTTTCTATGAAAGCATGCTAGAATTTCATGGAGTACAATGGGTGACAAGCAGATGTGATCACATAGGACAGACATGTAAATGAACTGCTTGGAATCATTTACCAGGAGGGCCTTTGACAGATGATAACTCAAGCCACAAAGACCACAAGTTACCAAGCTGAGATGATGTGGAGCTTGATAATGCTCTTTCCAGGTGCTGTGCAGTAAGGAAAGTCAACAGGGGCCAAATAAAAGCCTCAGTGCAGTTCAGATTCCTCCACGGGAAACCTTTCAGTGCTTAAAAGCCTTCCTTGCCCAGCTAGCCCTTCAGTTAAATGACTAATATGGACGGACCTCTGTGTTTGCGTTACGTGGACTTGGCCCCTCCGCTATGGCGTGCAAGGCGTGGGCTCTTGCAGGGAGCAGTGTATGGGACCCACGGCCAGTTCGCTTCCGCAAAGCATTCCTTGTGCCTCTGCGGCACACAGATACCACCGTGATGTGGTGTTTTGTGATATGAATAGGCAGGACTTCCTCCAGGCCTGTGTGGATTTGGGCACCTCTTCTTCTTTTTTTTTTTTTAAATTAAATTAAATTAAAAACTTTTTTTTTAAAGATTTTATTTTATTTATTTGACAGAGAGAGAGAGAGACAGCTAGAGAGGGAACACAAGCAGGCGGAGTGGGAGAGGGAGAAGCAGGCTCCTGGCAGAGCAGGGAGCCCAATGCGGGGCTCGATCCCAGGACCCTGGGACCATGACCAGAGCCGAAGGCAGCCGCTTAACGACTGAGCCACCCAGGCGCCCCTAAATTTAAAAACTTTTTAATTAAAAAAATTTTTTAAAAGATTTTATTTATTTGAGAGAGCGTGAGAGAGAGATCATGAGCAGGAGGGAGGGGCAGAGGGAGAAGCAGACTCCCCACTGAGCAGGGAGCGGGTACGGGACCTGATCCCAGGACTCTGGGATCATGACCCAAGCTGAAGGCAGACACTTAACCAACTGAGCCACCCAGGCATCCTTGGCACCTCTTCTTTATTGCTTTCCTGCCATCCAGTTCTTCTTTTCAATAGTATGGTAATGATTCTATTCACTAGGGACTACCCTCTCTTTGGATTATCTCATATTCCAAAATTACTTCTTTGTTCCCTGCCCCTCGTCCTCTCTGCCTTCCCCATCAACACCCTGTGGTCCCATGTTTTATCTCTACTGGGGACTCCCTTATTAGACCAATCCACAGGGAGGGAAAGGTGTGGAGAGCCGAGGGGAATGGTGAGGGGGAGACTGGAGGACTGTCTGTCTGCATCTCACGCTGTTGACCTAGGGCTTCCCAGTGCAGCTCCTAGGCCATCAGTTATGGGAAGCCTACTGTTTGTTTGTTTATTTATATTGAAGCATAGTTGACACACAATGTTACCTTAGTTTCAGGTGATTTGACAAGCCTATATGTTACGCTGTGCTCACCACAAGGGCAGCTCCCATCTGTCACCACACAACACTATCACAATACCATTGACTCTATTCCCTATGCTGTACCTTTCATTCCCATGACTTACTCATTCCATAACTGGAAGCCTCTACCTCCCACTCCCCTTCACCCGTTTTGCCCAACCCCCAACCCCTCCCCTCTGGCAACCATCACTTTGTTCTCTGTATTTAGGTTATGGTTCTGTTTTGGACACCCTACTTCCTTTTTTTTTTTTTTAAAGATTTATTTATTGATTTTAGAGAGAGAGAGAGCGCATACATGTGTGAGCAGGGGGACGGGCAGAGGGGGAGAGAGAATCTCAAGCACACTCCCTGATGAGCATGGAGCCCAACGCAGGGCTGGATCTCACAACACTGAGATCATGACCTGAGCCAAAATCAAGAGTCAGATGCTTAACTGACTGAGCCACCCAAGCACCCCTGGGTACCCTTCTTTCTTGGGGAACATTTGGAAGAGCTGGGATCCTGGGGATCAGGAATATACACCCTGGCTTTGCCATGGACTTGAGAGGAGGCGGTGTACCCATGGCTCATTGTCCCACTTTTAGGGAGCCTGTGTCTTCAAGAGGAGCCTTCATGGCTCAGTTTGACTGTGCTGCACTTGCACAGAGCCCGCGTCTCCAATCTTGGTTGCAAACCATTCCTAAGCTGCTGCATTACTTAGGGACTTCAGACATGAGAGGGGCTGGGAAATATTCATTTGCTGGTCAGCAAAATTTAGGTCCTTAGGGATAAAATTTCACTTGTGCCCCCAAATATGTTTGGTGAATGAATTCAATTTTTTTGTTTGTTTATGTCCCCAAATCTTTGGTTTGCCCAGAACAGTGAAAAGGCTGCAAAACTCAATCAGAAGCACTCTAGGAATGTGAAGGTCATCAGCCAGTAAAAAACAAATATCCACGTTAGTGCCTTTTCACAGACTTTTTAAATGCCAAGGAAAAAGTGTGGTTTTAGTGTGTTTGAGTAAAGACTGGTATATTGAAAAGGCAGCTAAGAAGGGAGAAGCTGGTGTCCTTATGCACAGTGAGAAAAAGTGTTTGGTGGAGTCACTGGGCTCTGGATGAAGACTTCTCTTGAGTTTACAGGTCTTACTCTGGACTTTGTCAGAACCAGAGATGGTTACATTTTGGGAAATGGCCACATACCCCCAAACACCCACAAGATGCTCTGTGAACCCTAAAGACATTTAGCATTTATAGGTGGAGATTTCTTCTGATAGATCCTTCCTGGATCTTACCTGGGAGACTAAATTTCCTATGAAGATGTGTATACCAGCATATGATTAGAGCTAAAGGAGTTGCATCTGCTCTTAGCACGGGGTAGAACAGGAGCCTGAATACCAGTGAGCAGCATGGAGTGGTGGGTAGAGCCCTCAGTGAGGTTAAGAGACCTGACTAGTCCCAACTTCCTTCAGGCCTCTGACCACAGCATCAGATGGTCACCCATCACGAAGTATCAACCCCCTCCCAAGCCATCCTCTCACCCCTCATCACTGATCTAAACCACTCCTCTCCCACTGACATGCTTGTATTGACTCAGCTGTCTCCACCATATCCGAATATAGGGTCTGTGGGGCAGGATGTTGTCTATTTTGTTCCCTGGAAGATTCCCAGCACCCAGAACAGACCTCAAATACAGGACACTACCTAAGCATGTGGTAAATGTATGGACCCAGGAGAGAATGGATTGAGGCCTTGGTCACACTGCTGTTAGGATGTGTGGCCAATGTCAGGTCACTTTGCCTCTTGGGCCTCCATTTCTGGATTGGTCCTGATTGAAATTACCACAGGCAATCTGTACTGGTATTTGCAAAATGAGGGACTGAGATTGTCCCTTACTCCAGCTACACTGCACCTCTGGGTCTCCCACACCCTCTTCTCTTCCCGCCATCTGCCTCCCGTATCACCCCCAAACCCCAGCTGGCCTGGTTAATTTCTTCTGATCCTTTAAGATTTCATTCAAACATTATTCAGCTGTTAATGGTTTCATACATGCTTTACTTCTTCACAGAAACTATCATAATTATAATTCCTCTGTATATCTGTTTCTCTCACTAGACTCTCTTTCTGATTCACTGCAGTTCTACTCAGACCCTAACACACAGTAAGTGTGCCAATAAATATTTGTTGAATGAATATTCAGTGAATAAAGTATTGAATTAGATAGCCTCCAAGGTTTCTTCTGGCTCTGGCATATCTCCTGCCATAATTTTTACTGGTCCGTGTGAATCTTGAGGAATGTAATTTAACAGTGCGTCTTAACCTGGTCCTCTAAGAGTATCTATACTATTATTTGCATAACAATGGATTTAAATCAACTTATTTTTTTACTTGCCCCCAATAAAAAGGTAACTGTAAATAAATGTACTTAGGTTGCTAAACTTAAACAGATACATTTTTAAAATTTTATTTATTTATTTGAGAGAGAGAGTGAGCACAAGCAAGGGGAGGAGAGGGTCAGAGGGAGAGGGAGAAGCTGACTCCCCCCTGAGCAGGGAGCCTGAGGGGGGCTCAATCCCAGGACCCCAGGGATCACGACCCAAGGCAGATGCTTAACCTGCTGAGCCACCCAGGTGCTCCTTAAACAGATACATTCTTAACTAAAATACGTTCATTTGCATACCATGTAGAATCATCTTGCAAACCCCAGGCGGAATGTGCTTTACACTTTGGGAAACACTGCATTATAATGAATTTCCACTGCCTCATTCTGGTCCAACTTAGAAATTAGAACTTGATCATTTTAACCTGCCCACAGATACCAGTGTAGAAAAAGTCAAGCCACGACGTTCAGGTTTCAAACTGGTTTCTGAGTTCGTGTCATTGTTTCCAGAGATAGAGGTACGAAAGCACACTCACCCAGTCAGTCATTCCGCGGCCCTTATGAGCGAGGCTCTCGGCAGAGGGTCCTGGGATAGCAGTACGGCGCTGGCCCTTCCTTCTGCAGGCTTCTGGGACCGCAGCGTCGGCCCAGGGAGCCATGGTGGGTGCCCCGGGGGATGCAGCTTCCAGGGAGGAAAGCTGCTGTCCTTCCCCTTAAGGAGGCTTCTGGAGCGCTCAGATGTATACACGGTGGTAGGAACAAAAAGTGAAAGCTCAGTCAGGCTGAACAGAACATCTCAAAAGCAGACGTGGAATGTGCTGTGAATTACTACACATCAGAAGAATTCGTAAGAATGGAGTCCTTCACCAGGACTGTGAGTTATTTAACTGCAAGGAAAACCAATCGATTCTATGAACGCTGATTGAATGCATACCATCTGCTTGTCACATGGTCATGGCTGAGGTAATAAGGATAAATAAAACTCCGTTTTCTGTCAAGTTAGGACCCAGGAAGGGAGATAGGTAGGAAGATAATCACATGATGAAATATAAGCAAAATGGAGAAGTATACAAAGTGCAGTGGGTAGAGGGCAGGACACGCTGCACTGAGGAGGTGAAGTCTGAGGTGATTTATCCTTTGAGACTCAGCTCAGGTGTCACCTCTTCCAGCAAAGCCCTCCTTGCTTGATTCCCTCCTCCAAGTCCCCACTCCCAGGCTGTGCCCCTTGCACAACATATTTTTAGAATAGCATTTAGCACATCAGATTATAATTTTTTGTTTGCTTGCTTATCTCTTTTTTGAAGGCACAGACTGAGTCTTATTCAGTGTTGTGTCCTCAGTGCTTAACATGGTGCTTGTCATAGAACAGTCATTCTGGAAATATTTTTGGAATGAAACATTGGGGAAAAAAAAAAAACAATGACAGTGAGGCTGGAAGAGAGGAAATGGGTTTGGGTGATATTTAGGAGGTAAAATGGATAGAACTTGGAGATCAGTTGGTTGAGGGGGGATCAGTACTGAGGGAGTAGTCTAGGATGACTCTGGGTTTTACAATTTCTACTGATTTGTAGTAAATGAGGACTCAGAGAAAAGCACTGTAAGGAGCTTCTAGCATCGCTTTTTGGCCAAACATAGAAATGCTTTGAAATTTGCACTTCATAGGAGTATAGAATCTCATCATTTGAAAGGACCAGTCAGACTACATTGTTCGATTTTGCATCTTATAACAGAACCTTCTCTATAACACTGTTCTCATCTAGCATGTGCTTGAGCACTTGCACTTAAGAAAGACAAAATACTTCGTGGAAAAGCCCTCTCTATCTCTAAATAATCCTGCCTATTAGAAATGTGTTAAAAAAAAAAAAGAAATGTGTTTAGATTGGTCTGAAATCCTCTTGAAACTTGTCATCTATTTTCCTAGTTTCCAAATTTGAGGTTTCGAGTACTTCTGTCCCATCTTGCATGGGACAGGTGGATTAGTTAAGAGGTATTTTTGTATAAGATTTTATTTATTTGAGAGAAAGAGAGAGAGAGAGAGAAAGAGAGCGCACAGAGGGAGAGTGGGAGAGGGAGAAACAGACTCTCTGCTGAGCAGAGATCCCGATGTGGGACTCAATCCCAGGACCCTGAGATCATGACCTGAGCCGAAGGCAGATGCTTAAATGGCTGAGCCACCCAGGCACCCTAGTTAGGAGATATGTTGGGGAAGAGGAGGCTCTGCCCCTTCCTTTTAAAGGTTCAGCCTGGACGTTACATGCACCCTGTGTGTGCCCAGCCGAGGGCCAGAACTTGTTACGGAGTTACAGCCAGCTCCAAGGGAGGGGGAAAACAGCGTCTGCGTTTGGGGCAGCCATGCAGCCAGCTAAAAATCAAGGGTTCTGTCCTGTGAGAGAGAGGCGGGAAATGGACATTAGGTGACACCCCCACATACGAAACCCTTGCAAACAGTAATCATTTCCTCTTGTTTCCACTTCAGCTTCATCATCTCTTCCCACACAATCTCTTCTCCAGGCAACATGGCTTCACACTTCCCCACCTGTTTTCCAACGGCATGGCTTTGGGTGCTTTCAATATCTGAGACTAATTCTCTTCCAAATGTGTTCCCCACTGTCCTTGATGAATCCCTGTTGGGGTCTTGGGCCATGTTTTCTCACAATCGTTCCCTCGCTTCTCTTTTATACTTTAGAACAGTTTTTAAAAATTATAAAAATACTGTATACTGTTGTAGAATTGAAATAATATCTAGCAAGGCAGATAAAGAAAATCATCATCTCTCTCTGTCTCTCTACCTCCACCTTCCCGATGAGCCAATGATGGTGGTTTGCTAGCCTTTGCCTTATTTTTCTATTTTTGTCAACAACAACAATGAAAAATATATATACACATATCTTTCCTTTTTTTCGAATCACAAATGGTATCACATTGTTTATTGTACCCTTCAACTCTTTCCACTCAACACATCAGGAGCATATATATATATATATATATATACACACACACATATACATATGTATATATATACATATAATTTTATATATATATATAAAATTTGGAAAAACATTCATTTTAATAGCTATAAAATATTCCATAGAATGAGTACAGGACAATTTATTCAACCATTCCAGTTTGCTATTTCGGTATTTGGTCCATACATAACAGGCTATAATAAGCATTCTTGTATGTTTTTATTTTTATAGGAATGCTTTCTATATATAGGAAGCAGGATTGCAGGGTCATAAGATATGCTAAATGTTGCCAAATGATTTCTTATAATTCTTATATTGTTAATTTCCCCCAAATTCTTCCTAGTACTGGCTATTACCAATATTTTTCCATTTTTGCCAGCCTGATGGTTGAAAACAGCATCACATTGTTATAGCTTGCATTTCCCTGACAACTTGTCAGATGGATCATCTTTTCATATGTATACCCCATTTACATTTTCTTTTTCTGAGATACATAGCCCAAAATGTCCTATGGGCCGTTTATTTAATAATAAGTTTGAAATCTTATCCACGTCTAACTACAAACGGTACATTGTAATTGCTTTTTAAATTTCAAATAATTTAATAGAGAGAAGCAAGCCCTGGATAATACATTGTGTTTTCTCTTTACCCGTCCAAAGCCCACTTTGCTCAGCAAGAGATTGGGGCTTCTCCCCATGGCCCCGGTGAGATTGGGGGGGTGCTGCACCCCAGCTGCCAGCTGTTCTGGGTGTTCCAGGGAGAGGGAGAAGTCCTGCTCTAAACTCAGGTGTTTGCATTTGCTGTGGGAAGTAGAGATGGGGACTGAGAATCCCCCAGGGGGAAGGAGACCCCACTTGCCTATTCAGCTCCTATCCAAAGCTTCCTCCAACTCCTTCTGCTCCCCACCCTTCAAAACTAGACAACCCATATCCCAGGTGATTTAGGATGAATTATGCTTGTTCCATGTTTTCAAGAATGAACTCTGATCTATGCACTTCCAGCAGCCTTTGAGGACCAGCAGTAGTACTTTGATGTCCTCTGGAACCCCACTTCTCCCCTTGCATTAAATGTCTTCATGCACCACTGGTTGGAAAAAATTCTTCACAAATAAAGGTAGCTAGCACAGAAAAAAGTATCTAAGAGGGCGCCTGGGTGGCTCAGTCATTAAGCGTCTGCCTTCGACTCTGGTCATGATTCCAGGGTCCTGGGATCGAGCCCCGCATTAGGCTCCTTGCTCAGCAGGGAGCCTGCTTCTCCCTCTCCCTCTGCTGCTCCCCCTGCTTGTGCTCTCTCTCTCTGTCAAATAAATAAATAAAATCTTTAAAAAAAAAAAGAGTCTAAGAGAAGTGGCCATCCTCTTTAAAATCGCACACCTCCTACTATGGCACTCCGCATTCCTTTTTCCCCTTCTCCATAGCATGTATCACCTTTAATATACTCTACAAATGACTCCCGTATTATTTCTATCTAGTGTTGCCTGCCTCCCTCTACTAGAATTTAAGTTTCATGACAGGAGGGATTTTTGTATGATTCTTTTACTTTTGTGTCCCCATGTACCTAACCAGTGCCTTATCCAAGTAGGTGCTCAATAAACTGCTGTTGAATGAATCAATGAGTGAGAGAATGGTGTATTCAGAGATAAGGGCGAAGAGCCGAAGGAGCCCTGTTGCCAAGAATGCTGGAAATCCTAACCATGGCTGGTTCCTAACCTTACCCTCCATGACAAGATAGGAACTTCAGCAAGAGAGTGGGTGAATGGCTTCCCAACCATGTGGTTGCCTTTCTTTTAAATAGAACTGTTTCCAAAGCAGTTAATCTGAAATGAGGCTCTGGTGATTTTCTATTTTCCATTTACCCATACCATTTATGATCGAGTCCTGCCCCGTTCAGATCAACTTAGAGTATCTTAGACTGAGAAGGCAGATTTGGGGCTGAGATATGAACCACCACAAGTGCCAGCAGCCTTTGCATGGTAAGATAATCTGACTCTTCAGCACTGGTGAGAAGGCATTCTCTTCGTAGAAATCAGGTCCCCCCCAGCCACAGTGATTTTGAAATTCTGGTGAGAATGTCATGCGAAGTACAAGCTATAGTGGCTGGTGGAGTTCCAGCTTTTCATCCATATATTAGGGCTCCCTAGTCACAGTGACTGATAGAGAATTCTGGAATAAGCCCATGATCCAAGAAGGTCCAGTCAGAGTGAATTCCAGGATTCTCTCCCTGCACATGGCAGGGGGGTGGGGGGGTGGGGGTGGCGGTTGTGTACAGGGAGGGGGAGAATCTCTCTCTTCTCTGTGAGCCTTAAGCTTGAAGGGATATAGGCTGAACTGCTGCAGCCAAGTTGCCACCATGAGGACAAAGCCTGGCTGAGAATCAAGCTAACACTTTAATCGCCTAGATTCTGGAAATCCACACTCCCCTGGGGTTCTTTCTACCTCACTTGGATACTGCTTCTCAGGCCTTCAAGTGAGTTGCTATCTGAAAATGACAACTTGGAGGACCCCAGGGCTTGGCTTTGGGCCTCTGCTAATCCTTGTGAGAAATCGCTATGAGATACAGCCAATTCCACCCCAAGGCTTGAAATACTGCCTGTGTGCTGATGACTCCATCGATGTCTCCAGGCTGACCTAGCCCCTGAATGCCACACTCACACATCCAGGTGTATACTTGACATCTCCATGTAAGACATCTCACCAGAATGTCAAAAGCAAAAATTTTGTTTCTTCTTCTAAAATCAGTTCATCCTTTAGTCTTTGGCACCTCGGAAATACCAGATAAAATGACATCATGGTTAGGTACACAGACTCTGCAACCAATAGAGCCTGCATTCAGATATTGGCTGGAATTTAAAGGCTGCGTGAGCTTCATCTCTATCCCTCCCTTTCCTCATCTGTACAGTAGGGATGATGGAAATAGTATCTATTTTTAGTGTTGTTTGTGAGGATTAAATGAGGTAATATATGTAATGTAGTTAGAGCCCATTAGGTGCTCAACAAGCATTTGTCGAATAGGTGACTGAGTTTACCAATCCAACACCCCCCATTCCCTGACATGTATGCTTCCCTTGAGGTCGGTCCATTTTTCAAAAAAGTCCCCCATATAAGACAAGCTTTTTCTGCTTTTAAGATCTTGTATATGCTGCTTTGTCTACCTGCTATGCCCTCTTGACCCTTCCATTTCTAGCCAAATTCTATATTTTCTTCATGATCCTCCCTGATCTACAAAGTCTTCTGCGACTACCCTAGCCCACAGTGACTATTCTTTACCAGTTAATTTCCTGATGTTATCAACAATTGGCCATAAATATATGTTGAGCTTTCATATGTACCTGATTTTATTGATATTATTTCCAATTCTGCCAATTTATTCTAATATCACTTTCCAAGGGTTTACATAAATATTACTACATTGCATTTTTTTTATTCCAATGAAGATTGACTTGTTTTATTTGTTATATGTCAATCTCTGTTTTACAAGTTAAACAGGTGAAAATACCATTCTAGTTGGGGGGGATACAAACAATAAACAAATAAAGAAGTAAATATAGAGGTAACTTATAAAATGGGAGAAAATATTTGCAAAGAACATATATGTTAAGGGGTTAATATCCAAAATATATGAAGAATTCACACAACTCAGTAGCAAAAAACCAAATAATTCACTTTATTGCCAATCCAAGAATTGGCAATAAGTTGAATAGATATTTTTCCGAAGAAGACATACACATGGCCAATAAGTACATGAAAAGGTGCTCAACATCAGCAATCATCAGGAAAATGCAAATCCAAACCACAATCAGATATCACCTCACACCTGTGAGGATGGCTATTATCAAAAAGCCAAAAGATCACAAGTGCTGGGGAGGATGTAGAGAAATTGGAAGCTTTGTATCCTGTTGGTGGGAATGCAAAATGTTCAGCTGCTATGGAAAATAGTATGAAAGCTCCTCAGAAAATTATAAATCTGACTACCATATGATGCAGGATTTCCCATTTCTGGGTATATATCCAAAAGAACTTAAATCAGGATCTCAAAGAGATAGCACTCCTATGTTCATTGCTGAATTGTTCACAATAGCCAAGATATGGAAACAATCTAAATGTCCATCAGCAGATGAATGGATAAGGAAAATGTGGTATATCCATACAATGGAACATTATTCAGCCATGAGATAGAAGAAAACCCTGCCATATGCAACAACACGGATGAATTCAGAGGACATTATGCTAAGTGAAATAAGCCAGTCACAGAAGGACAAATACTGTATGATTCCACTTACATGAGATATCTAAAATGTAGCAGGAAGTTGAATGGTGGTTGCCAGGGGCTGAAGGAAGGGGGAAAATGGGAAGTTGCTGTCCTGAGTGTATAGTTTCAGTTATACAAGATGAATAAATTCTAGAGATCTGCTGTATTGTACACTTCAACTCTATTGAGGGTAAATCTCATGTTAAATATTCTTGCTACAAAAAAAAAGTAAAAATAGGGTATATCAGATGATGAAAAGCGTTAAGAAAAATCAAGGTGGGAAGGAGATCCGGGATGGAGGCGGTCAGGAAAAGGCTCACTGGTGGAACTACCATTTTTGCACAGATTTGAAGGATCCTCCCAATGACTGAGAAGTAGATGGCAAAGGTATTACTGATTTTGTGGTTTTATGGATATAGAAATGGAGGCTTGAATATTTTCAATAAGATCATATATTATTATGAAATAGACTAAAACCATAACCTACAAGACTTTATACTTCTCTGAGCTGCCTTTTGTACATTAGTTTCTCTCAGGTGAGTATGTCAGTTATCTGATAAATTGTAATAAACAGCAGAAGCAGTTTCTTGAAAACTGTATTGTCTTGACTGACCAAACTGTTTTTCTATGTATGTAGTGAATGTGTTTTCTGAATCAAAAATTGGGAAACAAACTCTGAAAAGTTCTAAAATGCTTAGAGGGACAATGGGACCAAGTAACTGAAATTGGTGCCAAATCAAGAATATGTGGCCACCATAATAGTACAGATCCTTTGGACCTAACAGCATTAAACACAAACAAAGGCATTCCTTGCTACCAAGAAAAGAGCGAATGTGACAGACGCCAGTATTTCTCACTCTGTTCCATGGAATATTAGCATTTCCTCAGCATGTTAATGTATACTTTTTTTAACTTGCAAAAGTGTTTTCTTATTTAGCAAGTTTGGGAAAATGATGCAAACTATATTTTCTATCTGGGAATTATATCTTACAATGGAATATTAAAGGCTTGGAGGGGTTCTACATTAAAACAACTCTTCAACATTGTTTCACCTGTTTCCAGAAGTTGTTTGATCCAAGAATATGTTAGCTTTATCACTCAGTAACAGTCTGTGTCTTTGTTTCATAGAAAATAATTTGAGAAACACTGATCCACACAAATGATAATCTTGAGATGAAGCAGAGCTAGAAAAAATTTAGTACTTCTGATCTAACTCTAGATGTCACTCAAGGAAAACAAGATAAGGGTTAAAACTGATTTGCTTTGTTTCTTAAATAAGAGAAGTGAGTTTGTTTTTCCAGTTACATTACTTTAGGAAAAGAGTGTGCAGTTCACACTTCAAACTATCTTTCTGGATCTCTTTCCTCAGCATATGATTATGTAGAAAGCTCTCTTCTTACAAAAAGAAACCTTGTCCCACACTCACAGTCTTCCTCAAGCCACAGCCCTATCATTCTTTTTCCACTTACAGCCAACTTTCCTGCAGGAGCAGTCTATGGTTGTCCTCTGCTTCTTCAATAGCCATTCACTACACACACTTCTACAAACATCCATCCATCCATCCATCCATCCATCCATCCAACAAATAGTTATTTGTGCCAGACACAGTTCCAGGCACAAGCAACAAAACAAAGTCTCTACCATCATGGGGCTTATATTCTTTTATGGAAATAGACAACAAGTAAACAAAAGTATATAACAAGTTGAATGATGAGACCTATAGAGTAAAAATAAAGCAAGGAAGTGGGGAAGGATGAAGATAAATGTTGGTCAATGTCTTTGCCACAGTGAATGGTCCAATCAACACAGGACCAGTGGAATTAACCTGGCTATGGAGGTTCATTCAGAGAGAGTCCAATCATTCTGAAGCTCTTAAATTTTGATCAATAACCGAATGGAGGAATATCATCCCTTCCTGATGTGAATGATCGAGATTGTAATACCAGTTACTGCTGTAGGCATCTCGTTACCAAGAAGAAATTTAGCCTAAGAATGAAGCCAATATGAGGAGGCCAAAGTTTAGAGAATCACAAAGAAATGAAGTTGGCTTCTAAATTAAATGATGCCCCAAACCTGCCTTATGTTTTAGTCAAGTGTTATAATTAATCCCCTCCATTGTTTTAGGCCAATTTGAATAGAATAGTTTGTTACTTGCAACCCAAATCTTCCTAACTCTATGGTTTAGACTTCAACTCTCACAGACATGGGATCTGTGGGCCTGGATACAATTTTTGGGATTCTAAGTTATTCTTAGAGATTCCTTTGTTGTCCTATTTCCATATTACTGCCCTCTCTTTTGACAGTGATGATGTCTCATCAATGTCCAGGTGCTGGAACCAGTTTCTAAGGCCTACTGGCTGCTTACAACTATTCTTCGTTTAGGTCCTGGTGCCCAGGCAGCCGTGGATCCGGGGCTACATATGTCCTAGGAGACAACTTTTGAAGCCTGAATGGCCCCACAGCTAGCCCTTACCATCCATTCAACCTCATTTTCCAACACTCTTTCCCTGAAATGTTCTTGCTTTTAGTCTCTTAGATTCTCAATTCCCTCTTGTCAGGAACATTTGCAAGGGTCAGAGTTGAAACACAAAAGTTGGGCATCAGCCCATCAGAATGGATGGTGACTTGAAAATGGCTGGCACACCTCTATTATTGTGTGAAAGCATTAACCCCGGGAGCCTGTGCATTCTGTTTCCTCTCTGTGGAACACATTTCTTTCTCTTTCAAATTTCTATTTTTTAATTTTAATTACTTAATTAATTAATTTTTGGTAAAAACCCTTCCATGGTGCATCCTAGGGGCCTGGCACTATTTTAACCACTTTATAAATATCAACCTATATAATCTACATAATAATACCATTACTGTACCCATTTTATAGATGAAGAAACTGACACACAGAGAGCGTAAGTGAAGTACACAAGGTCACAGAGTGGCTAGCCAGCAGAGGTTACTGGCATCTTGGCATTCTAACTTCAGGTCCATCTCTTCACGCCTCCTCTAAGCTTTTGCAACCTCTCACTTTGATCAGAAAAGAGTAGACAGAATATTAAGTTTCTAGACAAGGCCTTTGTCCTTTAAGAAGCTATGTCACTAGAAAGGCCAAAACAGAAATATAATGAATAAAAAGGGAAATTCATGTAACTTCACAAATAACTAATTTTTATTTGTTCTCAGGAAAGTCAATTATCATATGGTTTCATTTATTTGTGGAACATAAGGAATAGTATGGAGGACATTAGGAGAAGGGAGGGAAAAATGAAGGGGGGGAAATCGGAGGGGGAGATGAACCATAAGAGACTATGGACTCTGAGAAATAAACTAAGGGTTCTAGAGGAGAGGGGAGGAGGGGGATGGGTTAGCCCGGTGATGGGTATTAAGGAGGGCATGTACTGCATGGAGCACTGGGTGTTATACGCAAACAATGAATGATGGAACACAACATCAAAAACTAATGATGTATGGTACTAACATAACATAATAAAATAAAATAAGATTTTTATAAAAGGACTCCTAATTCAAAATTTCTTACACTTAATCTTGTATTTTATTAATATCTTAGCTGGACAGAATGTGACCCATGGATTATACCTCTGTGTCCTCAAATACAAGACCTAAGAAATATAGATATTCCAAAAGAAGAACTTTTCTGCCCTTCTGGGAATGGTAGCAATACACAAAGACATACCTGCAGATAACTTTCCAAATTTATACAAAGGACCTAAATATGTAAATAAGTATGTTCCAGTCAAAATGGAGGTAATTAACTGATCTGAGGTTGATGACCAATTTTGTAAATACAAAGACAGGCAACATCATAAAGAATAATCAGTGGGGCTTATTAAATCAGATTTTAAAAATTGTACTAAAAAAACTCCTTTTAGCAAATTTAAAAGATAAAAACCATATTGGAAAAAGATTCTTTTAGAAATCATGGCAAAGATTTAATATCTTTAATATATAAAAATGTCTTGTCAACAAATAGGTATAAACAGTGGTGTAGATAAATGACATAAGCCTACAAGGATTTCTTTTTTTCTAAAAATAGCAGGTAAGGATGTGTATCAGTTTTTTTATGGTCACAAAATCCTGTGTAACAAACATCCACCAAATCTCACCATTATACATAAACACTCATTTGGATCTTAAGTCTATAAGCCATCTGGGGTCCATTGACCAAGGTTTGACTTAGCTAATTGGCATTGCTGACGATGGCTTGGCTCTGCTTTCAGTATCTCTCTCTTTGTCTGAGGATCTAAGAGGGTGAATGTAAAAATGTGAGGTCTCTTAAGGTCTAAGCTGTTAAGGTTCAGGCTCAGAACTGCCAAGCTGGCATGTCCTCTTTATGTGATTGACCACTGCAAGTCAAATCCAAAGACAAGTGACGGGACAATATTTCTGCCCCTTTAGTGGGAAGAATGGTAAAGTTCCATGACAAAGGGTGTTGATGAAAGGATGAAGAATTGGGGCCAATAACCTTACTTATGATAAGAAGTAACAGTTTGGAAGCTGCATCTAAGAAGTAATCTGTGAAGAAAGAGTAGGTATCAATGACATGCCTCCATTTGCAAGGGCTGCAAGAGCAGTGTGCTGGAAGAGAGTGCCGGAGAATGTGGATGGCATGGATGGCTTGCATTCTGAGTAGTAGTCAAATCTGACATGGGTACAAAGTATCAACTCACTAAAGGGTTCTTAAGAGAACTTTAATGCAACATTGCTTTGAAGTTATTGGAATATCAGTGAGAACTTGTTCTGAGGCCACCAAAGTAAATTCTTAATCAGGTGAATCAGGGATAGGATAGGTTAATTTTCCAGACCCTTCCATCATGTGAAATTAAGAGTAACTCCCAAAGGAAAAAGGACACAAGTATTTCTTGACAGAGTTTTATAACCTGCATTATTTATACTTGGGTAATTGGGGAATTTTCATTGACTGAACCCTGGTTCATTGCACCATGGGCTGCTGGCATGGCCAAAACCTTCCTCAATTACGCAAATAACAATGACAAGTTCACTGATGAAGAAGACAGAGGGACTAATTTCACTGAACTTTGATTTCTGAAGTTCCATGTGAGGATTGTCTTGTGATAATGCTGTACAACAATGCCCAAATCTCAGTGTCTTAAAACAGTGTCTTGTTCATAGGCCTGGGTCAGCTACAGGCTGCTGGTCTAATTTCAAATATACTCCACACATTTCATTCTGCAACCAACAGGCATGTCCTCATGGTTAGTGACAGAAGCGCAAGAGAACAAACCAAGTCATGCAAGCATATTTTAAGCTTCTGTTTGTATTATATCTGTTAAGGTTCTATTGGCCAAATCCAGTTATATGGCCAATCCCAACATCAATAGCGCAGAAAAATAAATTCCACCTAATCTGGTAATCATGATATAGCAAAGAGGCACAGATGAATAATTCTAACATAATGACAAAGTGAAGAATTGAAGTAATAATCTAATCTACTTTAAGGGCTTTACTGAGCTGTTAGAGTTTATATCCACTCACTCTCATTTTATCTGATGAGACTAGCCCATGATGTGTAATCCTTTGGTGACTTGGGTGATAGTTCTTACTTTGATTTTTTGTTCCAGCACCATTGTGAACATTGCTATGGTTGTCCTGTCTGCCACAAATGTGCTAGAGTTGTCCAGCCATTTGTGACCTTGGGAAAGGCATTCTTAGAGCAGGAAGCCAGAGAATTGTTGTCTTATCAAGACTGTGACTCTGTCATCACCCTCAAGTCAGGGATTCAGGTCCCAGGTAAGAAGATATTCTCAATTTTAGAACAGAGACCAATTTTGGGGGAATGAATCAATAAGAAGTTGTGGTTCACCTTTCCTTAAATTTTACCCAGTATTATTTGTAAGGATAAAAATAATAGGAACTGTTGCCATGGTAATGTGTTGATACTTTCTCTTATAGCTTCTATCCTGATACAGCAATTGACTAGAGGAGTGCAGGTGTCTGTGAATCTTAATCTCTTAGAGACCTGCAATTTCACTCACCTCTAAGAGGAGTAGAGATCTGGGGAGGGAGAAGTAATGTGAGATCAGCTGTGCTCTGCCTTCTCTAGCATCTTTTGAAGTGGTAAAGTGGTGGGTTATTATTTATGTATTTAGATACCATCTACTGCTCAGATCTGGTCACATGATGACCCGGTATTCCGGCAATACTGGATTTCTCTAGACAACAATCATCTCTGAGCCAACTAAGAGGAATATCTTTGAATGCTCTGAGGTTGTGTTACTGCATCATTTCCATCCAGGGAATTGGGTCATAATTCTACTTCTGACTGTCTAGATTTTTAGTTTGAAGAGGTACTCAATTGATTAGCTAACTCAAGGTCTCCGATATTGGTTCATTCCCCCAAAATTTCACTATGTTTATGCAACATATATTTACTGAGTGCTTATTATGTGCTAGGTATTATTCTAATACTGGGGAACAGCCGTGAAAAGAGACAATACCCCCTCCTCAGGCACTTACAGTCTACTGGGGAAGCAGAAAACAAACAACAACAACAACAATAAAACAGTTGATTTCAGAATGTGATAAGTGCTATGAAGGGAATTATCAGGGTAATATGATAAACATAACTGGCTGGGGTGGGTGGGTATGCAGAGGGTTATTTTAGAAAGGGTGCTCAGGGCAGATTTCTTAGAATGAAACAACATTGATATTTAAGTTGAGACTTGGAAGATGAAAGTTGAGACAGCCATGTGAGTTGCTGGGCAGAGACACTCCAGGCAGAGGAAACAGCAAGTGCAAGGACTTTGAAGAGGGAAAGACTGTGGAGTGTTCAAGAAGCAGAAAAGGGGTGAGGGCAAACTGGAGCATAATAAGCAGCAAGAATGGGGCAAATGGGGTTGGAGGAGCATGCAGGAATTAGATCATGTTGGACTGGGAGGATAGGCTGAGGAGTTTAAATTTCATTTGGAGAGTAAAAGGACATCTCCGAATGGTTTTATTTCTATGAATATTTTCACCTCTTTATTATAAAATCTTGAAACTTACAAAAAAGTAGAGAGACTACTGTAAAAAATATAAAAACCGACAGACTTTAATATAGTTAGCATTCAGCTTTAAAAAGTCTCAACATCTGGCCATCCTGGTTCACCTATATTTCCCACTCTCCACCCCAGATTATTTTAAAGAAAATTCCAGATATCATAGTTTAATCCATAAATATTCTAGTCTGCCTAAGAAATAAGGACTCTGAAAAACAAACCAACCACGACTGGAATATCACTATCCCATAAAAAATTGACATCAATTTAGTAATATCATCAAAACCGAAAATCTCACCAATGTCTTTTTTATAGTTGGTTTGTTTGAATCAGAATCCAAAAGAAATGGATAGATATATTTCCTAGATCTATAATGGTACCCACATGCTTCTCGCTCTCTCTCTTAACATTTATTTCTTGAAGAAACCAGCTCATTTGTCCTATAGAATTTTCCACCTTCGCATTTTGCCGCTGGTATCCCCATGGTGACGTTTAACTGCCGATCTTCCCCTAGAATTTCCTGTAAACTGGTCATTAGATGTGGGGGCATAATCAGATTCAGTTTCAAGTTTTTGGCAAGAATACTTGATGGTGGTGCCGTCAACTGCCTATTGCATCACTCAGAAAGCACGGATGCCTGATTGTTTCTCTTTCTCGATGTTAAGTTAAATCAGTGGTTTCAGGTGTTGTCATCCAGATAAAATCATTATATCAGAGGAGTGGAACACCATGATTTATGCTATAGAGATCACTCTGGCTATTAGGAGGCAAAAGGATTGTGGACAGGGATGGCAATACAAATATTTAGCCAAGAGTCTGGCATGGGTTTTGACCAGCCACAGTGGCCCGCAGACATCCTCTCAGCCCTCCTTGTAGGAGTGGAAGTTTGGGAAGCAATCAGAAAGCACTTGCAGTGGTGCCACATGGGCCAGAGAAGAGGTAGTGGAGATGGAGAGAAGCTGGTTTCAGGGAGCCCTGGAATGATCTAGGGGTGCTGGATGTGTAGGTGCAACCATGTACTTATGGGACTCCTGATTTGAACCCCACGCAACTTATTGTTACTGAGTTTTCTGTCACTGCCCCAGAGCAAAGCCTGGTTCTAGAAACAAAAATGGTCATCCTCATAGTCTTTTTTTGTTTTTTAGATTTTATTTATTGTCAGAGAGCAAGCACACAAGAGAGAGGACAAGCAGGGGGAGTGGCAGGCAGAGGGAGAAGCAGGCTGCCCTCTGAGCAAGGAGCCCAGTGTGGGACTCGATCCCAGGACCCCGGGATCATGACCCCAGCTGAAGACAGACGTTTAACTGACTGAGCCACCCAGGCGTCCCTGTCCTCATAGTCTTTTTGAGACAGATACCAACTAAATAGAAAAACAGAAGAATCAGTGTACCATTGATGGAGAGAAAAAAAATTGATTTGATTTCTTTTCAAAGCAAAAGAAAAACACTTAAGAAAGCAACACATTAATATGATTGGTCTGTTTTGAGGAGATTAGGAGAAAATGTCATAAGTATATAAATACTCACTTTTATGTTTGCTAATTTGTATTATTAAAGCAAGTGAATATCATAAATGTAAAATTCACTGATGACAAGTCTCAGCTCGCTGCTTCCTGCTTAGCTCATCTCCTAATGAAAAAATGGTGTGTGTCACCATAGTGACTTTAACCGCAAGTGAAGAATTAAGTTCTATTTCCTAGACAAAAGTCTAAGAGCCAATGTTATTCACTTTTTTTCTGTTCATGTGTAACATCTTGGGAATGGCCAATGACACTTTCCTACTGAGAAAGAAAATTTTCACGGTAGTGGTAACCACAGGTTCGGATGATTCCTCACACTACTACATTGGTATCGTCTTTTGTTCTATGCTCCACACAAGGGAAAAAAGTGCTGAAAGCAAAACCACAACCTCAGCTGTCGGTGGAAATGATAGTTAATGGCACGTCGCTGCTGCATCAGAGGGCCAGTTCTTGGTAGAGAAGTTTCTCTTGAATGAGGTTTCCAAATTAATGGATAAGAGTGAGCTATGGCAAAAGTGAAGTGATCCATTCGCTTATTACACTTTAAATGTAGATTGATTTTGGGGGGTATGATAAATCTGGTTATAAATAAGCATATACACATAAATTATAGAAATAAACATATATGTAAATTATAAATAACTCAAAAAAGCCCGAGGTATGGAATCAATTGTGCTTTCCAAAAATTATTTCAAAAGTTTCCTTTTTTTTTTTTTTTTTTTTTTGGGTGGGACATTCCATCTTTATATGTTTATATATAGTCCCAAGATTTTTCCGGGAACCCAGCAAGTTTTCCATCAGCACAGAGAAGCACACTTGTGTTCCTGGCAGGTGGCTCTCGGGGTGGGCACACAGCCAGCGCTGGACCTGGTGTGACCTGGCCAAGAACACATACCTGAGTTACACCTGGGGTGTGAACAAGTTATGGTGGAAACAATTTGGGGCCTCCAAGTATCAATTTGGAAATCTAAAAGCCTGTATTGGAGAGTTAAGATCATCAAAGTAGCCAAATCAAATCCTAAGAAACAATGACATTTAGATAAGAGCCTTCAAGAGGGACGCCTGGGTGGCTCAGTTGGTTAAGCATCTGCCTTCGGCTCAGGTCATGATCCCAGGGTGCTGGGATCAAGTCCCGCATTGGGTTCCCTGCTCAGCGGGGAGCCTGCTTCTCCCTCTCCCTCTGCCTGCCACTCTGCCCACTTGTGAACTCTCTGTCAAATAGATAAATAAAATCTTTAGAAAAAAAGAAAATCTAGATTTATGAAATAGTTTGTCAAATTTCACAGGCATCACTGAAACAAAATATGTTTAAGAATAATACAGATTTTCTGTAACTATAATTTCTAAAAATCTTAGGATATGTTTTTTTTTTCTGAAACATTGCTTAAACAAAGCTTTTAGGCATATAATCCACTTGGATTTTTAATTTATCAATGATTTTTCAAAGAATGTTCTCTGAGAATGTTGTAATGGTAAATACTAAAGTTTATTATTTTAAATTTGTCATGTAACAGAACATTTTACTTCAGGGCCCATAATTAGTGACTATAGTACCAAATGTATAAGAAAAATCAATTACTATTATCCTATAATGAGAATTTACTGGTGGCACCATTGAAGCAGCTACCAATAATAATGCTGTGAACAGAAATTTCGAGTGGATTATGAGAAACTTTTTTTTTCTTAAGTAGGTACCACACCCAGCATGGAACCCAACATGGGGCTTGAACTCATGAACCTGAGATCAAGACCTGAGCTGAGATCAAGAATTGGACGAACCACCCAGATGCCCCTATTGCAAACATTTTTAAACAAGTTTTGCCTATTTCTAATTAGAGTATTTCCCAAAAATAAATCAATATGCTGTCATTTTTTTTTGGATAATTATTTTTGAGGTGAGCTTTCCAAGTTATATTACATAGGTCCCTACTTATAGTTGGCTTGCTCTACTTCTCTGAACTCCGATTTCCTCCTCACTGAAGTGAAAACATTCATTCAGACACTCCTAAGTTCCCTCAGAGCTCCAATATCTCTTACTGGCTCCAGGCACGTTGTCCTTCTTTCCCGTATGTCTGTCTTTAGGTGGCCTCTCTTTCTTAGGAGGCCTTCCTCCTATGACTTCATCTGTAGGTATTAATGAGATGTGACATCCTCTTCCCCAGATGGCCCAGAAGGAGCCTAGAGCTCCTGTCTCTCTGGGAAATAAGACCATGGCTTCCTCAACTTCCACATAACCATTGGCAGGAGTGAAGAGGGGACCCATGTCTCTGTTTTCTTTATAGGATCCTCAAAGTTCCCAGCCTCCCTGCCACTCTGGGCTGTGAGACCACCAGGGATAATCTCATGGTGCTCTTTATCCCTGTTTAAGACTGATGCCACAAGCAACCAGGACTCTTAGGTCACCTCTCATCCTCAGACCTTCATGTCTATCATGGCTCTTACTTCCTTTTCTCTGACCTCATCTCCAACTTTTGAAACCCTTTCATTGTGTCCTCTGAACTCACTGTCAGTTGCCAGCAAAATCCCCTGTATCTTTAACACTGTCCCTGAACTTCACCTTCTTGCTGTAACTGACCTGACTCTCCCCTGGTGAACTGGCTTCCTTTCAGCCCTCTCTAGATGTGGCTGTTTTCTCTTCTTTTCCTCTCAGACCCCGAGGCATGGAGGTGGAAGGAGTTTAGGTGTCCTTTTGTGTTTCATCACAAGCATCCACACCATTCTTCCTCTCTTATTCCCAAATTCATTAGCTTCTTCCTGTTTTAAGTATCATATCATCAGACTACGTCACCCACAAGTCCTCTGGTGGTCATCATATACTGATCTTTCAGTTACTCCTCCTCATTCTAGAAAGATTTTCCCTACAGGTTCACGGTCATTCTCTCCAGCACCCCTCCTAACACCAACTTCAGTGTCCATATAGATGGTACTTCAAACATGCTGGTCTCTCAATTCCATGAACTCCCTTCCACCTAGATGTTACCTTCTGTCCTACCTTAGCCAATTGTTTTACATGGGCAGACCCTATTACTCCATTATAATGACAACAGCTCCCAGTCTCACATTATCTCAATTTCATGAGTCCTACTCTATGACTTCCTAGCTTGTCCCTTCTAGTTCCCACTCCAGCAATTGCTTAGCTTTAATGAGATTGAAAATCCACTAATACTAACATCTTTTCATTGTCCTTCACCTCCTTTATTTCTTTACTTCTCTCATGTTTCTTGGTCTCTCATTTGCTCTTCTCTTCATCATATTCTCCTGGCAAAACCTCAGGCTATAGGGGAAATATTTATCTTTTTATAGAACTTGCATTAGAAACTAAAGCTGGCAAGCTGGCAAGTGCCATTAATAATGACCACCATCATCATCATCAACAACGTCTTAGCTAACTCTGTGCCTGGCAGGACTCTAAATGCTTTAAAAACATCAACATGTTTGTTCTTCATAATAGCTCATAATGAGATAGGTGCTATTAATGTCCCTATTTTAATTTTATTTATTTATTTATTTATTTTTTAAAGATTTTATTTATTTGACAGAGAGATAAAGAGAGAGCACAGGTAGGCAGAGTGGCAGGCAGAGGTAGAAGGGAGAGGGAGAAGCAGGGTCTCCGCTGAGCAGAGAGCCTGATGTGGGGCTCAATCCCAGGCCCCTGGGATCATGACCTGAGCCGAAGGTGCCCCAACTTCCCTATTTTTAAATTGAAGAAAGGAAGAACCTGAGAGGCTAAGTAACTTACCCAAAGTCACATAATGAATGAGTAGTGGAGTTAGGACCTAAACCACTGTTTGCTGGCTCTAATGTCTGGGCTCTTAATTGCTATCTCATACTGCTTCCCAACTTAGGATTCACTCAATAAAAAACATAAATCAAGCCAAAACCAAAAAAGAAAAGAGAAAGTAGATGTGTTTATGTCGGAATGTTAGGTGCAATCCATGTAGGGAGCCAGCACTCCAAGTGCTTTTAGCAGGCTCCTTGCAGGTGTCTTTTTACAGTCACCTTCATGTGTAGCCAGTATGAAATGCTCTACAAACTCACTGTACAGATCTTATGACGGTTTTTCTACCTCTCTATTTTTCCCCCATTATAAGGATGGAACTTTTCTTCCCACACTTGTTGGGGGAGCTCCATGAATATAATACTCCTGCTCTCTCTCTGCCCTCTCACTCACTCTGCCTTGGGGGGTGGAGGGTCTCATCTGGCTGCCATGTTTGGGAGAACAAACAGAGCAAACATATCCCAAATTATTTCTCTTCTCTCTTCTTTTCCTCCTGGGAGTGACCTCCTGTGGGGAACACAGGTTCTGTTCTGCTCCCCCAGGGGCTTGGAGGGGGTGTCCATCCTGGGTAGCAATGCTGGCTGGGTAAGTCTCTAACTCTGAGGTTCAGTTTTAGGATTCCCACTTGCCTAGAGATTTAAGTCACATCCACTAATATTGGCTCAATCAGCAAAAAGATAATTATTTTGCTTTTCCATTTGTTCCCTCTTTTATTTTTTTTAAAAGATGTATTTATTTTAGAGCAAGAGTGAGAGAGACAGTGGGGAGGGGCTGAGGGAGAGGGAGAACCTTCAAGCAGACTCCTTGTGGAGCACAGAGTGGATGTGGGGCTTGATCTCACGATGCTGAGATCACCACCTGAGCCAAAACCAAGAGTCAGATGCTTAACTGACTGCTCTACCCAGGGGCCCCACTTTTGTTTTATTTTTTAACTGACACAGAACCAGGAAGAAAAGAGGGATGCTATTTATTGGGTGTTATTGAACTCTAAAATTCACTCACCTTACAGCAAGAAATCCAGCATTTCCTTCTTACAGGTTCTTTAAACGTCCCTTTACAAAAACCCTGGGGGCTTAAAATCCAAAAAGGTAGTTGCACAATGAAGTGGTTCCGAATGATGATTTCCTTTGCTGCCACTTGATGTTGTTGATGAAGATTGACCCTACACAGCATGAAGGGCAGGGCCACTGAAGGAGTCCAAGGCAGGTGATTTCAGTCTTCCTATGATGAACTACCAAAGGTGCCCCAACTTCAGCTCCCAACCTTGCTGCTCTTAAAGCTCAGTTCTTTCAGTCTCCAAGCCGGACCACCTCTCAAGTCCCCTCTGCCCCAGGAGCACTTCCTCAGAACTGGTTCCAGCATCTGTGCCTTCAGGCACTCAACCACCCTCCTCGGCCCTGAGATCTATTTCAAGGCTATGGAAGCTTTTCCCTGTTAAGTTATCAAAATGCAAAGGGTCTGCTATTCTCTTAATTTTTGTCTTTCTGTGTGCTGGCGCTATTGGCCCTATCTTGATTCTCTGTGACTGTTTGATCATCTGCAAAGTGGGATAAAAATAGTACCTACTTTATAGAATTGTTGGAGGATTAATGATTTAGTACATTCAACTGGAATATCGTAAGCATTCATTAAATACTGTGACAATGTCATTACAATTTCTTTTTAGAGAAGAGGTGATGTTCCTACTACTTTATAATAGGTAATTGGCTGGGGACATTGGCTGTCCTTTTGGGGGACTGAGTAGAGATGATGCCAGCACCAAGAAGACAGAATACAGAGGAGGAGAATTTGGGAGGATAGATTATGTTTGAGCTGACTGACTGAAAGACAACTTCAGTAAACTCGTTTGAGTGTGTATTCCCTGCTCACAAAACTGCCCCTTTTCTTTGAGATCCACCATGCATCTAGCAGCCATGTTTGTTGGCTTTCTCAGGTGTAAGTCAAGAAAATAGAAGCCACTTTAGATATTTCATGTACACAGATTTTAAGGAAGGGAATTGTTGTTTGATTCAATCAATGTCAGGAGCTATGGTCAGGCAAGCTGCCAATGACAATGTCAGCCTATAGCACTGAGCTGTGTGGTTTTTAAGACTGATCCTGAAGGAGCTATGAATCGTAAAAACCTTGAGAGGCTTCTACGGATTACTTCAGTCTGCAGAACTGAGGTAGGAAATTCTCAGGAAGCTTGTCCTGAAGCTGCTTTGACCCTCATATCTGTCCTTGTGCCTGCCTCTGGAGGATAATGGCCTCCCATCTCTTCTACTTGAATCTTGTGCATGTGCCTTCATTGGCCCACTCTAACCAGGGAATATACAACGAACAGGATTCTGGGAAATGTAGTTTCTGGCTTCATCGCATCATCTCACAGATGAGTGAGACCTTAGAATGAATATGGGTTCTGCAAGGCTGACGGCAGGTGATGTCCCTACTATTTTATAAAAGGTAATCGGTAAGGGATTGTAATTGACTGTAGTTGACTGCCCTCTAGGGGGACTGAGCATAGATGACGCCGGCACCATAGAAAGAGAACACAGAGGAGGAGGCTTGGATGGATCAGTTAATTACATCGGAGATCCCCATTTATGGTTTAGAGACAGTCGAATCTCTGCCAGCTGGAACCACAGAACAAGTAAAAACTCCAGAGCTGTGAGGTGGCCACTATTTGTCCTGTGAAGGGAGAGGTAGACAAACATGCATTTTGTGGAAGAGAAAGAATGAAGCAAATGTGCACAGAAAGGGAGAGGTGAAAACTCATGTAGCCTATAGTCAGAGAAAGCGAGAACGAGTTGGGAGGTCTCTTGAACTATGAATGAACTTTCTGCCTTGGGTTCTCTGAGCAAAACCTGGGTCCTTAGAATAAATTATCTTTTTTAATGTTTAATTTTAATTTTATTTTGTTGCTTAAGTAGCTCTAGATGGTTTTCTAATCCTTCTAAATAAAAGTCTTTTTTTTGTTGTTGTTAAAGATTTTATTTATTTATTTGACAGAGACACAGCGAGAGAGGGAACACAAGCAGGGGGAGCGGGAGAGGGAGAAGCAGGCTTCCCGCCAAGCGTGGAGCCCGATGTGGGGCTCGATCCCAGGACCCCGGGATCATGACCTGAGCAGAAGGCAGACGCTTAACGATTGAGCCACCCAGGCGCCCCTAAATAAAAGAGTCTTAAGCAAGATAGTATCCTATTGGTGATGTCCACATGGAAGTAGGATGGGTGGATCAGAGAGATTCAGAAGAGAGTTCTCTGTTGGAGGTAGACTGAGGGGCCCAGAGCATATAGAAGCAGCAAAACTGAAAGAATAGAGGAGCTCAGACAATGGCTTCTTTATTCAAAGGTTAATGACAATGTGATTATTAAAAGTTATAAGTGGATCTTTAAAATATTTTAGTGTTAGTACAAAAAAAAAGATAGTCTGTGTTCTATGAACAAATGAATAAAACTGTAGTGTGAGATGAAGTTGGAAGGATGGATAATATAGACAAGTATATGAATAAACAAATAAGTTTTACCTGATAAATGCTAAGAATAAAGTATGTTTACCTGCAAGAGTGCTTTTCAAGCCTTGATTTTTGGCACGCACTTGATAATAAATGAAGAAGTCTAATTTCAAACTTTTTTTTTCCAGTATAACTAATCATAACTTTGAGCTTAGTGTTTTTATTTTATTTTTTTTTGTTCTGAGAATGCTGTGTATTTTTATGGTACTGGGTTATAAAACTTAAAAATTAACAGTTAAATTCTAACATGTACACTTATAGGATAATGGTAGTATCTTGAAAGCAATATTTTATATATTTTTTATTTTAGGAAGAAGATACATTCCTATGTTCAAAAAATGGAAATTTCAAAGCTGTACTAACCTATTTTATTTACATATTAATGCTAAAATATGATCCTGAGTTAACAGGATATAAGTATCTAAGTTTAAAATAACCACTTTTTTTGAGGTAATTTGTAAACTGAATGTATGTGAAGGGCACCTATTATTTGTCCATCATCTTTTTTTCATCTATAGAACCTGGGTTATGTTGTATACATGATCTATTGAGGATCACCATATTTTTTAAAAAAGATTTATTTATTTGAGAGAGAGAGACCGTGTGCATTCATGCATGAGTTGGGGGGAGAGGCAGAGGGGGAGGGAGAATCTCAAGCAGACTCCCCACTGAGCATGGAGCATGATGTGGCCCAATCCCAGGACCCCAAGATCATGACGTCAGCTGAAATCAAGAGCCAGATGCTTAACTGACTGAGCCATCCAGGTGCCCCAAGGATCACCATATTTTTCTATGACTCCACAGTTAATTGTTTCTGGGGTGGGCACCTGACTCAGGCTCGACTCAAGCCTCCCACTTGGATTTTTCTGGATGACTGCAGTAGCCTCCTAATTGGTCTCTCAGTTTCTACTGTCACTTCACTGGAGCCTAATTTCCTGATCATGTTAAAACACAGGTCATATCATTTCACTCTCTTGCTCAAAACCCAATAGAGAACTATCCCATTACCTCTAGAATAAAATCCAAAATTCTTTCTATGGCTGCATGATGGGACTCCTGGCTATTTCCCTTCAGGTCCAGCCACACCACTTTTCATGATATAGCTCAACTCTGGCTAAAAAGGTTGTCCTCAACCCTGGAGGACATTATGTCAAGTGAAATAACCCAGATATAGAAAGACCAATATTGCATGATCTCACCTAGATGTGGAATAATACATTTTTAAAAAGTCAAACTCAAAAAAAAAAAAAAAAGTAAAAATAAATAAATAAAAATAAAAAGCCAAACTCATAATGACAGAGAGTAGAATGGTGATTACCTGAAATGGGAGTGTGGGGAGGAGGGGGACAGATGGAAAAAAAAAAAAAAAGAAAAAGCGGAAAGGTGGTTGCCAGGAGCTGGTGGGGAGCAGGTCATGGGGAGTTATTGTTTTACGGGTACAGAGTTTTAGTTTTGCAAGATGAAGAGTTCTGGAGATGGATAGTGGTGATGATAGGCAAGATTGAAATCATCTCATCAAGGGAAACAGAGATGAGAGCCAGAGAGACAAGTCCTGTCAACAGTGGAGTCCCTGGTTCCAGCTGTCCCTGAGCTTCCCCCTCTGTTACTCATGATAAACACTCCTCTTGGATTAAAATAGTGTAGCTAGGATTTCCATCGCTTGCTACGCAGACCGCCCTGACAAGTGCAACTTGTCAGTGTATTATCACTATTATCCAAAAATAAAGGACATAATGAAAATGGAAAAAAAACCCAAAACTATTAGGGAATAAATTTAAGGAGTGTTCATAGAATTTACCATTGTAGATGCAGCCCGTGCCTTGCCCCTGTCTTCTCAGGAGGCTCCCTTGCTCTCCTTACCCACTGCATTGAACTATAACAAGTTACTGCTCCTGAGGGTTTCTTTGGAAGTTCAAGGAAGGCGATGTCCCTGGGTAAGAGGAAGAGAGTTGGAACATAAATACCCACACTTCCTTGCCCATTGGGTAGGACGTCTTGGAGGTGTGTTCTATGCCATTGCCCAGAGGTCTTTTGTGGGGTGAGTCCAAGTTGCCCACACTGGCTCCTGTTTGTAAACCCCTCCCTCCATAGACTTCCTCCCGCTCCTGAGTCACCCTGCCGCTCCCCGTCCCTGCTTCCAGGCATCAGCACCCGAATGATCCTTGGCTCAGCTCTGCCTCTGATGTCACTCAACCTAAGCCAGTTTTCTACAGAGAAAAATTTCCATTGAACATGAACAAATAAATAAAAAATGAAGAAATGTATGAATATAACTTACTGTAAATCAGTTTACAAATGAAAAAACATGAAACTAAAATAAAAATAGTGAACACACATCGTTCTTACTATACGCCAAGTATTGTTCCAAGAGCTTCATACGTAACTTTTAATTCTCACAAAAACCCTGTGAGGTAGATGCCATTATTTTCAGCTAAATTCAGAGAATTTAAGGAACTTTCCCACTTTTACAACAGCTGGTAAAAGATGGAGCCAGGATTCACATGCAGTCTCGCTTCTATGTCTGTGCTGTTAGCCATGACACTATATTGTAGAAATAATTTTTAAAAATAAATGTTCAAGGGGCGCCTGGGTGGCTCAGTTGGTTAAGCAACTGCCTTCGGCTCAGGTCATGATCCTGGAGTCCCGGGATCGAGTCCCGCATTGGGCTTCCTGCTCAGCAGGGAGTCTGCTTCTCCCTCTGACCCTCCTCCCTCTCATATGCGCGCTCTCTCTCTCTCATTCTCGCTCTCTCAAATAAATAAATAAAATCTTTAAAAAAAAAAAATAAATAAATGTTCAAGAATGCCATGCTATCATGCAAGTATTATGTACAATTAAATTGCTTATATATATAGTATATATAAATAATATAGAAAACTAATGACATTTGTAATCACTATAATGATAAGAAAGAAGGATCCTCATATAAATAGGCGCAGTTATGACGTGAACACTTTCCTTAAATCCCATGCAAGTTAATCAGTTGTTCATGAGAGCAGTTTGTCATTAGCATGTAATTGTGAGTGGGCATTCTGTGATTGGGGTAATACAGCTCTCGGGAAAACAGTGGGCAGGCATTGTATAAAGCTAAAATTCAGCACGTGTAGTGAGGTATCACCCTGTTACCTAGAGGGATTTGGCACTGAACTGCAACTAACAAATCGAGATGTCTTCAGGCTTGCAGCCCCAGCTAAGTGGCCTTGCTGGCTTCGTCCTCCAGGCTTGGTGGTCAAGACTCACTGGACACTTGAGCATAGTAGCACTGAGTGGGCCGCTCTGAGATAGACGAGGAGGCTGAGATGTAGAGTATACCTTCTAGGGCCTTAATGTCTACTGAGTGAGGCAGCCCTTTAGGATAACTTGGATTTTTTTTTCTTTTTTATGAGAAAAACTTCAGGTGACGTTATCCAGAGCATTCAACTTCATCTGGATTTACACGTGTTTGCACAGCGTCTCTTCCTTGGCTTGAGCTGTTGCAGCTGTGGTGGTGTGGGGGGGTGTGACTACCTCAGAAGAGGGGAGATGCAAAACAAACTCTTGCAGCCCTGGGAGCTCTGCAGGTGTTTTTCTTAACGTTCTTCAACTAAGAGGAAGTCAAACAGCCTCTTAACTCGGTGACAGAGAACGCTGCCCTGCCACGCTCTCGCTAAAAGCCTTTGTCCTCTTGCAGAGGCTGATGTGTCTGTGAGCGGGCCAGACACTGTGCTGGAGAGAGAGAGGAAGTGGAGGGGGATAAGAGCAATTTCCTTCTTTCTTGGGGGACCCACAGGAAACAGAGGGGAAGTCGGGTCAAACTGGCTTGACACCTCTGTCCTGGGAAATCCTATCAGGTGACTGAAAAGAAAACTTACCTCGCCAAGTCACTGCTCTTTGCCAAGAGATGGAAGGCACCTTGGGGGAAACCCCCGACCACAGGCCTGTAGAACCAAGGGAGGCTAGTATTGCTGAAAAAAAGACTAGAAAAGTACTTCTTCAACTTTAACCTGGAGTGACAAATATTTCCATCTTGAGTCTTTTCACTTTCCTAATAGAAGTATAGACTGAATGCTTCGTAATATGTCATTTAGATTTCCCCTCTTTTGACTGTTTTTTTTTTTTTTTTTCATTTTAGGAAGAAAATAATCTGAATGAATGCAGTGTGTGTGTGTGTATGTGTGTGTGTGTGTGTAAAAGGTTTCCTAACAAACGTGCAACTATGACCAGCATGCAAGTCATGATCAATAACTCTAATTAGCAAATGATGTCTCTAATTTTCAAGAAGGGCAAATCATATATCATTCAGTTTGAGGATGCTGAACCTTAATTAAAGACATTGACACATGCTTAGAGCTGTCTGGAGTAATAAATCTGCTATAATTGGAAAAGAAGCAAGTTTACCTGAAGAAGAAAAAAGATGAGGATTTAGTTTTCTTGACATTTCTTTTCAAAATTAAAAGGATGGGCAAAACCTTTCAATGCCAGTCACTTCAAATCCTTTGTGGAGTGAGGGAAGGTAAAGTTAAAATGAGCAAGCAAATAAGCAAACAAACAAAATAGAGGAAGAAAACAAGAAAAATATTGGAAGTAAGGATACAAAATTTAAAAGTTTGTTGAGTAGCAGATAAACAGAATGGCCTTACAGACTTCTCCAGTTGAAGAAGTCTTGGGGCACTGGGGTGGCTCAGTTGGTTGGGCGTCCAATTCTTGATTTCAGCTTGGGTCATAATTTCTGGGTGGTGAGATCAAATCCCAATTCTGGGCTCTGTACTCAGCACGGAGTCTGCTCGGGATTCTCTCTCTCCTTCTCCCTCTGTCCCTCCCTCTGCTTGTGCTCTCTCTTTCTAAATAAATTAAAAAAAAAAAATCTTTTAAAAAGAAAAAGTCTTAAGAAGGTAATCCTCAGAGGAAAGCATGTGAACAGACATACTTCAAAATCAACAGTAAATATGAAGAGAATGGGTTTTAGGAGCAATATAAGTCTGAGTACACTGAATACCTTGACAGTATTTGCTTTAAAGCCTTTAAAACGCATTTAAAATTTTATTTTAAAATATGAAATACATATATGTCTTCATTTAGGTAAAAGCTGGAGTCAAGGTATGGGGCTTCAGTAGCTATATTAAAGTAATGTGAATGCCTCTAAAATGCACTAATGGCCAAAACCTAATAGAAGCTTATTTCTTTGTCCAAAGTGGATGTGTCAGAGCAGTGGGTATCTTTCCTCTTAAGAGCACCAGGCCCCTTTCATTCTGTAGTTCCACCATCTTCAATACTTAGACTATGAAGTCACTGTGTACATTTGTATCAAGCTGGCAAACACCACTTCCACTCACACTCCAGGGGCGAGAACTCAGCTCTATGTCTACACATAACTGCAAGGAAAGCTGGAAGTTTGAGCTCTGTGCCAGGAAGAAGAAATAGGTTTGGTGAACATCAAGTCAGTTTCTGTCCCCAAAGTTTTCCCAAGTGGAATGTACATAAGCTGCTTCGTATTGAGCAGTTACTGCAGTGATGAGCCTCTTCGTTCTGTTCACTCAAGTGTTAAAAGTTTCAAGGATTGCCCTAGAATGTTAAAAAGAAAGGCAAACCGGAAGGTTTTGCCATTCCATGAGGTCCTCTGAAAATCCCTAGAGAGGTCATTTTCTTCTTGTGGCAACCAAACATCCTCCCCTTTCCTAATGGCCCTCTTGTTACCTTTTGGAGAATCTCATCACCTCAATAGGTGTAGTCAGCCTGGTAAATCTGGTTTCCTATACTCTTGTCATGAAATCCAAAGGGGTCCCTGGAAGATCCTTCTACCAGAGTTTCTCTCCCCCCCCCCCCCAATCACTGTAGGATTGACTGTCAAGGGGCAATCAACTGACCCAAGATGAGCCAATATGACCCACTTCCTCAGGGTGAGGGCTTGATGCAAAGATAGGAACAAAAGCTTTGGTTTTCTGATTCATTCCTTCAAGGTGCCCTGAAGAAGCTGAGTAGTTTCTGGGACTGAAATGTGGGCTGGCCAGGTACAGCTTATCTGTCTTACATATGTTTCCTCAGCTTCTCAGTCCATCCATGATCTCCTCCATATACCTTCAATACATGTTCTCTTTTAACTAAAATTAGTCAGATTTGTTTTTTAATAGGTGTAAACAAAGAACCTTAAATGATATAATATTGAACGCATCAAGCTTTCAGGACCACCTGAGGGAGCAGTGAGCAGTAGGCTTTCTGTGATCGAGGGCTGGCTCGGTTGCAACAGAGTGGTTAACAGCAAAGCAGAGGATCCGGCAACACTTAGCTTTGTCACTTACTATCTCGGCGACCTTGGATGAGTTGTTTAACCTCTCTAAAAGCCTCATTTTTCTCCTCTACAGGATGAAAATAAATTTGTCTTTCTTAGATAGTTGTCATCATTAAATGAGATGATGCACATAAAGTGCTTACCATGGGGAGCCAGTACTTACTATTAGGTGCCATTATTTTAACTGGCAGAAATATTTGGCTGCACAAACTCTTCTCTGCTTCTTCGTTTCATTTCCCTGAGGCTAAATACAGGTTTACTGAGATTTTCTTGCAGTTTGCTGTCTTCACACTGAGGTTAGAAGCCTTCAATTTACATACTGCTTTGACTTACAATGGCCTCAGCTAATCTGAGAAATATTGTCACATATACTGGAGGCTCACCCTAAGTAACCACAACAAAATAACAATAATGACTACATATATCACTTAAACAACATTTTAAAAATAATTTCTACTTTTGGGGCGCCTGGGTGGCTCAGTCGTTAGGCATCTGCCTCCGGCTCAGGTCATGATCCCAGGGTCCTGGGGTCGAGCCCGGCATCGGGCTCCCTGCTCCGCGGGAAGCCTGCTTCTCCCTCTCCCACTCCCCCTGCTTGGGTTCCCTCTCTCGCTGTGTCTCTCTCTGTCAAATAAATAAATACAATCTTAAAAAAAATAATTTCTACTTTTATCAAAGTAATACATGTAGAGGCATTGCTGTCGTAACACGTCCTATTTTGGAAAACTTCATGTTCGGCAAAATCTCTAAGAATAACAGGGTTTTGTAGGTTTGGGACAGTCTGCTTAATACCTCTCCAGCTTTACTGTCAGAGCATTAACAAAAACAACAAGAATTCTAATCAAAACACAAAGATTGTTAAATCTCTAGAGAAGTTCCCGCCTATCATCACATTGTATCAATCCTTGGTAGCCTTAAAATCTGGCTGCAGCTTCCTCTTTTGAGACGTGGGACCCGAGGACATTTACCTTTGATAGAAAACATTTTTGTTCCTAGTAAAAACCTATCTGGGGTGTGGCCATTTTAATTCACCCATTCTTTGTACACAGGAGGAAGCATCTTTTCAGTTTCTTCATCTCTACTTCCGGCTTCCCAGAGAGTGGAAAGTTAACAATTCTGGAATCCATGAAACCAATCACCGCCTGCCCCAATGTGAAACACTTCTGGCACTTTTTTACTTTTTCCTAAGGTCTTCAAATATCACAAAGGCTTTCTTATAATGGTGAGTGAAATTGTACTTGATTGCCTTTTCACTTAGAACTGGGAATAATCCAGGATGAACCAAAGTGAATTCCACATTTTATTAACATCATTTTCTTACTTACCAACTGGGTAGGAGGTAATCACATATATTATATTATACATTTATATATGATTATATTATACATATTATATATGATATATAATGTTATAGCAGAACAAACTGTATAAAAAGAAAAAAAAAAAACCCAAATAGTATTACCCAGTAATGGATTAACCTTGTCCAAAGAGAGAGGTGGCCTTTGCCCCCAGCGGCTGGGTGGTAACCTCTAAGCCCTGTTTGATCATTGTTTATCTAGGGCCTTGGGCCACGTCAAATAGTCTATGCTAGATTATTGCTAATTGAAACAATGTGATTTATGTTGGGGGCCTTGGGCCACAAGCTTGACCTCTCGAAGGACTGTGAGGGAAGGTCAGTCATGCAGGTAGTCAACTATGTCTATAAAAGCCCCAATATAAGTGTTGACACTAAGGTTTGACTGCCTTCCCTGGTTGACAAAACTCTATGCATACCGTCACATATTACTAGGAAAAGTTTGCACTGATCACGACTCCACTGGGAAAGGACAAATGAAGCTCTGAGCATGGAACTTAAATGAAGCTCTGAGCATGGAACTTTTCTGGACCCTGCCCTATGTACCTCTTCCTTCTGCTTACTTTAATCTGTATTAAAATTTTGTTTTTAAGAAACTATAACCTTTTGCATAATAAACTATGAATCTGATGCCTCTTCCTGTGCTCTGTGAGTCGTTTTAACAAACTGTTGAAACTGAGGGTGGTCTGGGGACCCCTGAGCTTGCAGTTGATGTCAGAAATGATGCTGGTCTTGGGGACTCTAAAACTTAGCAAATACTTATAAAGCTTATAACAAAGTTTATAATACTATAAGCTCTCCGATCCATGCATTTCCATTTCTGAAACACACTTCTCTAAGGCAATCAGTTTCAGTTCATTTAGCTTCAGTTCTTAGCTCAATTTCTATTATATCACTAAACATTTCTTATACTGCATTTTCCCCATTTTTTAGATAGCATCAATATACTTCCTTCTATGGAAAATTATGATTGACTTATTTTACTGTATATGCATATATTTAGCTTCCCCTCTCTCCTATCTTCCCTTTATAGCTATTTTACATGTTTTTGGAGTAAAGTTTGCATTATTATGATTAGGTAAATATTGTTCACAATATTTGTTGTATGTTTTTGCATTTATTTCTTGTACAATATTTGTTTTTCCTGGAGTTTGCTGTTATTTTGGTTTTCTCAGTTTTCCACACGCCCCTTACTAATTCACCATCTCCCAGCCCCAATCTCTGACAGGGATAAAATTTCTCTGTAGTATAGGCTAACACATATTAATTACTTTTTTAAAAGAATTTTTATTTATTTATTTGAGAGAGAGAGAGAGAGCGAGCGAGAGAGCACAAGCAGGGGGAGCAGCAGAGGGAGAGGGAGAAGCAGGCAGGGAGCCTGATGCAGGGCTTGATCCCAGAACCCTGGGATCATGACCTGAGCTGAAGTCAGACACTTAACCAACTGAGCCACCCAGGTGTCCCTTAATTACTTTTTTCTTGCAGACATCTTCTGGTTCTCCTTAGTCCTTTGGTTCCAACCAGTGATGGTTGCTCTGTAGGCCTGCTGCACAACCGTCTTCTTGGGACTACCTTCATAACTTGCTGGGAAATCTCAAGCTTCTTTCCTGTGTTGGATTCTCTGTTTCTTGGATCCCAGGCCTTCTTCCTTGATTGATTTTTCATTTTGGTTAAACATTTTCTCAACTTTCTCAAAATCCTTCATGAGAAAGGGTATATGGGAAGTAAAGCTATGAGATCTGAAATGAATAAAAAAATGTCCTTATCCTAGCAGTTGATTGATAGTTTGGCTGAGTATGAAATTCTAGTCTGGACATTACTTATCAGATTTAATCAGATATTTGAAGGTATTGCTCCATCAACCTCTAGCTTCCAGAATTGCTATTGAGAAGTTAGATGACATTCTATTTCCTCATCCTTTGTATGTGATCTGCTTTTCTTTCTTGAACTTTGAGGATCTTCTCTGAATCCAAGATTCTCTGAAATTTAATAATGTAGCCTGGGGTCTGTCTGTTTTTAATCACATTGCTGTGAATTCATTAAGCTTTTCATTTTGGAAGCTAATGTTTTTTAGTCATGGAAAATTTTTTTAAATAATGTCCTTGATAATTTTCTTCCTTTAATGTTTTCCTGTCTCTTTTTGGAGCTCCTATTACTTAGGTGTTGAACTTCCTGAATCAACTCTTTAGTTTTTGTGATTTTCTTTGTATTTTTCCAGTTCTCAGTCATTTTGCTCTTTCTAGAGGAGTTCTTCAACTTTATCTTATAACCCTTCTATTGCTTTTTAAACTTCTGTTGCTATATTTTTAAGTTCTAAGAGGTTATTAGTCTGTAAATGTTCTTGTTTCATGAATCTTCTCTTAGTTTTTGATTTTTTTCTCTTCATTTTTTTTAAAACTCTGCTTTGTCTCTTTATCCTCTGAATTTATTATTTTTTTCTATTTTTTTTTTGAACTTTGTCTTTACCCTACAGTATTTTCTGAAATGCTTTATGGTCATTTGTGTTTTTGTGTTTAACAGTAAGTTCCCAATTATTGGAATGGGTACCTTATTTGCTTGTAAGTCAGGAAGACAGAGCTTCCTGACTTACAAGCATCCTAGCAGGTGATGCTTGAAACTGTCATATTTCATTAGGGGAAATCCTGTCAGTATGTCTTTTCCTTTGGGCTAATCAGTTTTCTTAAAGACAAATCTTTTAGTCTCTTGCCTGGCAGTTATAAGCTTGACAGTAAGCATTTTGGAATTCTGTCCTACTGTTCAGTATAATGGCTTTCAATTAAATCATAATCTTATCAAGACAATTCCTTCTCAGCTCTGCTAGATATTTAGGACCTTTCTGGAAAGTAAATGTTCAGTTTTCAAACAAGGTATGGCAGGGGTAGTGGCTTGACTGAGTGGGCTGGCAGGGATCTAACTACATCTTACATATATTTCAACAAGTTGTCCTGTTTTCAGTCCTACCCTGAACTTCCTGTTTCAAAGTTTGTTGATAGACCAATTCTTGAATCTTCCGCACTTTTACAACGTGAACTGATTTTCATCTTGTTCAATTCCTCTGCTCAGTTATTTGTCAAAGTGGAGAAATCTAAAGTTGAAGTCAATTATCACATGCTCAACCTCTGTCCATCTTTTATAACTTTATTGACATTTCTTATCTGCTGGTGTCTTATTCTTTCTGTCTTTGAGGATTTATAGATGTTTTATTCCTGTATTATTATTATTGGCATTATGAAAGAAAGTAGAAGTAACATATGTATTTGATCTTCCATGTTTCATCTCCAAAAACATATGATCTCCACCATCACTGTAGCAAGGGAAGAGAGAACTAGAAGTCTTCCCAGGGGCTCAGCCTTTGGCCACACACACACATAGACTTAAAATAGACTGGCCAGGAAAAGTCACAAGATCCCACTTAACTGTAAGAGGCTGTGAAGTGTCCCACGTGTCAGGAAGATGATTAGATCTGGGTATTGGAAGATGTAAGTAAGGTTGACCAACATTTATTCAGCTCTTACTATGTGTCAGGTATTGCACTATTACACCTAATTTATACTCATGAAATCCTTCAAGACAGCTACAATTTATATCACCTTTTTATATATGAGGAAACTGAACACAGAGAAATTAAATAACTCACTTCAACTTAATAGAGAGTGAGGATCCAAGTCATGACTGAAACCAACAGCCTGATTCTAGAGCCTTTGGGCTTAAACACTGCATTATTTTTCCTCATATTTAATTACCCCACATTAGTTTATTGAGGAATAATTTTGTGCCAGACACTGTGATAAGTATATAGAAAAAAAAAATGAAAGAATCTGTACTAAAATGCTAACAGTATTTACTTATGGGTAGTAAAATCATAGATGGTTTTTTATTTTCTTATGCTCTTCTGGACTGTCTGGTTTTTTATTTAAAAGATCCCACTTAATTTTATGAGCATGAAAGACTTTCCATTTAAAAACATCAGATGGGAATTTGGTTCAGGTACTTCATGAATTGGTTCAAGACTTAAGGACACAGTAATAATGACTCATCAAACCCTGGTTTAAAATACTTATTATTTATTGAATGATTATGGATTCAGAATTCCCCCTCCACATAGCCTTGGGAAAATCTAAATGTGCTGTATGGAACTTTTATGATGAGAGATAGAAAGGTATGTCTCCTTTGGAAAAATGCATGTTTTCAAAGCTTAGTGCCATTTTTAGGGACCACCTGGAGGACAACTCACATTGTAGGCATCATTGGGAAAAGAAGCACATGTCCTTTAGGATTAACTACAAACTGTGAAGAGTTATTCCTTATCTGACCTTACAAATTCTATATATCTTTCAAGGCTCAGTTCAAATTCAAACCTCAAATTCTCCTTAAATTCAGAACACGAGCCCCTGACGAAATTCCTCAACTTTTCCATCATTCAGATAATTATTTCTCTTTGAATTCCTAAGTTTGTTGGAATTTGTACCTTATTTCTTAGTAATGTCTTATGTTCTTTGTAAATCATAGTCATAGAAAAATAGAATGTTAGAAATGGAAGAAAACACAGTTCATTGGATCCAAGTCTTCTTTCAAAGATGATATAGCTGACATGTAAGGCACAAGTAAAGTCTTTGCTTAAAATTCCACATCATACCAGTAGCATATCTAGGACCAGAACTTGAGACTCCTTCCTGGTAGGCCAAAGATCTTTGCCCTATATTACTTCATGGGTTGTAATGATTTTCTCTAATACTAATGTTCTCGGAGCAAGAGATAATGTCTTTTACTTCTTTGCAATTTGAAAGAATTCATCTAGCAAATCTAGGTAAGAAGCATAACAACAAGAAGGAAGCTTAGTCCCAAGAAGGAAAATAGGTAATGAAACATTAATGAATTGGCAGTACCCACATAGACTTCAGTGTTGAAGAGGATTCAGGGGTTAAATTTAAGCTTTGACATAGGAAAGAATGCCATGATTGACTAGTAATACCTGCCATAGATACAGGAGGAGAGAATGCAATGCATATGTCAGGCATGGCACAATAACCAGTCCTCTTCTACTGTATAACCCCCCTCACCTCCCAGGAAAGATACACATGGAGAAAAGAAGGACAATATGGATACATACTCAGTATCCAGAATGGAGGAATCAATCCTAGTTACCAATGCAGTGACATATGCTCCTACTAGATTGTCTCACTGTTAACTTCTTTGTAACCCCTAAAACTATAGGCATATAGTAGGTGCTCAATAAAGACTTACTAATTGATTGAAATTAGGCTATAACAAATATTTTCACAACAGAGCTGTCTCATCTTTCTTTGATTTCCCTGTGCCAATCATAGTTCTTGGCACTTAATAGGTGCTTTAAAATTCCTTGTGGAATAAAAACACAACCTTCCAAGCATGGCCTTAATCTCTAGGTTATCAATGCACAGTCCCATCTGATTTACAATTGAGAATATTGTGAGCCGATGACTGTGTTACATTAGTGTCTTCTATATTCTTTGAACCTCCTCTCAAAGTTGCCTAGACGGCATGAAAGAAAAAGGGGGATTCAGAAAACTCTAACATACGGGATTTTATGAGTCAAATTGTGGGGAAAATCTGACTCCGCATGGACTTCCATTCTGTATGTCATTCTTCTTCCGTAGGCTCATAGGCTCACTTTGCATGATGTCAGGAGTTCCGGGAGTCAAAATAGCGTGGGGGCATAGATCCAATATTGACTCATACTCGGTGGAAGAAATCTACACCAAAGTCTGGATGAGATAATTTGGTTGTGAGTGCTAGGGATATGACTGCTGATCACAGAGGAAAAAGGGTAACCAAGGTGTAAATTTTGTCTTACGATTACCTACTCAGTTAAGAATGAGGAGAGCATGAGATACGATCAAAAATCTTGCTGACGCCTAATGCATAATCATAGCCAGTTTTCAGAAAGAAAGTCTAGCTGAAAAGAAAAAAGAAAGTTTTCAGCCCCTTTGTTTTAGTAATATGGTCACACTTGGGCTCCTGATGGGTTTGTAAAACTTTTAAAGGATATCTTGGTGGTGAATTATTCTGCAGTCTCAGTGTTGGCTGAACCAACAAGGTGTGAAACCTCTAGTTTGCATGTGTAACATAAGGTGTTTTACAGGCAGAAAAGAGAGAGAAATGTCTTCTTTGGTAAAGTTGACAAGACAGGAAAAGATCACAAAAGGAAATACTATTGTAGTGACAACATTCTGAACCAAAGAATCATATGTCAAAAGATGAAAATCTAATTAAATGTGATTAAATTCTAGCCTGGGATACAGGACCGGTTACACAATTTGCAGAAACCAGTGTGAAATGAAAATGGAGCCCCTTGTTAAAAAATTATTAGGAATTTTAAAAAGATAACAAAAGAGCATTTAAACTAAATGTAGGCTGTTCCAAGTACAGATTCTTGATAGATTGTGTCTCATGTCCATGTAGTCTCATGTCCGTCAAGTTGGGCCTGATGGGATGTCTGAGAATTTTAAAACTTTTATTTAAGTCTTACTATTTTTTAAGAAATTAAAGAATGACTATTATCTCACAAATTCTACAGAAAAAAAAATCCCAGAAACCAAACCTGATAGGATGTAATTACTTGAATTCACATATCTAACACAGTTGGAGACATATACAATAATCTTAATGGATATTGACTGATTAGGGCACAGGTAGATTAGGGAAAAGATCTTGGTTCTAGACTTGGCTCTACATTATCCAGTTGAATGAATTTAAGCACATCACTTTATTTTTCTGGGTCTTGATTTACAAATCTAAAAAGTGAGAGAATAGACCATAGATAATCTCCCTAATTCCATATTTCTGTGCTGTGCTTGGTCATGTTATCAAGATATTAGAGGCTGGATTTTAGTTATATAGTTACTAATTGCAAATATCTGACCATATTGTAAACATATTCTTAATATAGATCTGTAATTTTGAATAGGCGTACCCAATTTACAAACACCCAAATAATGTATAATTCCCAATTATGGCCCCCCACTGCTCTTAACTCCTCACCCCCAACACCATATTTCAGTGGATAAATCAAGGGATGGGCAAAACCAATCTTAACTCCTTTTCAGAAAGCTGGGAATATTCCTTTCAGTACCTAGAAGTTTGGCCATTGGTTTCCTAGATGGTGGTGAGTGCCTGCAGTGTCCCAAGGTTCTGATAAGGCTTTCTTGCCACTATGTCACTCTGTGAGCACATTATCTGGGCTGTATTTTTTTTCTTGAGGAGACCTACAATAGAGCTTTGTAGCCAGCATTGTAATTTCTATACTTTTCACTTGTTTAACATGAGACTTTTGTCTCACAGATAGGTTTTGATCTTGTTTATTCTTTGGGCAGATAGCCCCCTCAAAGAGTTTTCTGGCCTTTTGCACATAAAATAATACATGAGATGGTCCCAGTAAGCAAAAGTTGGCTAAAGAGGCATAGCATCACATTGACCATAAATCCCATTTAATTAAAAACCAGTTTCCTACAGCTTAGGTCTGACAGTATTATGATGAGAAATTGAGGGAAAAGAACTCAGAGTAGATCTTCAAGTAAGCATTCAGATTCACATTTATTCATAGCTGTCTATGGGTATATGTTAAAGTGCTTTCAGGGAACAAAAGAGGGTTACAGAAGCAATACAACAATTTCTGGTTTTAAGGAACTTGGTCTAACAGGGGAGATAATACCTGAGTAACTCTGAGAATGAGGGGCCAGGGCTCTTAAAAAATTATGAAGCAAGTGCTAGGCCTATAAAATACTGGAGGATATAAAGTTAATTTTAATAAGGAAATTTGGGGAGAACTTATGGAGATAATGGTTTCTAGGCTAGGCTTGGATGGATGGGTACCACTCGGAAGGGCTGATGAGGGGGAAGGAACTCAAGGCCAAAGGAATAGCATAAGCAAAGGTTCAAGGTGTGTTCTTTTTAGGAACAACTGGTCATCTAACCTGCCTAAAAAACAATAGGTAACTTACTGGGTGCTGACTGCATGCCAGGCAAAATTCTTAGCGCTTCATGTGTATCAAGTGATTTAACTTTCCGCTGAAGTCTGGAAGGAGATACTAAAATTAGTCCCCTTTTAAAGACAAGGAAACTGACTCTTAGAAGAGTTAAGATGCTTCCTCAAAATCACATAGCCAGATAGTCATGGAACCAGGATTCAAGTCTGCATCCATAACACAATACTCCAGATGATTTAGAGTGCATGTTGAAGTACAATGTGGGCTGGAACCAAAGTGTGGAGGGCCTTCTGTACCATTCTGAGTGTTTTACTTCATAAATGAATTACTGAGGGAGGAGAAAGAATCCTACTTTTTTATTTTTTGGTATGTGGAAGGAAAAGAAATAAAAAATAAAAGAAAAGGATTCTCCATTATTAATGGTTATTTGGAACAATTGATCATCCGAGCTACATTGTTCAATAGGGAAGCCTCTAACCACATGTGGCTATTGAGCATTTGGAATATGACTAGTCCAAATTGAGATGTGCTGTAGGTATAAAATGCATGCTGGATTTCTAGGATTTAGTATGACAAAGAAAGGTAAAATAATTTTATGTGTTGATACATATTAAAATGATATTTGGGATATATTGGATTAAATGCAACATATTTAAATGCAAATTATTTTTACCTGTTTCTTTTTACTTTTCTTCTTCTTTTCTTATTTCTATTGGACAGTGTTGGTCTAGAACAATGCAAATTTGTGGTAGATATTTTACTAACCAACTTTGATGAAGGACTTCCTTACCACCTTGGTCTTTTAACCACACTCTTTCCTTGCTTTCTGGTCATTTGCAAGAAAAATTTTAAAAGGCACCCCCTTTTGTAAAGGTTTGAGCTCCCCTAGAATTTCCTTTTTTACTTGCTCCTGACCACAAACAAATAATCAATGTGCTCTGTGGATAACGACTCAACAATTTACAAGGGCAAAGGATGGAAGTACACAAAAGTTTCCAATCCCTGGATGGTGTGAAGTAAAAGTGCTTTCAAAGGATGCCACAAGAATGGCACAGGTGGGCATAATGGGTCTGTCTCATCGTCAAAAGACCCAAGGAGTTGAAAGGAAACTCTAACTACAACACCAAAATGCCACAAAACCATAGTTATTAATACAAACTAGCATCTCCCCCTATCTGTCACCATCTCATCTAAAAAAAACTTGTGAAAATACGTAATCCTGAGGACTTCAACTCAGTATAAATACCAGCAGCAGAAGGAGATGCAGTACATTTTTCTGATTGTCTGTAGATCGGCTATTAGAAAAGAAAGATCAGCTAAGCCCTCTGGACCTGATCAACTTAACCTTAACCTCTGGATCTGATCAACTTAAGCTACTGATTTCAACTACTTCCGGCCTACCTACGAAACAATGAATTTTACAAGCTATATCTTAGCTTTTCAGCTTTGCGTGATTTTGTGTTCTTCTGGCTATTACTGTCAGGCCATGTTTTTTAAAGAAATAGAAAACCTAAAGGAATATTTTGTAAGTATGACCTTTTAATAACACTTGCTGTGGTTGAAATGACTGAATGTTGACTGGGAGTTGTCTCTATGATACGCTGCCATCTCTAGGCCATAGTCATCTTGAGAAGACTTGGTGTTATTTTGACTGTTTACTAGATGCATTTTTTAACTAAATGATCTAGATATTGCTTTTACCCTCTGCTCAACTTGCTATAGAGACTTAGGGGGCTTTTGCTAATCTTCCAAAAGATGGGAATAATATGGGTATAAAGCACAATGGTGTTGATAATTTTGTGGCGAGAATCCATTCAGTTGTCAAGTAGTATGTATATTGAAATAAAGACTAGCTATTAGTTTCTGACTTTAGAGTACTACAGGGGTGACAATAAAAGGTCAAGATTAGCATTAAACACGGTAATCTGAACTGATCAATTAAACAATGTGAAGTCCTTCAAGTTTGGGCTTAAAAAAATTATAGATGTTTCTCCCCAAAAAGTGGTTTTAAAGTTCTACTGCTCTCTATGTTATCTATGAATTACTCTTGAACTCAGTCACTTGTTGAGATTTTGTAGGAGTTATAATCTGGCTTATATTAAAATTTTTGTTTGGTTTTATTATGAGCTCTAAAAAATGTTATTTATGGTTAATTAAAATCATTTTTGCATTTTAAATATTTTATCATTTGTCCCAAATGTAGCTATTATAATTGGAGCTGTTATATTCAAGCATTCACAAGCTTTTTTATTCTCATGTCATCAAAACAATCTCTCTCTCACACACACACATTTGGAATTATCTTTTAAAGCTGATAATACCATATAGGAGTGCACGAGTAGATGTTATGGAGACCAGTACCATAGGGGGGCAGTATTTTATAGTGAGATGATTTTGCTGATTTTTTTACTAGGCTTGAAAATACTTCCTTTTCCTACTACAGTTATTTGGGACAATTGAAGTATCACTGGCCTTGTTGAGTTCATTTATGATATTGCAACTTAAGGGCTATACTAGAAAATAAGAAGCTAAAATGGTGTGATAGTCTTTGGTTAGAGCCAACATAACAGCTTTACTAAATAGGGTTGAAAAGAAAATCAGCGGATATTGTCAGCAATAAAACTTGAAGTACATTTTTAGGGAAATTAATGGACTAATTGTAAACCATTTTTCTTTCTTTTTTTTTAGAATGCAAGTAATCCAGATGTAGCAGATGGTGGGCCTCTTTTCTTAGATATTTTGAAGAACTGGAGAGAGGTAAGCTGAATATTTTCACTTGGCTGATTTTCCTGTTGCTTATTTTCTGGTGCATAAATTCATAGCAACCTTTCTTTGTGCTCTTTTCTTCCAAGGAGAGTGACAAAACAATCATTCAAAGCCAAATAGTCTCCTTCTACTTGAAACTGTTTGAAAACTTTAAAGATAATCAGATCATTCAGAGGAGCATGGATACCATCAAGGAAGACATGCTTGTCAGGTTCTTCAATAGCAGCAACAGTAAGCGGGATGACTTCCTTAAGCTGATTCGAATTCCCGTGAGTTGATCTTAATTCTTTCTTTGGTTTCATTGCAGAGGCTCTTGCAAAATACTGAATTTCCAGAAAGTAGATCAGCTACTGGGTACAGTTGTTAAAACTATGAAATGAACCCATGGCCCAAACTCCTCCTTGGTAATTCCATTTGCGCTTGTGGGTGACTTTGCCAAGTCAGTATGGAAATCATTTAATTTTGTGATTGGGAGGGCAATGCTGGCATTATGTCTGTTGTGCAGAGACAGGTGAATGGACAAATCCAGTGAGGAGGAAGTAGTGAAGGAGCCAAGGGGAGTATTGAGAAGCATTTCTCTCATTGCTCCTTGTTTGTGTGATGGAAATTCTCCTGCTTTGACTGGGAGACGGCAGGTCTTAATGGAAAGAGTGGGGTGTGGGGGTGGGAATGGAGAGGAATTTTGCCTTCCTCCCACCTTGGCCACCAAAGAGCCTTTTGACCTCAGATGAATCACAGGCTTGCCTAGAGCTCCGTTTCCTCATCCTGAAAGGAGGCTTTTGGGTTCACTCTAATTTCTTTGGTATCCTTGGCTCTAAAACTGTACCATGCCATACATAGAAAAAGAGAATGAGATAGCAAAAAACTCTGGTTTTTGAAAAGGCACTAGGCATATTTTCTTGCCAGGCTCTGGTCAACCTCTCATATGGTATAGCCCAAGTAGCAGCAAGAGTGTTTGTTTTTAGAAAAGAAAATAGAATTTATACCTTATGAAGAAATTGTTCTATCAGTTTTTGGATACTTAGCTATCTTAGCTGGAGAAAGCCTTAACTTCTCAAGCCTTAGCTCATGAAACTGCCTTGAATCTTTAAAGTTATGGCTTCCAGAAGCTGAAAGATAACTTTGAAGCGTAAAGATAAATCACATTTTCCAAAATTTTATCTAGGAGACAAAGGCCACTAGATTCCTTTGGGTTTGGCTTTGATGTACAAAATTTGAATGAGAAAGGGCGGGGTCTTATGATGACTTGTCCTCTCAGAATGTGTGGTGGCTGGCTGTCATTCTTCCTGGCCTGCCTCTCACCCCTCTCAGATCAGATAAGTGCTTGTTCTTCAGGATTTTTCTAGTCGCGAGTATGTTAGATGGTACAAAAGTGGTTTGGAAAATTATTAAGAACATTACTATGTTCCACTGATAGTGTTTTCCAATGGTCAGTGGATCCCCTCTGGCCCCAGGCTAGAGACTGAAAAAGCACTTGTTCCTGATCCAGGGTTGCCCCTGGCTTGCCGTTCAGTCCTAGATGAGTCTCTTGGTTTCTTGGTGATACTCGGACCACTGGAAAGTAAAATTTATCACAGCTGGTAGAAACTTTTCCCTATTTTGCTGTAACTGGGCCTTGAAAAAAATCTGTGGGTCCCATCCTTCTGGAAGCTCCAAGCCTCCTGCTTCATGATGGGCGATTTTGAGTGAGCTCTCAACCATTGTCTCCTTCGGCTCAATTGCTAATATTTAAGAATGTTATGCTTTTTAATAATTAGTCCTGAAGCCTAGAATCCCTCTAGTTATTCAGAAGAGTAGCAAGGTGGCTGCAGTGTTTCCAGTATTAGAAAGAAACATAGTGGCAGAGCCAAGATGAAAGTAAATGGTCCCCATTTTATTAACGGTGAATTCACCTAAATGGTCCTGTGGGTTAGAGTGAGGAAATAGTTCAATTTGCTGGGATAGAAAGGTGCAGGGAAATTTGCTGCAATTCCTAATTTTAAAAGTTTATGCCAGTAATTGCTTATTGCCATATGAATATGATTAGTGTTTATTTTTAATCCCATTGTGGAAATGATGAAACTGACCAAATTGGGGGAAAATGAGAAATTACAGTATTCATCTGTCTTAGACTTGGTGTTTACAAAGTACTGAACCTCTATTGGTGGTTGTCAAACTTTGGTGAGTAACAGAATCACCTGGGGAGCTTAGTGACCACACAACTGCCTGGGTTTTCTCTGACTTCACGCATGTGGATCTGAGTTCTTCATTAGGGTCTCCAGGTTATTCTGCTATACACCAAAGGTGAGAACCATTGACCTATAGTAACTCATTTGATACTGAAAGCAAAGACTAATTAAAGTGCAAGATGGGTAGAATTGGTAGGGACCCTAGAGATGATTGAAATAATCTCCTCATTGTTTAGATGAGAAAACAGAGGTTCAGAGAGGTCAAGTGACTGGCTCAAAGTCAGTTATTACACACAGGATTCAAACCCACATTTTTTGGGGCACCTGGGTGGCTCAGTTGGTTAAGCGACTGCCTTCAGCTCAGGTCATGATCCTGGAGTCCCTGGATCGAGTCCCGCATCGGGCTCCCTGCTCAGCAGGGAGTCTGCTTCTCCCTCTCCCGCTCCCCCCTCTTGTGCTCTCTCTCTCTCTCAAATAAATAAATAAAATCTTAAAAAAAAAAAAAAAAAAAAACCCACATTTTTTGTCACTCCACTTCAAGGCTCTTCTCACTATACAATTTTGAGAATTCTATGGCAGTAAATTTGAGGATATACCATGTACCCCATCATATTACAGCATAACTGGCAATTTATTTATAACTTTAGTCTTAATAAGTGAAGAAACCACCATTGTATATTAAGGTAATATACTGCCAGTGAAAACCATTTGTTTTGAAGGAATACTTCCATTTTCATTATATTAATAGCATAATATCCTGATGGCTTGTATGCCTGGAATTAATTTTGCTGCTTTCTTTCCCAATAGGTGAATGATCTGCAGGTCCAGCGCAAAGCGATAAATGAACTCATCAAAGTGATGAATGATCTCTCACCAAGATCTAACCTAAGGAAGCGGAAAAGGAGTCAGAATCTGTTTCGAGGCCGCAGAGCATCGAAATAATGGTCATTCTGCCTGCAATATTTGAATTTTTAAATCTAAATCTATTTATTAATATTTAATATTTTACATTATTTATATGAAGAATATATTTTTAGACTCATCAATCAAAGTATTTATAATAGCAATTTTTATGTAATGAAAATGACTATTAATATATGTCTTATTTATAATTCCTGTATCCTGTGACTATTTCACTCAACTCCTTCCCTTTTTTATTCTGACCAACTAGGCAAGACTGTGATTTCAAGGCTTAATCTCAGGGACCAAGTAGGCAGCCGATTTAAGTAAGACCCTGTGGGGTGTGCATTTATTTCACTTGATACCATGAGCACTTATAAAGGAAATGATGCCATCCAGTCCCTGCCTATTTGGGAACATGTCTGCATTATGGGCCACTGCTCTAATGGCATGTCAGATACCACTTGAATGTGTCAGGTGATACAACTTGTCTCCTGATTAAGAACACAGCATTTCTTCTCATGCCTGGTGCTTCAGAATACCACTGACAACTATGACTGTACCCAAATGGAAAGTAATTAATTTGTTTAGTTTATCAATATTTAATATATATGAATAAAGTATAATTTCATAATGATTCGTGCTGTGTCAGACTTTTTCTAAGTGAGGACTGGGGTACATGAACTAACTACACTCTAATGAGTTAGTAGGAAGAAAGTCATTCTTTAGCTGTGGAAATCTTAGACTTGAATGAAGCCCCAAATATGGTATTTCTCTCCACTGGCAATTTGTTGGCTTCCCCTGCTCCATCTGATAGCTGTTTGAGCTATCTTTCCAAAATATGAATTTAATCATGTTACCAATTTACTTCAGAGATTCTGCCACGGAAAGTGGTCTAAATTGTTTAGCGTGGCACACAAAGATTTATTTCTACCACTTCGTCAACTCCCTATTGCATCCTTTACTTAGGTATACCCCATCTCCTCTGTCTACCTTGGGCAATGCCACTGGGTATGGAATAGGGAGTGTGAGCTCTAAGGGGAGAGGCTTGGATTGGAATCTTGGTCCCACCATTACAGGTAGTATAACTTTTAATGAATTCCAAGCTCCAGTTTCCTCATGTGATAAAGAAGAAGAATTGTGCCTTCCTCATAATATTGTGGTGAAAGTTCATTCTTTCACTCAAGAAATATTTATTGGAGCAACTGCTATGTGCCTGGTGATGTTCTAGGCATTTAAGAAACCATCATGAACAAAACAGACAAAAATCCCTGCCCTTGAAGAATTTAAAATTTAGCCAGGGGGATACAGATAATAAACCAAATACATAAAATATTAGTAAATTGCAAGGCATGTTAGAAGGTGTTAGTTGCTATGCAAAAAAAGTAAAGCAGGATGGGGGAATTGGGAAACTATAAGTAAGGCCAAGTGAGTGGTCTAGAGGTTTAAATGGAATGATTAGAGTTGACTACATTGAAGAGATGACATTTGAGGAAGCATTTGTAAGAGGTAAGGGAGATAGCCATTTGGATTCCAGGCAAGGGAAACATCCTTGCAAAGGCTCTAAAGTGGAGATTTGTCTTGCATGGTAAAAGAAAAGCCAGCAGACCAGTGTATTGGAGCAGAATGAGTCAAGAATAACTCACATTTTTTAGCTGAGCAACTAAAAAAATGAAGCTGCTATCAGCTGAGATGGGGAAACTGGAGTGAGCAGATCTGGGAAGGAAAGTCAGTTCAATTTTGAATAAAAAGTTTAAGGTGTCCATTAGAATCCTAAATGGAGGTGCTGAGGAGGCAACTGGCTAGATTAGTCTGGAGTTGGGTGAGAAGTCTGGACAATTGACATAAATTTGGGAGTTGAGGCACAGAGAGGGTATTTAAAGACCTAATACCATGTGAACTCATGAAGGTCATGAGTTTATAGAGTGAAGAGGAGTGCAAGGATTGAGTCTCCAGGCATGCCATCAGTAAGAGACTAAGGAGAGCCCAGTGAGGGAGACTGAAAAGAAATGGCCAGTGAAATAAGAGGACAACTGAGAAAGTGAGACATCCTGAAAGCCAAGTGAAGAAAGTGTTTCAGGAATAAACTTTGTCAAGTGCAGATAGGTCCAGTCAGATGAGGACTGAGAACTGGCTCCTGGATTCAGCAACACAGAGACCATTGTTGATCTTGGACAAGAGCAATTTTGATGTAGGTGAGGTTGAAAGCCTGGTTGCAAGGGAATTAAGAGAGACATTAGAGACGACAAACATGAATAACTCTTCTTAGAAGTTTTGCTGCAAAGGAGAGCAAAGGAAAGGGTAGCTGTCAAGATAAGAGCGATCAAAAGAAGTTTTAAATTTTTTGGTTGTTGCTTTTGATGGGAGAATAAACTGCTTATTTATGCATTGATGGAAATGATTTAACTAAGGAAAAAATAATAGATGATGTAGGACAGAGAGGGGAGACCTGCAGAGTGGTTCCATGACTAAGTAAGAGAGGTAACTGAGGACACAGGAGGAACTGGCTTTAGGCAGGTGAATAGAAAGCTTATTGTTATTAATAGGTGAGAAGGTAGATTATGTGGATTCTGATTTTGACAGGTGGCTAAATGTAATGGTGAGAAGTTTTGGAAATTTTAGCTAGTTGTTTAAAGTTTTCTCAGTGAAAGAGGTGACTGAAGTTTACAGAGGAAGTATTGGAGGCTTGGGAAGAGCAGACAAATCAAGGGAGTGCAATGTGGATTGCCAGGCAGGTTTAAGGACCCGCTTGAGGTCCACATTTCATGAAGTTAAGGGACATCAGTCGGTGTAACTGAGTGTTTTTCTCCATCTATATAGAGCTGTGAGTGAAGATATAGAGTAGGCAGAGAGTTACATTTAGCAGACTTAATTTGGCCAAGGAAGTAGGACAGAAGAAGAGAAGACAAGGAGGTCATGGGGATAGTAAATTGGTGATAAACTCTGAGCTGGTTCAAGAGGGGAAGGAATATATCCAGTTGCTGAAGGAGGGTGAGGAAATGATTAGAAGGAAAGGATATCTGCCCCACCTCCAGGCCTGAAAGATAAGAGAGAGAAAACCAGCCATCGTTGAAGGGGATGAAGGGGAAGCAGTGTCCTTAGGGGAAAATAGGTTTATCTTTTGAGTATGAGGAAGTTGAGGAGTGATGGATTTAGTTGGTGCTGGACTGTGAATTCCAGAAGACCCAGTGAGTAGGGGTAGGAGGGGAAGTCATAAAAGGGGAGGTACATAAGGATGTGTTGTGAGTCTTGGACTTCGAGTCTTGGACTTCTTATGATCACTGACATAAACAAAGATAATGGATATAATGAGATTAGTTTTGCTGGCTTTGGTGGCAAGGTTGTGAGTGTCAAGGACAGAAAGGGGTAGGTGCCTGGGTCTTCCTTCTTAACTATTTCACTTAACCCTTTCACAACAGTAGGAAATAGTGATGAGTTAAGTGAAATAGTTGGTTTAAAGGAGTCAGTTTAGTCCTTGACAATAATCAGTGGTCGTTATTTTGATTATTGGGTAGCCAAGTAACAGTGGGTGAGACCTGATTCCAAAACTTTCAATCTTGATGAGGCAAGATTGGAAAAGAAAATAGGCTGCTCTTGGCACAGCTGCAACTGATAATGAACTGTTGTTGGTGTCTCCACTCATTAGTACTTAAGATTGATTGATGCAAATTTATGGTATCTACAGATGGAGGACTACTGTGAGATTATCTTGTTTGGACCAAAGAAGCAGACCAGACCTCTTTGGAAAGGGAGAAGTTCCAACTGTCCATTGTCTTGAGAAGTGATTAATCATGAAATGGGAAATGAAGCCCCAGGAGGTGGGCCTTGGTTTAGGGCTACATAAACCATCCCCCTCTCTGAAGTTGGTGTTAGTTTGGTGCGGCTTTGAGACATGGAGTGATATAGACCGTATTAGGCGATATGATGGAGGCTGGCAATGAGACAGAGAGAAGACTCTGTAAGAGAACTTGAGTGGGCCTATGCAGTAGTTATAAACTATTCTCTCTATTGTATGTTTCCTCCATTATGTGCATACCTAGTCTAAGAAGTACTACGGGGCTTGGAGAAAGGATAGCCTGTGCTTTAGACTAAGGGACTTGGGGACCGCACTGATTCCTGGTTCAATGCCTGTAGGGGCAGTCATCTCCTTTGGCTCATGGGCAGCAGGGGCAGCAGCCTAGGCCTGGAATAGGAGAACCCACTTGTATAAAGTCCCACCGTTAGTGACTCCCCAAGATAGCTGGTACACCTTTACTGGCAGGGTGCTTTTGACAATTAGGCAATTGGTAGGAAGCATTAAGAATCAATGAAGTTGCAAATGGCAAGATCTCATTCCTTTTGATGGCTGCATAATATTCCATTGTATATATATACCACATCTTCTTTATCCATTCATCTGTCGATGGACATCTTGGCTCTTTCCACAGTTTGGCTATTGTGGACATTGCTGCGTGGATGGAACTGGCGGGTGTTACGCTGAGTGAAATAAGTCAATCAGAGAAAGACATGTATCATATGACCTCACTGATATGAGGAATTCTTAATCTCAGGAAACAAACTGAGGGTTGCTGGAGTGGGGGGTGGGGTGGGAGGGATGGGTGACTGGGTGATAGACATTGGGGAGGGTATGTGCTATGGTGAGTGCTGTGAATTGTGCAAGACTGTTGAATCACAGATCTGTACCTCTGAAACAAATAATGCAATATATGTTAAGAAAAAAAAATAGTAGGAGGGGAAGAATGAAGGGGGGAAATCGGAGGGGGGGAGACGAATCTTGAGAGACAATGGACTCTGAAAAACAAACTGAGGGTTCTAGAGGGGAGGGGGTGAGAGGATGGGTTAGCCTGGTGATGAGTATTAAAGAGAGCAGGTTCTGCATGGGGCACTGGGTGTTATGCACAAACAATGAATCATGGAACACTACATCAAAAACTAATGATGTAATGTATGGTGATTAACATAACAATTAAAAATGTAAAAAAAAAAGAATCAATGAAGTTTCCTCTTCTTTTTCTTCCTCTTCTCCTCACTTTTCCTGCCCCTTCCCATCTTGAACAATATAATCCTAAAGCAATTAGGTGCATCAGAGTAAAGTAGGCATCCGCAGTTGTCTACTATGGGAAGTCAAATTCTAAGCAAGATGAGAAGGGTGTACATGTAGGGAAAAAATCTGTTTGGAAGATATTAGAGACCAGAAGAATATGGGGAATGTTCAAGAAGGGATGAGAAGTATATTAGTTCTGTTACTGTCGTGATAAATGATTATAAACTTAGTTGCTTAAAATAACACTCATTTGTTATCATCATTTTGGATTGCTTAGCTAGTGGCCCCCTCTTCCTTCTTCAAAGCCAGCAGCTTAGCATCTTCTAATCTTTCTCTCTCATTCTGACACTCCTACCTTCCTCTTTTAAGGGCCCTTGTGATGACATTTGGACCACTTAGATTATTCAGGATAATGTCTCCATCTCAAGATTTTTACTTAATCATATCTGAAAATTTCCTTTTGCTATGTAAAGTAACATTCAAGAATTCCAGGAATTAGGATATAGACATCTTTGTGTGTGTGTTGGGGGGGCGGTAATTATTCAGCCTACCAAGGGAGGCAACATGAATTACAGCACGGTGAACATCATTAATAATGGGATAAATGAAAGGTGTTGCTACATGATAGGATGAAATGAAATGAACACAGCTTATCTTCTGTGGTATCTCTGTGAAAGATGCATAACCTATTCTAATCATGAGAAAACATTATACAAACACAAATTGAGGAATATTCTACAGAATAACTGGTCTGCAGTCTTCAAAGTATCAAGGTTATGTAAGTTAAGGAAATACTGAGGACTGAGAAACAGTTTTATACTGAAAGGGATTATAGAGATATGACAGTTATATGCAATGCACATTCTAGACTGGATCACTTAGCTATAAAAAGCATTTTTAGAACAACTTGTGAAGACTGAATGGGGTCTGAAGATGAAACGGTAGTAATACATCATTTTAAGCTTCCTGGTTTGCATGGTTGCATCATGGTTAGGTAGGAAATGTCTTTGTGTGGGAAATGCACACTAAAGTATTCAGGGGTGATAGGCCATCAAGTCAGGAACTTACTCTGACACGATTTAGGGAACAAAAAGCTTTTCTAACTCTTCCGTAAGTTGGTGATTGTTTCAAAATAAAAAAATGTGAAAAAGCCACTGTGAGATTATTTCAGAGTCACAAGCTGGTGAGTCCTAAAATTCTTGACTTATTTTGTTCCAATCACACTAGATAACTTAGAATTCCCATATATACATGTGACAAATTGAATTTTCCAAAGATGACCACATCTATATATTTACTCTATTCCCATGCTATTCTTACAAGGGGACTGACATTTTTCCCACTGAGAGGTGAGGTATATGTCCCTCCCCTAAATGCTGGGGCATGAGCTTGTGACTTCCTCTACTAGTGGAGTGTATGTAAGTGATGTTTTGTGACTTCCAAGTCTAGGATGCAGCTTTTCCCTGGCTTCTCCCCACCACCCCCTCTACCTCCCCCCCCACCCCCCACCACCACCTTTCAAGACATTTGCCCTTGGAACCCACTATCATGTTGAGAAATTCAGGCTGCATGGGGAAGCCACGTGAAGATGTTCTAGCCATCAGTCCCAGGAGGCTTCCAGCCAACACCAATATCAATCACCAGACATGTGTGTGAATAAGCCTTCAAATGACTCCAGCTCTAAACATTTGAATATTCTAGCTGAGTCCTCACACACCAAGCTGCTTGTGATTAAAAAAAAAAAAAATCATGGCAGACTTCCAGTTTCAGTTCTGACATGTGAAGAGCTCGGAAGTTGTTACTCCAGTCCTTAGAATAAGAAAAAGCTGGGAAAATTGAAAATTGATGACTTTTCTTGGTCCCATCAGAGAACTGAGTTTGCAGGACAAATTGCCACCACAAAATCTGGAGGGACAGGCAAATTCAGAGAGCCACAGCCAATATCTGCTTATAGGAAGCAGAAAACACTGGAACCAAATGTGTCCAGAAACAATGGCCTTCTCTCCAGGGGAAAAGATCTCAGAATCTTCTAAGAGAGCCATGGAGGATGCTCCTCCAACTCCAGCCTCCTCCGGTCTTCCTGTCTCACCTAAAGCTATATAAGAAGAAACACGTGTGAGGATCACAGCCCTAAGACACAGACCTGCTAAAACACTGAGATTTAATGGGAAGATCATAGAACACCCTCCCATTCCTCCATACCTCACTCATACTACTAGGGCTCTGGCATAATATTAATGGATTACAATTAAAGCGCTTGCATAACACGGACTCACTCTGAGGAATGGTACTTAGGGAAACACAGACATAAAGAAAGGAGACAAAAGCCACTAGAGGCATTTGAAGCCTTTGGCATGCTAAGAGGTAAGAAAAAAAATACAAGCTGAAGAGATAAAGCAAGCATCAGAACCAGACTCAGATATGAGATATGACACAGGTGTTGAAATTATCAGGCAGGAAATTTAAAACAACTACAATTAATATGTTAAGAACTCTAGTGGATGAAGTAGACTGTATGCAAGAACAGATTGGTAATGTCAGCAGAGAAATGAAAATTCTAAGAAAGAATTAAAAGGAAATGCTATAAATAAAAAGCACAGAAACAGAAATGAAGAAAGCCTTTGATGGGCTCATTAGTAGATTCAACGTAGCCAAAGAAAGATTCAGTGAGCTTGGAGATGAGTAAATAGAAATTTCTCAACCCGAAATGCAAAGAGAAAAAATAATGGGAAAAAAGTCATTCCAGAATGAAACATCCAAGAACTGGGGGGACAATTTCAAAAGATGTGACAAAATTACAGATCCTCAAGAACAGGAAGCAAATTCTCATAAAACTATATGTAGGAATATCATAACTAAACTGCAGAAAAATAAAGATTAATAGAAAATCTTTTTTTTTTTTTTTTTGAAAGAAAGAGCATGTGAGTGGGGGGGTCGGGCCAAGGGAGAGAGAGAGAATCTCAAGCAGGCTCCACACCCTGGGTGGTATGGAGCCTGACACAGGGCTTTATCTCATGACCCTGAGATCATGATGTGAGCCAAAACCAAGAGTTGGACACTTAACTGACTGAGTCACCCATGCGCCCTGACAAATAGAAAATCTTGAAAGAGGCAAAGGAAAATAGAAACTCCTTACCTAGGGAAGAACAAAGATAAGAACTACACAGACTTCTCATCAGAAACCATGTGTATTAGTTTTCTATTGCTGCTGTAACAAATTATCACAAATTAAATTGCTTAAAACAACACAAATTTATCATTTTATAGTTCTGGGGACCAGAAGTCAGAAGTCGGTCACAAAGAGCTAACATCAAGGTGTTAGCAGGGCTGTGTTTTTTCTGGAAGCTCTAGGAGAAAATCTATTTCTTTGCTGTTTTTGACATTCTAGAGGCTGCCTGCATTGGTTGGCTCATGGCCCCTTTCCTTCATCTTCACAGCTAGAAACATAAGGCTGAGGCCATCCCTCTAGTTTTGTTTCTCCTGCATCCCTTTTCTACTTATAAGAACCCTTGTGACTAAAATGGGCCACCCAATGATCCAAGGTAGTTTCTCCATCTTAAGGTCAGGTGATTACCTTAGTTCCATCTGCAACCATAATTCTTATCTTCCATTGAATCTAACAAATTCACAGAAGAAAACAAAAGGTATACAGATGAGAAAAAAAGAAATAAAACTTCACAGATGACATAATCGTCTATGCAGAAAATCCCAATGAACAATTCAAATTTGAAGAGCACAGAAATAGACCCTCACAAATATAGTCAACTGATCTTTGACAATAGAGTAAAAGCACCTTAAATGGAGAAAGGATAGTCTTGAACAGTTGGTGCTGGAACAACTGAACGTCCATATGCAAAAACAAAAATTATCCTAGACAAAAACCATGGCATTGATACCCATAAAAATGAAAAAATTAAAGAAATTTTGGATCCAATATCAAAGACTTGTTATTTTTTCTATCCCTTGCATTTGCTGTTGTCTATTAATTTATAAGACTCTGGGATATTAGAAGACTTACATTTGTGCATTCTTTGGTGTTCCTTTGGAGGGAGATAGGTGCCTGACTGATGCTGATAAGATGTGTCATCTGGACTGATGCCAACTTGGCAGCCAATTCCTGAGGGACAAGACTGTCATTTCTACCTTGTTTGAAATGACAATATGTAATATGGTCCATTAAAACTAGCAAAAGGAAAAATGGATTATAAACTCTTGTTTATGAGAAAGGAGAAATAAACAGTTAAGTTGGAAATAACATGGAATCATGACCTTTTTTTAAAGAGTCATTCCCTGAGGTCATTCTGTTCTACCTCGATTGTTCATGTAAAAACAATTCATCAGGCACCTCTAGTACCTAAGATTTTGGTCTTCTTCATTAAAAAACAAGGGCTCCTTGAAGAGATATTGATACCATATTTGGAATGGAAAAATTCAAGTTGAGCTCAGGATATTTTGTAGCCTGTTGTTTGTTGCTTAACATTTTGTTGATATTCCTATCATTTTTGTAACAACTATGCAAGTTGACTTTATGCTGACTTATTTATTATGTACTTGGTATATGCTAGGTTCTGCACTATACCCTTTATTGTTACTGTGAACTCTTGACTCCTCTAAAAAAAAAAGCCCCTGTTGACTAACCAAAGCTAAGTTTATTAAACCTTCTGCATAATGGAAAGAAATCTTGAAAAAGTCTTACTAATGTTGCAGAAAAGGAAGGTCAATGATAGATATTAATAGGGCTTAGGGAGTATGGGTTCAAGTGGTTTGAGAAGACAATGAAAGGGGATTGAGTTTGGGGAATTTTGTATTATAGTAGTTTAGGTCTAGTAGAAATAATGAGGCAAGTTTCCATCAAATAACAAAAATTTACCTGAGTAAATTTTATTTTATTTTATTTTATTTTATTTATTTATTTTTTAAAGATTTTATTTATTTATTTGACAGAGAGAGACACAGCGAGAGAGGGAACACAAGCAGGGGGAGTGGGAGAGGGAGAAGCAGACTTCCTGCCAAGCAGGGAGCCCGATGTGGGACTCGATCCCAGGACCCTGGGATCATGACCTGAGCCGAAGGCAGACGCTTAACAACTGAGCCACCCAGGCACCCTACCCGAGTAAATTTTAAAGATCTAATTGGCTTTATTAATCAATTCATGAATTGGGCAGCACCCAATCTAGCAAGTAGAGGGGAGCTCCAAAGGGCTATAGAAAGGTTTTTAAAGGCAAGATAAGGAAGTCACAAATAGAGAAAAAGGATTATTTCAGGTGAGATCACTTCTGTTTGGAGAGAAAAGGGTCTTAGTAGGTAGATTATTTTATCTTCCTTTGGGAGATGAAGAGGACCCATGTGACAGATTACCTTATTGGTGCTGACCAGATAACTCCTGACTGACTACTGAAGACTACATTTTTAGGGGGTTGAAACTGTAGTTAGTTTTGGTATTAAGTCTCAGTTTACTGACTTGAGGCCTTAGCCTAAGTGATGCCATTTTGAGCCTGTGGTTTTCTTTCGTAGTTCTTGGAGGAAGTCTTGATATGTAAGCAGTTATTTGATTATCTGTTTACTCAGGTGAGCAATCTTTTTTCCTGAGAAGAAGGTTGTTTGTCCTAAATTGATTTTCGATAATTTCCTGAAGAAAACAATGAAATTATTTACTGGTTTATAGCCTTATTTTCCTGGGAAAGAATTTCCTAGAACAAACAGTTAAATCACCTGACCCAGGTGGTTTCAGTCTCATTCCTGCTGGTTAAGCTATGTGGATTCAGGCAGTCTCAGTTCTCACTATGACATAGATGTCATGGATGTCCTATGACCTCTGACTCTTGTATCGATGTGTGGGGCTATTTTTGACATCTTCTAACCCAGACCTAGAGCTTAGCTCCTCAAACTAACACACTTGCCCAAATGCATTGATACTCATTAATTCAGGATGCATTCTAAAGGTTTCATAAGGCACTAAAAGCAGAACAACTATCACATATTCAGAAGATTTCTGTTTTCTAGTTTTTCCTTAACTGTACTATCACAGGGGATAGGGATTTCTTTTCTCCACACAGAACCCAGTTTTTTTCCCACTAGCATTTCCTTGGAGGAGTTTTCAGTTCCTCACTCTTTTATTTTAGAGAGTTGTTTTTCCTCTTTCTAAAAGTTTGACTGGAATGGAATCCATTCCCTGGGGCTTAGCTTCCAGTCTAAGGTTTATCAATCATTTCCAACAAAATCAGACTTCCCCATAAAAAAGTCATTGTACCAACTATTAAAAAGAATATGGTTTTCCTTTTCAGTTTTACTATCTTCTTTTATTTTTAATGATAATTTTATATGCTAGACGTCTTCAATAATTACTCTGAATGGATAGGTGATTGAAAGAATTGAATAGAACTGAGGTAATCTTGGCTTATCTGGAATGTAATTGGCATCTGAGAGCTTGTAAGGATGGAAAAATATCTTTTTTCTTTACCCTTCTAAATTGTTGACTCCTTGTTCCTCTTGTGACAGAAGGTAGATTAACAAGAGAAAAGCATATTGTTCTGGTTCTAGATGGTAAGGTAGGAATAACTTGAACTCATGCGGTCCACAGAATACACCAAATTACACCTATTAACAGAACAATTCTTCCCGAAGAAGAACTAAGTGCTGACTGAACAGCCACTGAACAACCAAAGATAGAACAGCAAGAGAACCGGAAACATGGTACTGAAGGGAATGGCCAGCAGTGGGGGGTGTGTGGAGGGATAGTACTGAGGGACTGGGAGCAGATCTCTCAGTCCTTGGGCACAGAAAAAAAGCTAAGGTTTAAAAGAGCAACTAACTTAGAAAAGAGACAACCTTTGAACTCTGTTAAGTGTTGGAGGAGCTATGGGAAAGCTCTCCTGGTCAGAGGGACTAGAGAATGATACGGTTTCTGTTCTCACTCCACCTTAAAAGCCTAGACCAGAGCAGAGTCTGGATAATGTAACAGGTGGGTCCAGTAGTCTCAGTGAGCTTGTGACTTCGGCCATCTGGGGGTCCTCAAGCCCACACCAGCTCTAGTTATGCTGAAGTTCACCAATACAAAACTGACAAATCCTTAACCAGACTCATCAAGAAAAAAAGAGAAAGGACCCAAATAATTAAAATCAGAAATAAGAGAAGAGCAGTAACAACGGACACCACAGAAGTACAAAGGTTTGTAAGAGGCTACTATGAACAATTATGTGCCGACAAACCAGACAACCTAGAAGAAATGAATAAAATCCTAGAAACATAATCTTCCAAAACTGAATCAGGAAGAAATAGAAAATCTGAACAAATTCGTTACAAGTAATGAAATTGAATTGGTAATAAAAAAAAAAAAATACCCCACAATAAATGTCCAGGAAAAGATGGATTCTCAGGTGAATTCCACCAGACATAGAAGAGTTAAAACCATCAACAAAAAGACAACCCACTGAATGGGAGAAGATATTTGCAAATGACATATCTGATAAAGGGTTAGTATCCAAATATATAAAGATCTTACACAACTCAATACCCCAAAACCAAATAATCCAATTAAAAAATGGGCAGAAGACATGAACAGACATTTCTCCAAAAAGACACAAAGATGGCCAACACATGAAAAGATGCTCAATATCACTTTTCATCAAGAAAATGCAAGTCATTAACTACGATGAGGTATCATCTCACGCTTGAGAGAATGGCTAAGATCAAAAACACAAGAAACAACAAGTGTTGGCACAGATATGGGGAAAAAGGAATCCTTGTGCACTCTTGGTGGGAATGTAAGTTGGTACAGCCACTATGGAAAACAGTATGGAGGTCCTCAAAAAATTAAAAATAGAAATATTGTATGATCCAGTAATTCCACTATTAGGTATTGACTCAGGGAAAATTAAAACACTAATTCAAAAAGATATATGCACCCCTATGTTTACTTTAGCATTATTTACAATAGCCAAGACATGGGAGCAACCTAAGTTATGAGGAATGGATGAATGGATAAGGAAAATGTGGTATATATACACAATGTCAGTTGGTCCAGCCTTTTATGGACAGACCTTTAAAAATCACACTCGCCAGGCACCTGGGTGGCTCAGTCGGTTAAGTGTCTGCCTTCAGCTCAGGTCATGATCCCAGAGTCCCACATCAGGCTCTCTCCTCAGCAGGGAGTCTGCTTCTCCCTCTCACTCTCCCTCTCTCTCAAATAAATAAATAAAATCTTTAAAAAAAAAAAAATCACTCGCCACACCTGTCCCCAGGTTTGAATTACAGTCTAGATGCCCCCCAAACCCCCTCCTCAAACTGCCATGTCACAGCCTCTCACTAACTTCCAGAATGCTCTGCACCCAAATCTCTGAAACCAGGTCAGTTTTATAAGCCTTATACACCCCAGTCCCACTTCCCCCTGATAACCCCGAGAGATGAGGCCTCACAAAACTTACATATTAGCCTGAGTAATAATACATGATGCCAATGAAAACACAATTAAAACAAAATCAATGGTTTCTGACTGCTTTCCTTGACTAGTTGCTTTCTCTCTCTTTTTTTCTTCTAGAAGTAAAAATTTCTTCAGATCAAGAAAACCAAAGAGAACTTGTCACAGTGGGAAAGCTGATAACAATGATTCACTGAGAGTCAACAAAAGTAGCAAAAATATTTACTATTGACACAGCGTCATCTTTCTTCTAGGCAGGTTACATGCAGTTTTTAAAATGTAATCCTCACCATGGCTTTATGATCCCCATTTTATAGAAGGAAAAAATGAGTCTTGAATACAGTTAATACATTCTTAAAGTTTTGCACCTGACGAAACCTAGGTCTACTGAATCCTGCACAAGGGCTCTTAACTACAACACATATTCACTAGTTGCTCATTAGTATTATTTTACGCCAGCCTAGTACACATCCCAGGGAGTGGCCATACCCAGGATGCCTATGGTTCTCTGATATGGCTTTACATCTGCCACTCAGATGCTGGTGTCACTTTCACCTTTGAACCCTGATCACTATATGCCCAAAAGAAGCCTTGTCATGGGGCTGCCAGATTCTTATTCTAGGTAAAGAGAGCAGGATAAGAACTCTTGCCATTGTATTTTCTCTTATGAGCAAGACAGGGTTCAGGACACACCACCCCAAAATATGGCACCTTAATGTATTGAATATTTCAAGCTGAAGGAATTTGAGAAATTTGTATAGAATTTGAGAAATCTCTATGCTTTCTGTTTCTTAAATTTTTTAGTTTTTTTATTTGAGTACGGTTGACACACAATGTTACATTAGTTTCAGGTGTACAACTTAGTGATCTGACAAGTTTCTACACTATGTTATGTTCCATCACAAGTATAGCTGCCGTCTGTCCTGTTACATCACTATTACAATATCATTGACTATATTCCTTATGTACTTCTTTTTATTCACCTTTCTAATTCTATAACTGGAGGCCTGTATCTTCCTCTCCCCTTCAACCATTTTGCCTACCACCCCCACTTCTAGCAACTAACAGTTTGTTCTCTGTATTTGTAGTTCTGATTCTGTTTTTTGTTTCTTTATTCATTTTTTTAGATTTCATTTATGAGTAGAGTCATATGGTATTTGTCTTTCTCAGTCTGACTTATTTCAACTTAGCATAACACCCTCTAGGTTCATCCATGTTGTCTCAGATGGCAAAAATCTCATCCTTTTTGTGGCTGTGTAATATTCCATTGTGTATATATACCACATTTTCCTTACCCATTCATCCATTCCTCATAACTTAGGTTGCTTTCATGTCTTGGCTATTGTAAATAGCATTTTTCTAAAGGACATTTTCCTTGATTTTCACAAGGGATTCTGGGAAACCCACTCTATTTCAGGCTAGAGAAATCTGTTGATGTCTCACCAAACCCTAGTATATGATTTTGTTTCATATTTAAACAAATATGGTTGACCTTCTTCTTATTCCTTGTCATTGCAGCAGTTAAGGAATAGTACAATGGATGCAAGCATGCAAGAATAGGAATAATATACTTGCTCTTTGACCCTGAGAAAAACAGTGATTAATGGAAACAAATTTCTCTATGTTCATATAATTTACACATAGTGCTATGGATGCATCAGGACATTTATTAGTATAGATAGAAAAACAAAGGATAGTAAACAACAGCAAAATTATGGATAGAAATATGATCATTCTTATGCTTGGAGAGGCTTTTGTGGGCTGGGAATATGTTTTTGGTAGAATCCAACAGAAATGTTTATAAGTCTGTCTCTTATCATCCATCCTGCTTGGGGACACCCACTAGCAGATACTTAGACTTACCATTAAGATTTGCACATCATTAGCATTAAGAAGGTGAGCTTGTTGACTCCAGCAAGTGCCAGTTATTAGCATAGTCACTGAAACCTGGACTGCCTCCCCATGCAACTTATTACTTCTGAGTCTTTACAAATGGGCAAATCCACTGCTGCTCAGGTGTTCTGAGGACTTGGCCTAGATTGCTAGAAATCTTTCTAAAACTTAAGGCATCCATTGGTGAGCTAACAGAGACCTAGGACATAATGATCTATAATTTAGGCCTTCAGGTGCAGTGAAAATGAGCCAATATTTATATTATGGAAACATTTTTTTAATGTTAAATAAATACAAAGGAGCAGGTAGGGTTACATGATTGTGTGGGTGGTCCTACTTTACCTCAGATTGGTGAGGTAAGAGTTGTCTTTTGCTTTGAAGAGCAGATGACATAAAATAAACAAAGAAGCCTCAGCAGAATAGACTTCAAACATGGGAAAGTGAAGTAAGCTGACTCAAGGGAAAAGCAAACTCGTTTGTCGCTAAGGTGAGAGTGTCCAATCGAGCTCACACCTCATGAGAGGGGTAAGTAGAGGACCAATCAATTCAATGGGAGTCTTTCACTAATTGCTAATATAGCAATTGTCCAGTGCAGTTTAGTTACAATGTTTAGTCATTAAGATTATGTGGGAATGCAGATTCCATTTTTTATTTCTCTTTCTCAAGCTGATGTAGTTTTACATCACTTATACTTGACCATAGGGTTTAATTAAACACCTTGACACTGTGCTGCTTCCAAAAACTCAGGAAAGGAGAAAATTCTTCCATTGGAATCCACTCAAAGACTGTAATGTTTCCTGCTTGAACCAAATAGAACTCCATATTTGTCCTATATATATTATACCCTCTTAGGAAAACAATTTACCTTCAGCTCCATTACTTATTTGAGTCTTATTTGCCAAGAACAGAAAGCCTACTAAGACATAGCCTTCTGTTCACATATACCTGCAGTAAAGAAAATAGAAATGCTTAAATTTGGTGGAGGAAATATAAATGAGTCTTTTGTATCTCACGAGATTTTACCTTGTGATTTAAAAAGGCATAGAAAGTGGAAAAAATGTTCCTAGAGCATCATAAGGGTGTACTCAGTGTATCCCAATAGGATAATGGCTCAAAACTATCTTAATACAATTGTGAACTTTACATGAACTTTCAAGGGATTTTCTTATATTTTGTGAACGGTTTTCTTTCCATTTGAAAATAGCATGAGTAATTAATCTTTGAGCCTTTCTAGGAGCCTTTTGGTGTCCAAAATGATTGCCCACTACTTTACATGGTGAGTTATCTTTGATGTGGTAGTGAAGGTCTCTAGAGAGGGTCTTCATGTGCCCCATGGGGATGTGGAAAAGCCAAAGAAATTGAAAGAGTACTGTCTGGATATGTTGAAACAGAGTAATTAATTCTAGAGATAGAGTTAGAAGCAATTAGGAAGGATGATGCCTCCTCATTAACCTCCAGAATAGTTTGTCAGATGGGGATTAAAGTAGTATTTATAGGGGCGCCTGGGTGGCTCAGTCGTTAAGCGTCTGCCTTTGGCTCAGGTCATGATCCCAGGGTCCTGGAATCGAGCCCCGCATCAGGCTCCCTGCTCGGCGGGAAGCCTGCTTCTCCCTCTCCCACTCCCCCTGCTTGTGTTCCCTCTCTCGTTGTGTCTCTCTCTGTCAAATAAACAAATAAAATCTTTAAAAAAAAGTGGTATCTATAGGATCATTGTGTAAATTAGGGGAGATAATATATATAAGTTGCATGGGAAATGGGGCAATTCTTCATTGCACAGAACTGTTTCATGCATTGCAAGCCTTCTAATATCCTTGGCTTCTTCACCTGTGAAATGCCAGTAGAACCTCTGGAATCATTGCGACAATCAAAGTTGTCCATGTACATTTCCAAAATTACTTTGGCAGGGGTAGGTTGGTACCAGTCATTTAGCCCTAACAAATTGAATTTTAAAGAAACTTCTAGATCTGTACATGTGTGAAACCATAACTTTGCAGCTTTGCCTTTCTCTTGTTTCTAATCAATGGTATATGATTAATCTCCCAATGGGTTTGACAAGATCATTTCAAATATTTTCCATTCAGTTTTTTCATTCACTGGCAGTACTCTGCACTGAGCAATACACATTGAAGGCACAAGACCCTGCAAACATCAAGGAAATAGAAATCATAATTGCAAGTAATTGTTCTTAGGTGAGTTAGGGACACCAGAAATCTTGAGTAACAGAGTCTTAGCTATTTTTGTTTTTGTCATTAAGTTGAGGAACTATGACCCAAGTAGAAAATGCTGCATAATTGGAAAATGACATACTGGAAACTCTGGTTCAGGAGTTAGGAAATCCCCACTGTCAGTTTCTTTAGGCTACCATACTGGGGTTGAAGTGGGCATAGCTGAAGGGACCAGACCCCAGAGCCTTATCAATCTGCAAGTGTGCCCATGTATATATGACAACGGGACCATATGACACTCATCAGTTTATGGAATAACATCAGTGAAGACGGTTTGTCATAACGTAGTTAAAAGCAATGATTGTTTCCCTGAGTTTGTTTTCTACTTAATTTTCATTCCTGACTCGAAACTACTGTGGATAAATCAGAAAAGCAGAAAAGACATAGAGAAGGCAGCAACAAAAAGGAATCACACCATGAACAACCGAATCCTCCAAAACATCCGTACAACTTTCAAATAGTGGTCTCAATACCTGGGACTTGGCATTTTTCTAAGACATCAATTTATTAGATTTTTAACTTATGCACATATCCAAGAGAAATGACCTGTCTCATGTGATTCTGGTTTGACTTCTGTTTCAATGTCATATTTCAGCTTTTACAGCTGAGTCTGTGGCCACTGCTGTTCCAGCATTGCTGTTTCCTGCCCATTTCCCGGGAGCTCGTGATGCAGGGCACAGAGAAAGCCAGACAATTTGTTACTGACCCATCACTACCATTTCCATGATGGGCCAGTGACCCGGAGTCCCTCTGGAAGTGGGAAGAGGAGAGACAAGAGGCATGAGGAACAGCTTCCAGGGAGGGGGGCTTCACGGGTCTCCATTTCTGAAGTGAGAAGACCCTGAGTTGGGAAACAAGGCTCTACTCTTATGAGATCTTTTTCCTGCCAAATATCTTAAAGGTCACATAGCTATTAGTATAAGAATGTTTTTAACCACACAAGTTTCAGTAAAATCAAAATCAAGCGCTATGAAGGAAACCAGGGTTTTTTGTTTTTTGTTGTTTTTTTTTTTGAAGACCGGGTTAGCAAATAAGGAAAATTGCAGCCTAGAGGGCTGAATGACTTGAGGTTCTGAATGGCATGACAGCACCTGGGAAACCGCAGGCTGGGTTTTCTACCCCAAAATGTGGAAACATACTTATTTTCATCTTTTTCCTATCTCAAAGACTAGACCAGGATATTGGTGTCAAAACCCCATTTCATACTGCTCACCAAACCAGTAATACCCCAAAATGGGCAAAAAATGAGGGGACTTGCTCCTGGCAATGTGGGGACTTCAGGTGTGGCTGGAGGAGGAGACGTTTCCGGATTCTGCTGACAAGGAGGGGGCTGCATGTTTGCTTTCTGTTCCTCATTAGAGACAGTCAGTGGGAAAGAGGTAGTCTTTGAAGAGATGACAGGAAACGGCTTCTCAGAAGTGAAATGAGAGGCCGTATTTAGATTTATTAGATGGGAGTGGGAGGGGAGACAGGAAGGCAGTCTGGTAGAAGATTCGAGACTAAATGAAGGAGGGCTAGCATTGCTTCGCTGGATGGCGGAAGGCAGCGGCAGGACAATGCGACTGGATGGAATAGATTGCTCCCAGGTCTGGAAAGACTGCAATCCAGGGGAGCAAGTGGGACTGTGCAGAGTCTGTAAAAAGGAGATGCTAAGAGTACATCCCACTCCCTCACCTCCTTGTTGGTTTGGAAGAGTGAAGAAGATAACTCGTCACTAAAAATGTTTATCACAGTGCCTGACACAAAATAAGCACTCATAACGGAAAGTCGTGATTTTATCATTACCATTTTTCGTTTTACTGGAGTGTTTTATTCCCAGCCTATTGGTAGGCACAGAGTAGCTTCTTAATTAACACTTGCTGATTCGATGAGTAATTGGAGTAGTCGCAGAGGTAATAACAGTAGCAAAAATTTATTTTGTGCTTACTATGTGTGCATGTACTTACCATGTGCCAGAAATGGTGCTAAACCCTTCACATGTAGCTCTTCACACGCAGCTCTATGAGAGGAGTGTTATTACTATTCCTTTTTTATAGATGAGGAAACTGAGGCACTGGGAGCCTGGATCCAGAAATCACGCTCTCCATTAGGACACACTGCAGGAGAGAAGGGGAAGCTAGTCAGCAGCTGGAAGATTCTGGCACCTGCTGAGGGCTTGTGTCTGGGCAGCAAATCCTGGAAATATACTTAACAAAGATGAAGCGGGTCTCCCTTGCATAGCAGAGAAGCCTTCTGCCCTTAGCCTGGACAGCAGCTGTGAGCAAAGAGGGTCTATAGGGCCAGAGCCAGGGAAGTAGGGCACGTAGCCATTTATTCTGCTGTGACGTGACCTCTGCATAACGTGCCCCGCCTGCCCCGCACTCCTGGGGCCTGCAGCTCCCTGGCACAGCCTCTGCAGCGACGAGAGGAAGCGGCGTGGACAGAGGTTGCGGGAGCTGTGGGAAACAGAACGCCTCAACAACCACTGGTGCATGTTCGTTCAGACTCCGAGATCTCTGAGAAAACTCGAGATTGCAGGGTTAAAAATAACCCGAAAGGATCAGAGTGAAATGCCCTTGGGATGTGTGTGGTCTGTTCTAAAGTACGCAGCAGAAGATGTTTTGTAGATAGAAGCCAGCTGTAAACAGCACACTGCGCGCTCCCTTCTCTGTTCTCTTATCCTGTGTTAAGGTCCGAGTACAATGGTGTTTACAATGAATTGATCACAGCCAGTTACAGATTTCTTCACTCCTTCTCCACTCCCACTGCTTCACTTAACTAACCCTGTGTACGTGGAAGAATGTGCCTTACTAAGCCCCTGCTGTAAATCATTATAGACCTATGTCATTGTAGAAGGCATATTAGACTATGGAAAATAAATCTCGGCACCTCGGGCTGTTAGCTCGGGGTCCCCTGTGCCTCGCTATACTGTCGTCTCTTTTTCTCAGTTCCTTCGCCGCCCCAGGTCCCCGATTCTCAGAGGTCGACAGGGAGCCACAGCAGCAGGAGGGTGACTGAGGCAGTCTGTGCGGATGCAATGATCGAAAGGGTCTTAAGCAGGGCTTCATGGGCCTGGACACAGAGCAAAGGTAAAGCTGGGCAGGAAAGAAAATGCCCTGGGGAATTTGCAATGTAGGAAACAGGCATCCTGTGCCCACTCACTACCTCTTTGTGAGTCTCCTTCCCGACACCTCGGCCCGTTCTGGACCTCAAAGCCCTTTGTTTATCTAGGATTTCTTAGATCCCTGGTTCACTTGGGCCTGCTCTCCTCCATCTACAAGACCTCATACCTAGCGTGCAACCTTCCTGTTTTTCCTATCACACCTTTTACTTGCTCTGTAATGCTCCCACCTGCTGACCCAGAGGGAAGAAGTTTGAGAGGCATTTTTTTTTTTGCCCCCCTAAGGAGCTGGATTAAAGGCAGGCCTTTGAGTGTCTTAGCCTAAGGATGTTAATGTTTTCAAAGAATATTCCTGAGTGTCAATGGCATTCTAAATAATCAAATTCTAAGGGAGGAGCTTCAGGCCCTGTAGCAGGGGGTGGGGGCATTTTTGCACATTCCATAAATTACAAGGCACCAGTGACCGAATCAGTCTGCTCATATGCAAAGCTGCAAGCTCTCTATGGGAAGCATTTAAAATGAGATGCATGCTCTACAATGTATTGTAGATTGGATTAAAAGCTAAAAATCCATCTACAATGGATTTTTATGCTATCTGTGCTAGTCTGTATTTTATCTCTCAAACGAATTATCAGGTTTTTGGGGGACAGGAACAATTTCTCATACATTTCTTGTACTGTGTAAGGAAGATACTTAACAAACAAATGTCCCTCTGTGTATCAAGTGGGAGTCAGGTAAGCTCTGTAGGAGGATTCATTTTAGGAAAAAACAATCTTAAGAGGGCTATAGCCCAGGGCAGTCCCACCACAAAGATGTAACCCATTGTGAACTCCAACAAACTGAATTCAATCAAATCCAAATACTTCCACCATCACCTACAACTAGATTTAACCCTCTAAAAAAATGAACTAGTTTTTCATCTATTTGACAAAGTTTACTGAGCACCTCCATAACCAAGCACTGTTACATGCATGGGTGTTATTGATACTTGTGAGAGGTGATTCCTGCCCTGAAGGAACTCCCAATTTAATGGAAAGGCAGATAAGCAAATGTATAATGTAAGGTTCCTATAAAGTCACAGATAGTCCAAGTGTTACAGAGTAACACTGTCCTGGGAGAGCTGCATTTTATTTTATTTTATTTTATTTTATTTTATTTTATTTTATTTTATTCTTTTAGAGCTGCATTGTAATAGTAGTCTCTTTAATTCACAAATCATTGAGATCCCATTGTCTCCACGAATCTTTTCTCTGTTAGGGAATCTTTTTTTTTTTTTTTTTTTTTTTTTAAAGATTTTATTTATTTATTTGAGAGAGAGAATGAGATACAGAGAGCACGAGAGGGGGGAGGGTCAGAAGGAGAAGCAGACTCCCCGCTGAGCAGGGAGCCCAATGCGGGACTCGATCCCGGGACTCCAGGATCATGACCTGAGCCGAAGGCAGTCGCTTAACCAACTGAGCCACCCAGGCGCCCTCTGTTAGGGAATCTTTTCCCTCCTCGACACTAGAAGAGGGGGCGGTGCTGATAAGACCCTGTATGACTCAGTTTCTGGAAAAAGATAACAAAGACCTGCCAGAGTGACAGAGATGCCATACAGTAGTGTGATAAAAATAGTTGTTCAAGTTCTCTTTATGAAATAAAGGACCCCGTATTTCTTCCCTAACCAACTCTTCCTTGTAAAAGAGCAATTTGTCACCAACCTCATCTTCTTAATATAGTTCTGGGAAAAAAAAAGTTTTGATGTTAATCAGAGAATTCTCTTTTTCAGCACATACCTCAGGACCACTTAAAAGAACTTCACTCTCAGGGTGTCTGGGTGGCACAGTTCATTAAGCGTCTGACTCTTGGTTTCGGCTCAGGTCATGATCTCAGGGTCATGAGATGGAGCCCCCAGCATCAGGCTCAGGGCGGAGTCTGCCTGAGATTCTCTCTCTCTCCCTCTTCCTCTGCCCCTCCCCATGCGCGCTCTCTCTCTCTCTCTCTCAAATAAATAAATAAATAAATAAATAAATAAATAAATAAATCTTTAAAAAGAAAAGTACTTCACTCTTAAATTCAATTTCTGCCACCATAATCCTGCAACTAGATTCCAACTTCTCTGGAAATGAACTAGGTTTTTTTGTATTAACAAAAATTTCTAGAGCACCTCCATAACCAAGCATTGTAGCATGCACTGGTGATGTGGATACTTCTAAAAGACCATCTGTGCCCTGAAAGAATGCCTAAGTGAATGTCAAGGCAGACAAGCACACAGTACTGCAAGATCACAGGAAGGTCTGTTGGATATGCCATTGGAAGTGTTCATGAGGTGAGACAGAAGAGGAAGAAGTTACAGGACAATAGATTTTGTTTTCCTCTCTTCCTAAAATCTGGCACACCCCAAATTCAGGATAATGAAAGAGCATTTTTATGGCATTCAAAGGGGAAGATAGAGACAGAGATTCTTGCAGTATGATAACTTTCAAGAGAGCACACCAAAGAGGAAGTAGTTATAGGCTGAATATTTGTGTCCCTTCAAAATTCATACGTGGAAATCCTAACCTGCAAATGTGATGGTATTTGGAGATAGGGCCATTGAGTGGTGATTAGGTTATAAGTGTGGAGCCCTCTTGACTGGATTAGAGCCTTTATAAAAAAGACCTGAGAGGTCCCTCACACCTTCTGCCATGTGAGATTATAGCAACAGGACGGCTCTCTCTGAACCAGGAAGCAGGTTCTCACCAGACACTGAATCTGCTAGTGCTTGATCTTGGTCTTCCCAGCCTCCAGAACTGCGAGAAAGAAATTTCTGTCCTTTATATGCCACTCAGTCTATGTAGTTTGCTATAGCAGTCCAAACAGACTAAGACAGACGTCTATTTTGGCAGTATGAAAAGTCTGACTGTACTATTGAAGCTCCTTCAATGACTCTCCTTATTCCTCATTTGGAAAGGAACAGGAGGGAAATGAATAATAGGGAGGGCTCAGAGGGAAGAGAAGAGAACGTTCAAAAAGAAGGACAGACTGCAGGAGGGGCAGCCACGTAAATTGGCTTTAAAAGCTGAGATCGAAGAATCCCATCTTGTTAAATTGTGGAGGACTCTAAGTAAATTGGAAGCTAATGACTCAAGAGGAAGTTTTGCTTATTTGTTTACATCATGTGGTAGGTGTTTAATAAGAAAGTGTTACATCTCCATTTCTGCTGCTGCTGGGGTTATGCAGCCAGATAGAGCAGCATGTACAAAGGTAAAAAGGAAAGAGAAAAATGATGTGTTTCTGGTTTCTCAGTACATCCCTTAACCCTCAAGCTGTAATCCCTGAAAGGCTCTGGGAACTGCCCCCTCTGCCTTCTTTCTTACCCTGTGTCCCATCCTTCCCCACCTCCTGAGAGTCTTTCTCGGTGCCCTACGGAACCTGAGGTGAACCCTCAAAAACATCCCCTGTATCTTCAGCTTCTTCTATGAGTGTTTCTTGCTTTCTACCTGAAACCTGCCTTCCTGCCGATCATACCTCTTCTGTGAAACTGTCTCAAAGGTGGCTATTTTCTCTCTCACAGCCCTCTGACCTCTGAGCCTGGAGGAGGGGGTGGTAGGGATCCTCTTTGTTTCTCTCCGCCTCATTTCCTTAACTTCCTCTCCTCTGATGTTCTTGTCTGTCATGCTACCTCAGTCACTTACTCCCATAGTCATAACTTAGACTTTGTCCTTGCAAGCAGCTGGAACATTTTCCTAATTTCAAGGTCAAACATTCTGTTTTCGAACCATTGTGTCTTCTGTGTTGATGACTCTAGATTTATTTCTCTAGGCTCATGTTTCTTATGAGTAGTGGATTCAATAGTTGATAGCTTACTTAACTTCTCCACTTAGATATCTAAAAGACATTTCAGATTTGCAGGGTCCAAAACAGAATCCTTGAACCATCCCCCCCAACACACACCATCTATTACTCTTTATATCACCCTCATTTTAGCAAGTGGCACCATTCTCTGTTCATCCAGACACAAATCTAGTCATCATTCTCAATGGCTCCTTTTTACTAAATACTATTATCCTGTCCATTAGCAAGTCTGGCTCTTCCTACTCACAAAATGCTTTCTTAAATCTGTCCACTTCTCTCTGTCTTCATGACTACCCTCTAGTCTAAGCCACCATCATCTTTTCCCTGGACTATGGGCCCAATTACCCCTCCCTCCACACCCACTTCCTTCTCACCCAGTCCTCCTATCACAAGTCATTTATAGATAGATAGATAGATAGATAGATAGATAGATAGATAGATAGACAGCAGCCTAAGGGACCTTTGTAGATCAGATCAGATCAGATCATGTCACTCCCCCAGTCTAACACTTAGAGTTCCATTGCACTTAAAGTCCAAACTCTTTATCGTGGCTTACATGGGTCTTCAAGCCTCTGACCCTCTCTGCCTCTCAGCATCTCTTATTGTCCTCTCTTTTGTTCACTGTGTCCCAGACACCAGCCTCCTTTCATTTACTCCTGTACATCACACCTTTCTGTGGCATGAAATCTGTGTTTGATTTTGATATTTCTCTGTCTGGAAATCTTATCCTTCTCTCTGTTCCAAAGATAGCTTCTTGTTATCCTTCAGGTTTTATTTTGTACATCAGCCTTTCTGATTTGCCCTCCTAGATCATACTCCCTAAAAACAAGCCACCCAAAGTACTCTCTTTTACTTCCATTTGTTTATTTTCTTCATGGCACGTCTCATTTCTTTGGTTGATTATTAAACCACATTGCTATGTTGTGACTTTCTCTTCTACACGAAGTGCAGCCTGAGGATTTTATGGACCCTGTTGTCTGCCTGTTATATTTGCTTATCTAGTAGATTACTTAACAAGACTCTCGGGACAAGCTGCTCCAGATTCTGTTTTAAAGATATCAAAGTCTAAATCTCTGCTGAGCTTCTTCATTTCAGTATTGCTAGGATGCTATACAAATCTCTGTTTATCTCTTATATTCTGAATGTTATTGATGGAGTTATTAGCTTTGGCAATCTTCATTTTGAACTCTTCTCGGTTAAAATTATAGTTCTCTTCTTCCTGCAGCTAAGAAGTAGATTAGGCTACTTGACAATGGAAGGGGTTCTGTTTTATACATGTGTGCTCTTTCTTCTACTGAAAATTTAGAATGTGAGATTGTACTTTTCTGAGTTATCTGGTACCATTATCCTAATTCAGTTTCATTGGTACACTTGGAAGATAGTGGAAAGATATTTGGGTTTTTGGTTCTGACCAACCTCTACATTTACCATCTTGCCTTTTCAGAACAAAAGTGAATATATTCATGACAATACTGATAAAGTGTTGAAAAGACATGATGAAAGACATCAGAAGATGTGAGATTTTGACAAATTTCTGATGGTAAGAAGTAAATAGAATCATAATGAGATAAAACAGAGCTAAGTAGACACAGCCCAGAACACATGAAAGGCCACAGTGTAGGTGGTAGAAGTCACCCCTGCACATGCAAAGAACAGGAATGGGAAGTAGGTCAGAAACCAAAAAATATAATTGAAGGCTATGAAGGGAATACAGCACATATCAGCCTTCATCCATCATGGATGCAATGAGAGGGTTTATCCCTTTGTTGAATCTGGGGAATACTCTTTCAAAAAATCTGTGTGAGAGGGTATGGTATGCTAGCATAAGAGATGACACGTGGGGTGGGTGGAGCATTCAGGCTGGCTCTCAACCTATGCACCTAAATTAAAGGCAGTCGTGGGACACTCCTGCCCCCATACAAAGCACTTGGAATTGGCAAATTCTAGGGAAAAGATGGCTGAGTAAATAATGTGTTGGCATCTATAGAGGAACACATGCCAGCTACTTACAGTAATCAACCTGGTCCCTCAACTGTCAATTTGAAAATACACAAAAAAGTGCCAGTTATTTCAGGAAATCAGGAGTACATATAAAGACCAAGGTGATCAAACAGAAGAATCGACTCCATGGACCAGAAAAGAAATTTATACATTTTAAATGAGTGTCCTCAGAACAATTTGAGAAGGTATTATGTTTACAAAATTTTCAAAGTTTACAAAATTGTATTTATAAAATTTAATAAATTTAAAAGCTAAAATTAAAAATAAAATCAAAGAAATGCCAGAAGAAAAGTTTGAGGAAATCTCTTATAACATTAAAAAAAAATGATGAAGAAGATGGAAAAGATGAAATAAAGTTAAAAAAAACCTTGAAGGGCAATCTAGGAAGTCCAACATAAATTTAACAGGACTTCCAGAGAAGTGAAAAGAGAAATTAGAGAGAAAGCAATCATCAGAGAGACAATATAAGAAAGTTGCCTATATCTGATCAATAATACGGCTTTGCATTAAAATAACCCACTGAGTTGCCAGCATTTTGAATTTTAGGAATTCTATATCCAGAAGCACATGAAATTCCAGGAAACCTCAGATAAAAGATAGGTTACATCAACTTGCAGCGATTTAAAAAAAAAGTCACTACAGAGGAATGAGAATCAGATTGGCACGAGACTGCTCACCAACTAGCAGACATGAAGTTCTGATAAATAATATTTAGGTATGGAATTATGTGCCTAATCAAACAATGAATGCAATAATGACAGAGTAATTATATTCTGGAATATACTAGATTTCAGAAAATTTACTTCCTACACATCTTTTCTGAAGAACATTATTTGAGATGGACTCTAGCAAAGCAAAACAGAAATCCAGGAAAAAGGCAGGGATGGGATCCAATAAACTGGGGATTTAATCAAGAGTGCCATGAAAAAAATAAAATTCCAGAATCACAGTTGTATAGATAAATTAGTCCATATATGAACAGACAGTCATAGGCTATGAGAGAAAGACTTTGGGAAGAAAGTGAATTTTCTGTTAACAGTAAAATTAAGAAACTAGAGTAAAAAGAAAGATCATTAGAAACCCCAACACAAATCAAAATGTAATATGAAAAAAAAATCATTGCCTAATATGAAGAAAGTGAAACGGAGTAATTATAGAGCTGTAAGAAATGAGAACAAATTTGTGCATGATTCATCAAGCAGCTCATTTTTAGTGACATAGGGTTACATGTCTTTCTTTGGGTTCAATCCCATTATTTGTTGACTATGATAACTATAATATTTTGAACATGAATTGGAATCAATCTATGGACAAACCTCTGAAAAACTCACTTCTTGTATAGAACAGATTGTAAACATTATAAGCCCTGACAATGTGAAAGTAGACTTATAGGTAACAGGTTGGATAGTGAAGTGAGGCAAGGCAAGTAAATTATCTTATTTTACAAATGGGAGTCAAAAGTTGGGTCAAGAAATACCGATATTGTTACAAATAGGAATATGACCATTAAAGAAGTAAAAATAAGTACTGCTAAGAAAAACTGGGAGGAAGAAGCAAAGCTAGGTAAACATCTTTATCTCTCATATAAAGGAGTCCAAACCCCTGTTTAAAGTCGGTAAATCAATGAGATAACTCAAAATAATGAGCATTTATTTAGAATTATAAAAAAACCAAAACAGAACAACTGAAAAACAGAAATAATTAAAATGGTTCTCTTTGGGGAGTGAAACTAGGTAGAAACTAGGGGGACAAGGAAAAGGTGACTTTAGTTTAGCTTCATGTTTTGTGTCTTTTGGTATTGTTGGATCTTTTACTTCCATATGAACATCATATTACTTTAAAGCACATTAAAAATTAGACTAGAAAATCGTTTCCGAGAAACTGAGTGAATTTAACGTTAATACACTACATTAGAAATTTTATAACATTCCTTTAGGTCAACACAGGGCGTTTATTCTAGTATGACAGATGATTTTCTTTTCTTTTTTTTTTTTTTTTAAGATTTTATTTATTTATCTGACAGAGAGAGACACACAGCAAGCGAGGGAACACAAGCAGGGGGAGTGGGAGAGGGAGAAGCAGGCTTCCCGCTGAGCAGGGAGCCTGACGTGGGGCTTGATCCCAGGACCCTGGGATCATGACCCGAGCCGAAGGCAGACGCTTAACGGACTGAGCCACCCAGGCGCCCCGACAGATGATTTTCTAATGCAGGTGTTGTGTGGAGGAGCCCGGTTAGTGTTTCGTGTAGGACGTACCTGGGGTTGTGGAGCTCTAATCCGGTACGTCTGTGTTCTCCCCACGGGAGGAGAGCGGCGGAGTGGGAAGCTTGCGCACCTCCCGGCCCAGCGAGCGTCGCCTGGTCGCTCTCCGGCAGCTCGGCTCGGCGCCATCTTGCAAGCGCCTCTGCGGTTGTCGGATCTCGTGTCCCTCACAGTCTGGCAGCCACGGCCTCTCTCCACTGCCACCTACAAATTTCTTCTCATTATTTTCAAAGGTAAGGCCCTATGTTTACCTCGGTATTTCTTTATTACAAATTTCACATTGAAAAAATGGTATTGCTCTTTTTATTAGGATTATTATTTCTCTTGGCGCTTTGGTTTCGAGGTGGCATGGTCCTAAGTGGTCTCTAACTCTGTCTTTCCACCACGAATACTGTTGTTTTTGGGGTGTGATTTGAGGTTTCTATGATATTACTTATATTGAATTATAATAGAAAAATCTGTATTTCTTTGTAAACGCTTTTTTATTATAAAACCTTTCACACACGTACAGAAGTAGACGCAATAGTATATTGAACGCTTAATGAACTTGTTATCTTATTTCAACAATAATCAGCTCCTAGCCAATCTTGTTTCATTTATACAGTCTTTTATGTTCTCTCTCACAATATTTTGATGTAAATCCCAGAAACTTTATCATTTTATTTGTAAATATGTATCTCTAAAATGTAAGGAGTCTTTCTGTAACATAACCATAATTCCATTATGATACCTGAAAAGATTAAAAGAATTTCTTCGAACATCCAGTCAATACCTGTATTTGTAATATGTGTATATATTTGACGTAAATTAAAAGAAAATTATTATTGCCCTAGTATTAGAAAACAAAGTGTGTTTGAATTGAAACTTTAAGTTGTGACTCCTCTTCCACTTCCAAACTGAACTATTATTTCTATTAAGTCCAACTCAGAAGGGCATCTTCTTACTCTGAAGATACTGGGCAAGAAACATTCTATCAAGACAGCAACTTATGCCAAGGGAGGCTCAGAGGCTGGTAGAGTCAGTAATAACTGTGGCTCCAGCGGCCAAACTTCCCAGAGACCCTGGGAGAGTGGAGGTGACCTTCCAAATGGCAGTTTGCTTAGCAGGTTCACCACTCCAGACTTCTGTGATAACTTCCAATCTTCCAAAAAGGATGACCACCTTCAAGAATATTTGGATTTCTCTGCCAGGTAAAAAGCATCCTTGCTGCTCTCACTTTTTGTAAGAAACTTAGTTTTCAATTTTTCTCACATCACCTCACTGGGCTCATCATTTTCTCAATCCAAACAAAAAATAAAGACAAAACACCAGCCGGATGTGATGCCCCAATATTTCCTTGTTCTTCTTAGCACTTCAACACCCGGATGTTTTGTTTGTCGGATTGATTTTATTTTGACTCTAGTTTGAAGTAAGCAAATACGTATAGATGTATTTTCTCTCTCTCTCATATGCATAATATCTAACATCTATCATCTATCTATCATCTGTTTATCTGTTGGCAGAGTTCTGGTTTTAAATGACAGACACATCATTTCCTAACCATGTAAGTTTGGGAAAGTTATCTAGTCTCCTCATTTGTCAAATGGGATAGGGTTGCTGGGAAGGTTACACCAGTTAATGTGTAAAGTGTTTAGTACAGTGACTAGAAAGTATGTGCTCAAGGAAAGTTCCTAATATTATTAATGGCATTTTACTTGCCCAATAAATAATAGTGTACTGTAATAACTGCTTAAAACTTTTAAAGTTGTCAGTATTGATTTTTCTTCATGTTAAACTACCAATAATGCAGTAGTTTCGTGATTTACTTATTTTAGCTTCTATCAGTGGGTGCTGCCTGTGGTAATTACTACTGTGATGTTCTAATGATGCTTTCTTAATTTCCCTCATTCCTTCTATGTTTATTAATTGTTTATTAATTAAAATTCTTTTCAACAGAAGAGTTGTCCCTTCTCCCCCATTCATTTACTAATTTAGTTATATATTAATATCAGTATAGATTCATGGACACTTAGTTTATTGTTTGGGTTATAATCCAATAGTATCATCATTTATTTTGTTATTGTTGTTCTAACTTTGGCCATTAGGAGCTATTTCAAGTTGTCTCCTGCTGTGCCCTTTCAGTATGTTTTGTTGTTGGTTTTTGTTTTGTTTTGTTTTGCCACTTCCTTACTTTCTGGCAACACAAGATGCTCCAGTATCATTTACATTTCCTCTACCCTGGCACTGGAGTCAGCCAGGGAAATACCATCTTGAAGAATGATATTTAGAAACCAAGGTCTGGGTGCTAGGTATGCGAAGTATCACTGTTTCTAGTTTCCTTTCAATGAATGGAAGTAGGAAATATAAGTAGGTACACTTACTCATGCATGCACATACATATATATTTCTGTTTCTATCTCTCTGCATACATAAAGATAATACTGTGTTATATTGTAGTCTTGACACTTAGTTCTTTTTTTCTCCAACAGTGAGAAATCTTCCTTCCATTATCTGCAGTATGTTTGTGTTTTTGTTCACCTAATATACAAATAAAGTAGTTTTAGAATTAAAAATCTGTACTCTTGGATGAAACAAATTTATCAATTAGAGTACAATGTTTAAATTCTTTTTGTTTTGAGTCTTACAGTATCTAGCAGAACACTGTTTTCCAAAGTTACATCAGCAACTTTTTACTCCATCCTCCTTCATTGTGGTTATATCATTCATTTGTAATATTCATGGTCAGCATTGCATCTTTCCCACATCCTCACTGATTGGTTTTAGTTTATGGAAGGCAAAACTTACTCAGTGATGTACGGTTCAGTGGATTTTTGCCAAATGCGTAGAGTTATATATCCTTCACCACATTTCCATTCTATTCTGTTAGCCCCCCAGTTCCCTGTGCTGTTCCTTTCTAGTCAGCACCTCCTCTCGTACCTCAGTGCCTGGTGGCCACTGATTTATTTCCCATCCCTGTAATTCCAGAGCATTATACAAATGGAATTATATGTAGCCTTTTCATCCTGGCGTCTTTCACTTAGCAAAATGCATTTAAGATTTATTCATGTTGTAATGAACAGTTCATTGTTTTTTATTGCTAAATGGCATTTCATTGAATATGAAATGGCATGTACCACACCGTTTATCCATTCACCAGTAAAGAACCTCTGGGTTATTTCCAATTTTGGGTGCTTATGAATACAGGTGGTATAAATATTTACATGCAGATTTGGTGGGAACATAAATTTTAATTTTTCCTGAGTAGATACCTAAAAGTGGATTGTTGGATGATACGATTGGTGTATGTTTAAATTTTTTTTTTTAAGATTTTATTTATTTACTTGAGGGAGAGAGTGAGCATGAGCAGGGGGGAAAGGCAGAGGGAGAAGCAGACTCCCTGCTGAGCAGGGATCCCGACTCAGGGCTCATCTGAGGACCCTGAGATCATGACCTGAGCTGAAGGCAGACGCTTAACTGACTGAGCCACCCAGGTGCCCCGGTGTCTGTGTAAATTTATAAGAAACTGGCTGTACTTTGCATTCTCATAAGCAATGTATGAAAGTTCCACAATGTACCATTTTGTCTTTTCTGTGAATACCCATTGGTCTTCATGGAGAAAGAGCCTTCCAGAGGGTGCACAGTTTTTCAACTTCTGGGGCTCCCAGGGGTTTCACACTGTTCCACTACCCCTCATTTGACCTTCACCAGTTTGTCAATTATTCTGCTTCAACTCTTCTTCCATTTGAGAAAAAGAATATAAAAAATGAATACAAGAATGAAAAAGCACATGGAATAACAAACATCAAATTAAAAGTAGTGATTATCTCTGCTAGGAAGGAAGAAGTACAAGTGGAGATGGAAATAAAAAGCTTCATTGTATTGATAATGTTCCATTTCTTGAGTTGGGTGATGATATGATTATAATATTATCCTTAATACCCTTGGTAATGTTTAAAATCACATGAAATTAAATAACAAACAAATACAACAAAATAAAACTAAATTGTAAACCCAAAGTAGAAGCTAATTTAAAAAATAGTTTCATGAGATATTTTTCTCCCTTATGTATGTCTGTATTACTTTAATTTACATATTAACATATTATTTTTGTACTTAGAAAACACAAATATGTTTTTTAAAAAGTATGAACCCTAGGCTTATTTTTGTAACCCTTGGGCTTCCCAGGTTTCACACATTTCAGTGACTTTGTTGATATGAGAGGTGTCATAAAAGCCTCCTTTGTTTATAAAAAGATCAGGGGAAATCAATTTTCACTATGATAAAGGGTTGAAATTGGGGCAGAGTTTGGGGCTAGACTGATATGGAAAATTTCCAGAATGTCACAAACCTTGGGTTTACTTGAATCGTCCCCTATGTGAAAGCAACATGTTTTGGAATCAGAGATACCACAAAGAGAAATCTGGTCTTCCTTTCTCACTGCATGAAGTTAAACTTTTCTTAACTTCCATTTCCTTAGCTTTTAAGTGGTAATAATAAAAACTCCCCTGTACAATTATTTTGAAGTTTATGGATATCTAACATGTGACCCAGTTGTGCCCCTTGCTCACAGAGTTCCAGCCATACCTGCCTTCTCTTTATTTCTCCAACGCCCAGCTTATTTCTGCCTTGGGACCTTTACACAAACAGTTTTCTTGGCATGCAGTGTTCTTTCTCCTGATCCTACCATGGCTGCCTCCTTTTTACCATTTAGGTCTCAGTTTACATGGCATTCTCTTGGAGGGACCTTGCCTGACTGTCCAGTCTAAATTAGCTTCCATGTCACTCTCTCTTAAACTCTGCATAGCACTTACTATTGTGGTATTTTCTCATTTATTGAGTTCTTCATCATCTGTTGCCCACCCTACCGCATCTCGACCATCTTGCATTCAGAAGAACACCTAGCACAAAATAGTCAGTGAATATTTGTGGAAAGAAAGAATGAGTAAATAGTAATCATTCTTTTGTTACTGAGAAGTTCTTAATATTGGTTGGTTCCTACAAGATGCCTTAAGATTGAGGAACAGAAGTTATTCCTTATTCTTTCCCTATCTGCGTAAGTCCAACATTCTTTAAAAAATTGTTTTGATCGAAGTTTTTTTCTAAAGTAGTGTATAGAACATTGAGCTTTTTCAGGAGAAGAGACTTTGAATGATGTAGTTTGAGGCAGGCAACCTAAGAGATGATCTTTGTAGACCCCAGGGGATAAGAACCAGAGAAGTCTCCTGCTCTCTTATAAATCAAAAGTGAAGGAGGAGAGGTAGAGGTAAATAGAAAACAAGCTAAGGAGCAGAATTTTTGTCATTGATTCAATATAGTAGGTAAGGGTTTGGGAGAATCTGAAGAGGTCTTGAGGTTTCTGATTTAGGCCACTGGGTGGATGGTGGTGCTCTTTGGTAAGATAAGAGTACAGGAACGAGAAGAAAAGGAGAACCAAGGGCTGGAGAAGTAGGAAGAACCAGGTGTGGTTCTCCAGGATGTAGGTGGATATATCAAGTGCTCAGGGTCTGGACTGGACTGATAGATCTGGGATTTCTGGTGTTAGCTGAAGTTCTGGTGATAGCTGAAGTGGGAGTAGCTGAGATCACTAGGTAGTGTGTGTAGAGAACAGGGACAAGGACTGAACCTCCAGTTACAGGTAGCATTGAAGAACGGAAAGATAAGAGGGGATTAAAAAGAGGTGGCCAGGGTGTCAGGAGGAACAACAGAACAGCATCAGAGAAGCCGAAGGAAGAAAGTGAGGCGTGGTCAACAATGTCAGATACTGAAAGGGGGCGGGTTCTAAGACTGGAAACAAGTCCACTGATTTGCCAGTTTGTGGTCACTGGTGACTTCTGGCAGTCACAATTTGAGAGGTGTTGGGGTGGGGGTAGTGCAGAACTTAGATAGCAGTGGGCTGAACAGGGAAATGAAAAAGAAGAGACAGATCTAGTTTGTCTGGTTCTTTAAGCTGTGGTAATCTGGAGCAGTCCGGTGGTAGTGCTGGGAAAGTGCCACTTTTTGGCAAGCACATTACTTACATTGATGGCTCATTTTAAGCATGATCAACTTGGATCTTTCTCTCTCTTTTTAATCCTATGTAAGCCAGTGTCTTTCTGTCCTGAATGTGTATAATCGTTTTTTAAGAAACCTAAATGGAGATCTTTAACATCCAAAAGCACCTTGTTAATTTAAGTCAAATTTTCTTAAACTCATTCTGAAACCTGGTTTCTTCACTATTGGCTTATACCTGCCTCGACCCTGCTTTTTGAGCTTCCCAGAATTCCCCTAAGGAACTGGAGATGAAGGTGCTCCTGTTACTATAACTTTTAGGCATGGAAAACAAGAAGGAGCTCAGTTTTATTCCAGGAAAACAAAATGAAACAAATTTTAACAAGTGTTACGTTTAGTTACTCAAGGAGAAAAATATACCCAGGAGTAGACAGAAACATTTTTATATATAGCTCAGCCAATTGTGTGAAGTTAGTGGTAGTGAATGTTGGTGGGACCTGGAACGCTGGTTACAGTGAGGCAGAATGTGGGCAGAAGATGCTTCCTCCGGGCTGCCTGGCAAGCTGTTCCTGTACCATTTTTGCCTTTTTGCAGACACACGCTCAGTGTCTGTACCTGAAGAACCTAAACCCGGAGCTGGGGAGGTTTGGCCCCCCTTCCCACGCCCCCTGGCCTCTGTGGCATGCTGCCAGTGCATGGTAGCAGGAGTTTGGGAACCTGCAGCCTGTGCACAGCAGATGAATGGCCAACATGCTTGGGTGTATGCTGACTCATTTTAGAACAACTGATTTAGAGAGCTGCTGGGGTGTGGGTGTTAGTGTACTGTGGTTGATTTTCCAGCATGCTACCAAAAAAGCAGTTGATGGAAGTGGCAAGTGATAAAGTCAAAGCACAGTTAGGGTACTGTTTGGAGTCTTACCTAGTAGTGCTTTCCTTTCTAAGACTGCCTTTTGGGATGCCCCAGTAATTAGCACCTGAATTCAGCAACATTTTAGAAATACTGAAATATGAATAAAATTTTTGAGCACTTACCAGATGCCAGGCCTGTTTCTAAATGTTTCATGTGCATTAAATAATTTACTCCTTATAACCACCCTCGAGGCAGATACAATTGTCAGGTCCATTTTGCAGTCAGAGCAGCTGAAGCTTGGGGATTAGAAGTAACTATGCTCAGGATACTAGGGAATCCATGGTGGAGCATGACATTGAAACCCAGGTCTGATTTAAGTCTATGTTCTCAACTATGAAATGCTAATGAGAGGTTAGTTTCATTTAAACAAACCAGTGGGCTGTGCTTAATATTCTGCAACTGCAATTTCTATATCTCTTCCTGATTTTTTGCTCATAACATATACACAAAAGAGAAGATGAGTGTCTATTTACTTTGAAAATGAACTCTAAATTATGATTAAATTAGGCGCATGAAGAAGGGGCTATAATCTTTTTACATATGATGAATAGATGAGTCCCTTTATTTTTTCAGGTGTTTAATTCCTGCTCAAGGATGTTCTGTAGGTCACCTCTTGCTCTGGAGGGAGAAGCAGGTGGGCTTCCTTGGGTGGGGCTGGGCCTTGCCTCTGGGGAGGCCCAGGGATTCCTTAAGACAAGAGTCTATCAGAGAATCCTGGTTCCGTAGAGAGAGAATAGTTAACAAGAAGAGACAGCTGAGGGTGAGTGAATTACTCCAATGGCAAAATTTAGTATTTCAGATATGACATTTAATCGTCTGTAAAGTCTTTTGTTGATTCTGTCTGAGAGTTATGGGAATCTTTTTTCCATGGGCCTACTGTCCTTATGCAATCTGAGGTGGGGGAGCAGTTAGGGGCAGAGGGCTTTTACCCACATGTCTGAGGCATCAGTATGATTCTAAAATAGAGACTTTTTTTTAATTAAACAAAATTTTTTAACTGCTTAAATTATTAAAGTGTGAATGGCTACCTTCTTTTTGGACCAAATGCTAGAAATTAGCGCCCCCTGCCTAAATTGTTCTCCTACTACACTGAGAACTCTCTGAGGAGTAGTCTTGCTCCCCACCTACCTCTTCTAGGTCCCTGGTCCTTCCCTCTCCAATCACCAACACGTAGGGCTGGGCTGCTCTGGTCACCCTGTCATGTCTTGGGGGCCATCTTCACACTCTCCCCTTGACCCCTGCCCTCCCAGTTGCCAGCCTGTAAGAACTGTGGGGCAGGCCCTTCCAGAATTCCCTGTAACACGACTGAGACCAAACACCTAAGCAGTACAATTTAAATAACCACTTTTCTAACTGTGGCTTTTCTTAGAGCCCTCAAAATTGCTTAGCTTCCAGTTGGCCACCACCTAGCAGAGACCAGTTCCTCCCCATCACCCCACCTATAGGAAGGTCCCAAGTAATGGAAACCCTGCAAAATTCCCCTAGGCCCCAGAGACAAGAAGCAGAGTTTCCCACATTCGGTGTAAAGCCACCATGTTGGTTATACTCTCTATACTGTATACTATATGATAGAACGTCTCTCCACAGTGAGTATCCAACTGGGAATATCCATTCCTTTAAAGGAAAAACCTACCCCTATTTGGTGTAGGTTTAACCTTCAGCTCCCCCAAATCATCAGAACACCTGAATCACACATTAGTGCTTCCCAGCTTCTGGGCTTTTCCTTTTTTTTTTTTTTTTTTTTTAAGATTTTATTTATTTATTTGACAGAGAGAGAGACAGCAAGAGAGGGAACACAAGCAGGGGGAGGGGAGAGGGAGAAACAGGCTTCACACGGAGCAGGGAGCCCGACGCGGGGCTCGATCCCAGGACCCTGGGATCACGACCTGAGCCGAAAGCAGATGCTTAACGTCTGAGCCACCCAGGCGCCCCTGGGCTTTTCTTAAATAAAGTTTCAATAGGTCTCTGCCCACTACCCTGGGTCACAGGGTCCCAAACCCCACCAGTGTCCTTTTCATGATCTTTCCTTCAGCAGGACAGAAAGGAGGTTCAAGCACGCACTTCCTCATGTAGGTATATTCCTCTCAATATCCTAGCTCCTACAAAGAACTCAAACATCAACACATCCCATTCTGCAAGGAGGCCCAAATAGGATATAGGTTTAATAGGACAGACAGCATGCTTACTGAGAAGGAAACATTTCTCTCTCTGAAACATAATTTGTAGGAATAAGGATTTGTTAAAAACACTCCCAGGTGACATTATATGGTACAGTGTCTCATTTTGAATGGTGACCAGCACACAGAGGTACTCAGTAAATATGGAGTGAATAAAGGTAGTGTTGACATTAGGGATGTTTCACTGCTTTTGGGTCTTCCCCAAGCAAGGTGGGTGGATGTGTGCTTCCTATCTGCGTAACAGCAGAGCCTCTCTCAAATATTTTTTTTTTCTTTTGCTTTTCTCAGAACATAGAGACTGACACAAAAATGAATTCAAATTTCTAGTCAATTGCTAATTTTAAAATGGTTATTTCGCCCATTTATTTCAGAATCAGCATTTACTAATATTTTTGTTATTTTAATGTAGTTGAAGTGGAAAGAATACCAGATGTAGAATTGTTTGACCTGGATTTGGATCCTGGTTCTGTACTTCATTAGCTTTGTGATGCGGCACAAATTATAACCTCCCTGAAGTTCAGCCTCTTCATCTTAAAATGAAAATTGTTATATCATGAAAACTAAATAACAATATGATATTATTTGGGAAGAATAAAGTGCTATACATATGTAAATTAGAGTATTGTTGTTATTGTTGTAATTACTCAAGCTTTCACTCATTTCAGGGCTTCCAACTTCATCATATTTTGAGACAAATTGCTCCAAGAAGAATGTAATGGAAGGCTAAACGTTTCTATTTCCTTTTTTTAGCTTCTGTGTCTTGTTACTCTTTTTTTTTCCTCAAAGATTTTATTTATTTATTTGTCAAAGAGAGAGAGAGCGCGAGAGCAAGTGCGCACAAGCAGTGGGAGCGGCAGGCAGTGGGAGAAGCAGGCTCCCCGCTGAGCAGGGAGCCCGATGTGGGACTCGGTCCCAGGGCCCTGGGACCATGACCTGAGCTGAAGGCAGAGTGTCTTACCATTCTTTATCCCAAAGACATTAGCAAAGCTAGTTGATATTCCTTTTTCTCAATTGAACAACTATTTATTGAGCAGTTACTATAGACTAGATGCTAATCTAGGTGTTGGGGGAAAATATGAAGATAATATATAAATTGTTCCTGACCTTGTGGGGTTATAGTCTATCGGGGAAGGCAGATTTTTGACCATGTAATTCGATAATTAACTAAGTGCAATTGAGCTGGTGTTCTGAAAGAAAAGAATTGAGCCCAGTCCTCTGGTGGCTAGTCTGACCAGGCATCCCCTGCAGTGGCTCCCTCATTTCTGGCCTTGCTAGTGCCTTCTCTAGCAGGACTTGGGAGTCTTTGGTCACATCAGCTCCTTGCGTCAGAGGATCTCAGGACCTCCTCCCAGGGCCAGTTAGCCCCCGTCGAGTTCATCTCCATTTAAAATGGCTTCTGGGTTCTTCGCAACTTGGACAACTACATGTTTCCTATGCTGCTCAAGGTTAACTTGTTTCGGGACCTTCAGCAATAGCTATGTGTCTGCAAAAAGTTTTAAGGGAACTTGCTCAAAGCCCTCCTCAGTTGCACTGGGGATATCTGCCAGTGCAATCCTCTATAGTGTCTTGGGATAGGGATCAGGTTTTTGACCTCTTTCTCTGCTCAGGGTGGGCCATCAGACTCCCAGAGGTCAGGAGTGTAGAGCCTAGGGCTTACCCCTCAAACTGTAATATGATCCAGGGTTATGAAATGTTCTGTTGACTGACATGTAGAAATATATTCATACCAGTTAGGGATGATGTGGGTTTATTGGAAAGAGTGCTGGATTAGTTATCAGCAGACTGACCTTATCACCAATCAGCTCTGTGACCTGGAGTAAGACTTCAGTTCTGTGGTTCTCAAGTGTGACACCTGTAAAATGAATATATTCATCACTTAACTGATGTTTATTAAATTAGACTAGACATTTATATATACACATATTTTTTGTAATCTAAATTATTTGGACCTTGGATTTTTTTATCCTTAGAATATATATTATTTAGTGACTGGAAGAACAAAATGACATATGTGCCTCATGGTACATGTTATAGATTGAATATTTATGTCCCCCCCTTCAAATTCATATGTTGAAGCTCTTACCCTCAATGTGATGGTATTTGAAGATGAGATCTTGGGGAGATAATTAGGGTTGGATGAGGTCATGAGGATGGACCCTGGTCTGATGGTTTTAGTGCTCTTATAAGAAGAAATACCAGGGATCTCTCTCTCTCTGCATGCACAAAGAAGTCATGTGAGCACATGGCAAATGGCTCTCACAAACTAAGAGAAAAGGACTAAGAATGAAGCCAGCCTTGCTAGCACCTTGATCTTGGACTCCCCGGCCTTCAGAACTGGAGAAATAAATTTCTGTTGTTTAAGCCTTCCAGGACTGTGATAGCAGCCCAAGTAGACTAATACAGTGTATAACAACATCTGCAAACATTTATTATAAAATAACTAACCAGACGATCATAAAATAATTTTTTTCTCATTCAAAGTTATGCAACATCATGATAGAGTCATAAATATCTTTCAAATATTCTAACCCTGCTTTCTCTTTCAAGAATTCACAGTGACATCAACCTCCAGGGTGGAAATGCTGAATTCTGCTTAACAGAATCTAATTAATAAAATGGTAACATAATCATCAATGCATTTTGTAAGTTTTAACACTGGCATATTTTTTTCACTATTCTGCTTTCCGCTTTGTAAAATCATGGTGTGGGGGGGCGCCTGGGTGGCTCAGTCGTTAAGCATCTGCCTTCGGCTCAGGTCATGATCCCAGGGTCCTGGGATCAAGCCCCGCATCGGGCTCCCTGCTCGGTGGGAAGCCTGCTTCTCCCTCTCCCACTCCCCCTGCTTGTGTTCCCTCCTTCGCTGTGTCTCTCTCTGTCAAATAAATAAATAAATAAAATAAATAAATAAAAAATAAAAAAAATAAAATCATGGTGGGGATCATGAATGCCATTCACAAGCAAAATTTTATAGTTCCTCTTAAAATGTCAGGGAAGAAAAAAATTTACCCTTTGATCTCCTGTATTCTTTTCTCTTTCTTTGGCCTAGTAAGTTTCATTTTAGCAAGGGAGAAGCAGTAGAAGAGAAGATGCCTAATAAAACTTTTGGAGCTCCAGAGAATGATGAAAAAGACTATGAATCCAATTGCATGGGCTTCTCAAATTAGACCAGAGGTAAAATGATGTGCTTTGAGTTTGTTGTTGCATAAAAAAAGAGTTTTCGGATTTACATTGAATATTTGTTGGGAATGTAGCTAAAATAATTCATGTAAACTATCGTTTTTTATTAATGGATGGCTAGGCTATTCCGAGAGAAAGATGAATGAAAACATAAATGCATAGATGCAGTGATAACATAATGTATTGTTTTCTTTACTTTCCTACCCCATGATTTGCATTTTCTTCAGTTATGAGTTTGGCTTTATACATACTTCTTTTTCTTTTCTAAGTCTTGATTTGTGATGTAAATATCAACCTTATATTAACAAAGGAACATTTTTCTCCGTTTTTTTTTTTTTTTTAATTTTTCTCAGTTTTATTTTAAGATTTTTATTGCCTGGATTTTTTGTTTATCAAGGAAGAAAATGGGAACTTTAAGGCCTTGCTGCTGATAAGAGTTAATTTTTGGATATGTAAGTTAGTTAAATGGCTAGTGGTGGGAGCCAGCTTATTTCAGATAATCATAGATTCTGAAACTATACATGATATTTTTATAGACATGGCTATTTTCTCCCCAAGAATTGAATTTAAACTGCGAACATAATTCTAATCTCATATCAGGTGATCAAGTACAGGGGAAGAACTGTTCCAGTGTTTGCTTTCTGAGTCAAAAAAATCAAACAGCAGAAAACCTCCCACCCATTCTAGTTTATCACAGTTCTTACTGCTTTTTTATAACAAGGCCTTATCACCCATACCTTATTTATGTTTTCATTTTTAAACAAATCTAAAGTTATATATTTGGGGTAGTTTTCAATGTGGAAACATCTTAATCTCTTTTCTTTCTGAGAGCTCTGGGCAGATCAGCCCACTTATAATGTAGCATCAGTTATGTTTAACAAAGGAAATATTTTCTCACTTTTTTTGTGAGACTTTTATAAATGTTTTTGCCCATATCAGCATCTAACTTCTTTTTTATTATGATCTAAATTTTTCTCTCTCTCTTTTTATTCTTTTTTTTTTTTTTCAGTTTCCTCTAATTGCACCTTTAGGTGACATATCTCATCAAATACATGAGCGTTGAGCTGATTTGCCAGAAGAGAGAGGTTGCATTTCATTCAGAGCCACATATATCAAAAGGAAGCTCAAGCTTTGACTATCTGGATGTTATGTAGCTTTTGAAGAGATTTCAAATCCTTACGATTCCAGTATTTTCCCCTTTCACCCCATTCAGTTGACTTGATTTCTCCTTTTCTATTCTCCACCTTCTTTTTCATCAACTTTCTTCTCTCCTTTAGTTGCCTCTTTGCATCAGAAGCAATCTGTTAAGAAATCCCTACTACTTTCCCTGAGGTAGGACCCTGAAGTGAAGGTTGGGTTATCTTCTGAAGCCAGCTGCAATCTACTCATGCTCATTTTGATCTGAGTGGAAGCTTTGGACTGTCATTGGAGCTGGTATTCAGACATTTAATAAATATTTATATGGCAGTATATAATAAATTCTATATGCCAGGTATACAGTGGGAACCAGACAAATTCTCATATCCTCTTGGGCCTGTGTTCTGACGAGGGAGCCAGATAATAAATAAGTGTGTAAATGGGTACTGTAAAGGGAGGTAGCTGGGAGGAACAATCAAGTAGGATTGGTTATTGGAGAAACAGAGTCTACCTGAGAAGATGACCTTTGAGGCTGAATGACTGGGAAGGAATCATTCAAGTATGTGTGTGGGGGGGAGTGTTCTGAATGAGAACAGCAAATGCAAGGTCTCTGAGAAAGGGTGAGCCACGAGTGTTTGAGAACCAGCTCTGAGGCCAGTGTTAGAGGGGAGGGGGAACACTGTAGCTGAGAAAATAAGCAGACTTAGAGAAATAAAAACAAGAAACATTATGTTGCTTAGAGAAATAAAAACAAGAAACATTATGTTTTACAACATAATTCATTTGGGACAAAATAGACAAGAATGCTACCGGATATTCAAAAAGGGAAGCATCCTGTGGCCTGGGTATCAGTGAGGAAGGCTTCCTGGCAGAGGATGGCCTTGAGCTGTTCTCCTTCATTCATTTACTCATTTTGTGTTTGTTGAGTGCCAAATAGGTTCCAGGCTCTGTGGTAGGTAGTAGAGATACACTGATGTGCAAAACAGACCAAACATTTTGTCCATGAACTTTTACTACCTAGTACGGGGAGAGAGGTAAAGCAAATAATTACACAAGTAAATATATAATTACACACTGTGAAGAATGCTGCACAAGTACAATGTAGCACATGTACAGGAAGAGTCTAAGACCTAATATAGCCTGGAGCATGGCGGATCATGGGAAGGTAATGCTCAGAGAATGACCACATGACTTTGAGCTGGCCAGGCGGGGGTGTGCAAGAGCCATCTGGGTATTGGCAACAGACTGTGGGGAGGCCTAGGTGGAATGAGTCAGAAAACTGAAATGCAGTAGTGTGGCTGAGCACAGCAAGGGGAGGTGGGGTTGGACTTCCCCAAATGCGCCTATACCAGATCATGTGGAGTTTTGGATTTTAAATTTTATTCTAAAAACAGTGGGAAGCAATGAAAATAAGGGAGTATCATAATCAGATTGGTGGTTTGAGATGCTCATGTTCCAGGCTCTATAGGAAAAAGTATTGGAAGAGGTCAAAAGAGGAAGTGGGGAACTAACTGAGAGGTCATTGCAAGAGTCCAAGTTTAGGATGAAGCTGGCTTAGTCTAGAGTGGTGACAGTGGAGATCAAGAGGAAGAGGAGGTTTGTTTTTGAAATATTTTCATAAGGCAAATCTCAGGTGACAAGCAGAATTTTCATGTATGTGGTGAAAAAATTAGAAATACAAAGAAAACAAAGCCCCCAATTTATACATTCTAACAGTGAAGTGTACTTCAGCCAGAAATCCAGGCATTGTCACTGCAGATTTTGCATGTCAGCAATAATTGTTTTATTTTTGTGAAGTCTTTGGGAGTTTGATTTGCTGCTTTCATACAAATTGGAAGATAGCAATGCACTTATTTTTTTCAACAAATAGAACTCCTACCATGTGCTAAGAACAGTTACAAGTGCTGGGAACACGGGTGAGTGAATAGGTCAGATCTCTTTTTTTGAAGAGCTTGTATTCTGGTAAAACTTACCTTTCTGTGTATCCTTTTAAGAAATATGTATTTTGACCAAAAGAAAATAAGAGCGATATGTTTCTTAAATACCTCAGTTTGATATAGGAAGGTATAAAATAATTTTTGAATTCCTATGAGACGGACTCCAAACTTCTGTTAAAAAATTTTTAAAAAGTTGGGGCACCTGGGTGACTCAGTTGATTAAGCGTCTGCCTTCGGCTCAGGTCATGATCTTGGGGTCTTGGGATTGAGCCCTGTGTCGGGCTCCCTGCTCAGCCAGAAGTCTGCTTCTCCCTCTTCCTCTGCCCCTCCCTACCCCCCCCACCCCGCTTGTGCTTGCTCGCTCTCTCTCTGTCTCAAATGGATAAATAAAATCTTTAAAAATTTTTTTTTAATTTAAAAAGTAAATAAACTAATATGCAAATAACTTACTGGGAAAGTATTTTCCACAAAACTAATGAAGAAACTATATTACCGTAGAAAGATCTTGCATAAATCATTAAATAAAGTAGAATCTCCCAACAGAAAAGCTGACTAAAGACAAAAAAAATACAGTTAAAATAAGTAATACAAATAGCTTCTAAATAGAAAAAACTGACCTTAGTAGTAATAAAAGAAATGCAAGTTAAATCAACTAGGTGGTATTTTCTCCTTTAATACTAGCAAAGTTTTCTCCTTTCTGAATCATGATGCTAAGTGGTAGGTGGGAGTGGCTGAACCAGTGTGATTTGGGGTAACTTTTCTGGAAAGCAGTTTGGCAATATGCATGGTAGGCTTAAAGTGTTAAGTCCTTTTTCTTAATTCTACTTTTAGGTATATAACCTAAACAATATAGATAAAGCTTTCTATAAATATAAGTGGGTAAAGCATTCAGGGTAGAGCACAGATATTGAACTTGGGAGGTCAGAAAATTGACTTTGTGATCTGAATTGTAATTAGGCTTTTAAGAACTTCTGGAGATTTCATTTTGATCAACTGTGAATGGATTGAACAGCCTCAGGAAAGAGCTACACCATCCAAGTTGGAATCTCCATTTCCTGGTTGGGTGAAGTTGTTATACTGATTTAGTCTCAAAATAGGACTGTAGAACTTAGGGCTTCCTTACTCTCCTGCCTTCAAAGAGCTGCACCAAGCTTCTTTTAGTCAGTGATTGGGTCAGGGCCTAAACATACCTACTAGAAGCTCTCTGCTGCCATCTCCAGTCCTCTCCTCTCTCTCAGTCCTACCTTCCACTTCCATTCCAGATTTTGGAACCCCAACACACACACACACACACACACACACACACACACACACACACACACACGGGGGGGGTAGGGGAGTGGTGGTAGAAATAAAACAGTGGATTTCGAATCAATAATAATTGGTAATGCTTGTATAGTGTCTATGTCAGTCACTGTGTATACTATGTATATTATACATACATAATATTTACACATTTGCATGTATTAACTAATCCAATCCTAACAATAACAAAATAATAGTATCATGAGGTAGAAGCTGTTATGATCCCCATTTCACAGATGAGGAAACTGAGGCACAGTGACTTAACCAAAGTCATACAGCTAGTGTGTGGCAGAGCTGGGATTTTTAGGTAGCAATCTGGGTCCAGAATCCTGCATTTTTAAATGCCTCTTAAACCAAATGACTAAAGTTCATGTCCTGACTCTCCCACTTAAGCAGCTAGCAATTAGGAAAGGCACCAAACATCTCAGAGCCTGGTTACCTACTGTGAAAAGGGTATCTGTTAACACCAGTTGCTCTGATGTGTTGGGATGATGGGATGAGATGAGGTGTATGAAGTTCCTAACATGTAATAAGTATTCAAGTACTTAGGACATTATCATTCATAAGTACTTTATAAGTTTATGTAATTTCGTACATTGACTTTGCCTTAATATTTAACTACCATTTGAAAATGGATTGCAAAAACAAAATTCTACCCTCCTGAAACTTTTTTGGGCCCATTTCCTGTGTTGCAGCATTTGATGGTTATGTAGCTCACCAAAGAGTTCTGATCCCCGCCTCATCATCAAGTTGGCTGGACCATCTGTATGATTTGGATGCCTAGACTCTAGACAAGGTCTCTGCCAGCTGTGGAGTCCACAGCAGTGAGTTTGACAAAAACTGTCGGCAGTTCCCTTTCGCTCTAGTGAAGTGTTAGCTAAGGTTGGGTACAAAAGAACTCACCAGTATGCTCTATACTGTGGGTCTCTAGATGCAGAATTTAGAAATGGGCTTGCCTAACTGTCTCATCCCATGAGCTGGCTTCTGAGGAATGGCTGTGGTACAGAATTTTATGTCAGTCATAAGAATGCAGTTATAAGCACATTTTAATTTACTTTCTCACTTACGTGGTCACTGTTTGCTCATTTTGATCCTGCAGAGTAAGGGTTCTAAGAAAAAGAGAATAGGTTCCTTATATACCCCCAGAGTAGAAGTGGAAATGAAAACGTTTTTCTTGAGTAACAAGTTTCTGTGTATCTTCATGTATCTGCGTGTTTTCTTTAGTTTCTTTCTTCTTTTTTTAAAGGTATGAATTAACTGTATTTAACCCCTTCCCCAGTCTCCCACTTCTTGTGTTTTATAGCTGTGTCGATCTGAGTACATTTGGAACCAGCTGCACATTTGGCTTTACTGTTGGCTGAGATTTTGAACCAGTTACTTATCTCTTTGAGCCTTATCTATACATTGAAAATAATAATGCCTATCTCATGGGTTTGGCAAAAGGATTAACGGGATATGTATAATGTATTTTGCAAAATGATTAATTTTTAGTAGGTAATTTACAGGGCTGGGAGCATAGCAGCATATAAAAGAGGAAACATATGTAGGGACAAAAAACAGACTAGAACAAAGGAAAGGAGGAGAAAGTATAGGAAATAACCAAATAGTAAATAGAAGAGAAACAGATTTTATTATGGAAAGAAGATACAAGGTCAAAATAAGATCTTGTCATTCGCCACGCACTGCATAGTCAGAAGTAGAAACTAGATTACTACCACACCTGAGACCAAAATCACAGTCTTTTCTTTTTACATACATCAAATATCTCAGATTATTTCCTCCTTCCAGGAATTTTGCCTTGATGTCATCATGGGAGGAAAACCCTTAAGAAAGTCGGATAGAAGAGTAGAGACCTTTGATACTTATCAGGTGAGAAGAAGGTAGACATGTTAGTCAATTTTAGAAGGCCATTTCAGTTTAGTATTTAAAGAGGTTATGGTGTTTGTCCAGTAAGGATCTATCTTTGTTAGGAACTAATCTTCTTTCTTTAATTATTGTCATACAGTGTCTTTTTTAAAAAAAATTTTATTATGTTAATCACCATCATCAGTTTTCGATGTAGCGTTCCATGATTCACTGTCTGCGCACAGCACCCAGTGCTCCATGCAGAGCGTGCCCTCCCCAATACCCACCACCAGGCTAACCCATCCTCCCACCCCCCTCACCTCTAGAACCCTCAGTTTGTTTTTCAGAGTCCATTGTCTCTCATGGTTCGTCTCCCTCTCCGATTTCCCCCTCTTCATTCTTCCCCTCCTGCTATCTTCTTCTTCTTCTTTTTTTTTTTTTTTAACATGTATTGTGTTATTTGTTTCAGAGGTACAGATCTGTGATTCAACAGTCTTGCACAATTCACAGCGCTGTGAATTGTCATACAGTGTCTTATTATTATGAAGGGGTGTATTTCTTCATCATAGTGAAATAGATGGGCAGGTACTACTTTACAGAAGTACTGAAAAAAAAAAAAAAGGAGACAGTATCCGCTCTCTATCCAGCATGTACTCATTGGGTACCTGTTCAGATACTGTGGATACACAGATGAATGAAATACGGCTCTTTACATGGGAAGCTATTTAAGTTAATTTAATAATGGTTCTTATCACCCATTCCCAAATTTGATGGCTTAAAACAATAACAACTATTATCATTTTTTGTAATTCTATAGGTGACCTGGTAGTTCTTCTCCTGATCTTTGTTGATGTCTCTTATGTGGTTATGGTGGCTGTGACTGGAGTCACCTGGAGGCTTATTTGGGATGCTGGGATGAATGGGCTTTTCTCCTTTTTCATATAATCTCAAGGCTTCTTCCTCTTCACATGGACCTGTTCAGTGTCCATCTATCAGGTAACTGATCTTAATATGTGTTGGCAAAAATCAGTATTCAAGGGGGGGATGTAGAAGCTGCCAGTCCTTTTCGAAGCTAAGTCCCAGTATCGATACAAAATCTTTTCCACTGCATTCTGTTTGTTACTGTGAATCAGAAGGAGAGGTATATTGGGAAATTGACTCTCCCAAAAAACAAAAAACTTCCATTAATTTGTAACATTTGCTAATTTTCTTAATGTAAATAATTCCACCTTGGCTGATTTCAAGCCAAGGTAACATCGGTGAACACAAAATTAGGAAGAGATGAGCACAGTTGATTCTTTTTTTTTTTTTTTTTTTTTTAAATCCTTATTTATTTAAATTTTTTTAAAATTTAAATTCAAATAGCCAAGGTATAGTACATGTTTAGCATGGGGTGTTATATTGAACTAATGAATCACTGAGCACACTTGATTCTTGAGAGCTCACGCAGGCTGGCTACAGCATATCACTGGTATATACCAACCAAGGCTCATTGTGGGAGAGAACTGCACAAAGATAAGAACACCAGAATTTGAGGTTCATTGAGGGCCATGTTGGGATACCTCCATAGAAGCAAATAGTCTAATGGGAAGGACGATTCATAAATAGATAATTACATTATTAGTGTTCAGAAGGATATGGTAAAAGGGCATATTAAATGTACAATTAGGAACACAGAGAAAATAAATGTCTGTGCCAGGGTATGTCAGTGAAGATCCATTCACAGTAGAGGTGATGATTAAGCTAAGTCTTGAAGAAAAAGTAGGAAGGAGTTCACCGAACAAAAAAGAAGATATCCAGTTAAAAGGGACATCTACAAGTCCAAGAATTGTTACTGTAAAATTACTTAATGAATGGCAAAATGTTTTCTTTTTCATGTTATTGTAGTGAGTACGTCTTGGTTATTGAAGTATTCCATCCCATTGTTCATATTCACCAAACCCTAACATTTTGATGTCTAAATTATGTCTCCTCCCAAATTTTCATATGTAAAAGTTGCACAAAATTCTTTGTCAGACCATGTGGCTCAACTTTTGAAAAGAAATTTGGTTCCTATCAGTAGAAGTTCCTTAGAGGGCAGAAACAGAAAGAAAGGCTAAAAATGTCTTAGTGGTTAGATTATGAAGGTTCTTGAATGCAGTTTAGTAAGTCTGGAATTTATCCTGTAGGAAATGAGAATCCCTCAATTTCCAAAAAAGTGGTTGCTTGAATGTATTCATTTTCTGTGGCTGCTGTAAAAAATTTTGATATATATTTTTTAAAGATTTTATTTTTAAGTAATCTCTACACCCAGTGTGGGGTTTGAACTTACAACCCCAAGATCGAGTTTCATGCTCTATCAACTGAGGCACCCCTAAAAATTTTGATATTCTTGGGGTGCCTGGATGGCTCAGTCGGTTAAGTGTCTAACTGAGATTAAGGTAGTAATCTCATGGGCTGTGAGATCCACCCCTGCATCGGGCTCTGCGCTGAGAGTGGAGCCTGCTTGGGATTCTCTCTCTCCCTCTCCTTCTGCCCCTCCCCCAACTGGTGCATGCATATTCTCTCTCAAATAAATATTAAATTTTTTTTTAAATATTCTTAATGGCTTAAGACAGAACAAATTTTTTATCTTACAGTTATGGAGGTCAGAAGTCCAAAATCAGTCTCACTAGGCTAAAATCAAGGTGTTAGCAGGGCTGCATTTCCTCTAGAGGTTCTAGGGAAGAATCTGTTTTCTTGTCCTTTTCAGCATCTAGAGTCCACCTGCAATCCTTGGTTCATTATCACTTATTTATATCACTATAACCTCTTGCTTTTATCACATCTCCCACTATACACTTAGATCCTTTCACCTCCTTCTTACCAGGACCCTTGTGATTACATTGTGTGCTTGCAGATAATACAGGATAATCTCCCCATCTCAGCATCTTTAACTCAGTCACATCAGCAAAGTCTCTTTTTCCTTATAAAGTAACATTTACAGGGGGGCCTAGGTGACTCAGTCGGTTAAGCATCTAACTGTTGATTTTGTCTCAGGTGATGATCTCAGGGTTGTGAGATTTAGCCCCACGGCTGGCTCTGTTCTGAGCATGGAGCCTGCTTAAGATTCTCTCTCCCAGGATATCTGGATGGCTCAGTCAGTTAAGCATCTGCTTTTGGCTCAGGTCATAATCTCGGGGTCCTGAAATCAAGCCCTGCATCAGGCGCCTTGCTCAGTGGGGAGTCTGCTTCTCCCTCTCTCCCTGCCCCTCCCCCTTGTTTTTGCTCTCTCTCTTTCAAATAAAATTTAAAAAAAAAAAGATTCTCTCTCTCTCTGTCTCTCCCCCTCTGCCTCTCCCTCCACTCATGCTTACATGCTCTCTCTCTCTCTCCCTAACATTTACAGGCATTAGGGATTAGAATGTGGATAACTTTGGGGACGCCATTATTCAGCCTACTACACACAGTAATAATTATGTTTTAGAAGTATCACTCCTGATCACATGCAGAGTTGATTTAAGAAGTGTGACACAGAAGCTCAGGAAAATAAATTATGGGCTGTTGCAATAGTCCAGATAAAGCCTTGACCTACTAAAAATTAATCATTTTGCAATAGTCCAGATAAAGTATTAAAATACAGAAAGCTCGTTTAACTCACTTCACAAAAGCATTAACAGATGATGTATCCCTTCTGTAGCTATTTAAAGACAAACTGAGGATGTGTCAATGGGGAGAGAAAGGGACATACAGATTTCAAAGATGTCTAGGAATTGGGACTAACAAAGATTTCATGACCAGTAAAGACTAGGGAGTAAAGGAGAGAAAAAAAAATCAATGTTGACTCCAATTTTTGGCTTCAATTAGGTGATTGTGATATAATTAAACTACAGAGAATGTATGAGAAATGGTCTGGGGGACAATTAATTCAGTTTGGGTCATATTGTTTGAGTAGTTCTTGGACCATTGTGGTGGTGAGGCTAGAGACCATTGGAAATTCAGACCTGGAACTGCCATAAGAAAGAGATCATCCATGGAGAATATGTTGATTAGGAAGAGAAGTTTAAGACTATAACTCTAGATTAATAATAAATAAATAAATAGGGAGATGGAATGTACAGCATGGGGAATACAGTCAGTAATATCATATTAATTTTGTATGGCGGTGGATGGTAACTAGACTTATTTTGGTGATCAGTTCATAATGTATATAAATATCAAAGCACTGGTGGTGGAGCCGGGCTTTGACCCCCAGTTAGTCTCTGAATCCTGAGCAGTGCTCTTAGCCACTCCACCACAGGGCCCCCATCCAAAAGTTTTGTTAATAATATTAGGCTGAGAACAGATACAGTAACATGCAGCTACATCTCTTACTGAGATTGGACCACAGTGGAGTGACCACAGTTTGATCCCACCATCAATGTGCACTCATAATGAATATGTGGAGCTGTGGAGTAGAACCATTCTTCCCTAGATCCATAGATGTTTAGAACTGTAGGGTTATAATAATAATGATAATCAGTTTTTTTGTGGTATATTACTCTTTTAATATGCTGCTGAGTATTTTCCAACATTCACTATTATATGATTTTTTATCTGCATAACAACCGTAAGTAATATTGCCTCTAGTTTTTTTTTTTTTTTTGTCTGTAATATTTTCGTTAGATTTGGTTTTACTTTGCTGATTTTATAGAAATAATTTGAAGCTTTTCTTCCCTCTCTGTGCTCTGGAATAGTTTAAATAATATTCTAGTTACCTTTTTCTTAAAATTATGATAGAATTTACCTGTAAAACTGTATGTTCCCAGTTTCCAGCCATTATTTCTTTGAATAAACTTTCTGTCCCTTTCTCTCTCTTTTCCTTCTGGAATATGTAATGGGACACGAGCCTGGAGAACTACATAAGAGTCAGACCATTGTGAATCTCTGAGGAACCACTGGAAGATTTTGAGTAAATTCCAGACAAGATCAAGTGAATGAATGAACACTGTCACAGCCAAGCTGATCAAGGGAAGGGTGAGGGGTGTGACTGGAAACAAGTCAACAAATTAGAACTCCATCATAATATCTCAGTCAGAAATAATGAAGGCTTGTATTAAGCCTATGACAGCATAGATGGAGAGATAGAGATATTTAACATGTACAAATGATTGTAGGCTGGTAGGCATAGAATTTGGGTGGAGAAAAGGACTATCTATAGTAACTCCTGGTTCATGACTGGGACAGTTACCTGGACTGAGCTGGACACTGGATTGTGTGCTATTGATTGGAATATAGGACCTAAGAGGAGGAGCAAGTTTGAAGGAAAATATGATGAGTTCTATTGGGAACATGATGAATAAAAGGTGCTTCTGAGATGCCCTGTTATGGTTAATGGGCAGGTGAAAATCAGGCTGGAAACTAAAGCTAAGAATCGGGACACCTGGGTGGCTCAGTCGGTTAAGCGTCTGACTCTTGATTTCAGCTCAGGTCATGATCTCAGGGTGGTGAGATTGAGCTTTATATCAGGCTCCGTGCTGGGCGTGGAGCCTGCTTAAGAGTCTCTCTCTCCCTCTCCCCTACCCCTCCACCCCCCAAAAAATAAATAAAGCTGGGGCTCTTTTGTGTATGGGTAGTGGCCAAAGTCATGGTGTGGTATGAAGCTACCAAGGGAAAGTATACAGCTGCATTGTCCAATATGGGAGCCACTGGTCACATGTAATTATTTAAATTTAACCTTGAATTAGTACAAATAAAACAAAAAATTCAGTTTCTCCATTGTACTAGCCATACCTCAAGTGCTCAAAGACTGCATGTGGCTTGTGGCTACTGTATTAGACAAGCATGGATTGTAGAACATTTTCATCTTCAGAGAAAGTCCCATTGGACAGCACTGGTATACAGAGTGAAAAGAGCAGAGGTGTGAAATGTATCGGGACCCTGATATTACTGATATCTGTGTGGTCACTGAAAGAGCTCAACAAAAACAGGCTGAGGAGGTGTCTCCATCCACTGAGTGCTTTCTAATGAGCTTCGCACTACCTGCTTTCATATGCTGTCTCTGATCTCCAAACTGCCCTATAGTAGTGGCAATACTAATTATTTTTATTAAGGCTTGTTAAGGTTAATTTTCCCAAGACCCCAGGAGCTGGATTTGTAACCCAAGTGTCTGTAATATTCCAAATCCAGTGATTTTTCAATTGTTTCAGGCTGCCTCACGTAGGAAAACACAGACACAATGATGCTGAGAAAAAAGAGAAGAAGGGAGTTTTATGAATGTGAATGACGCATGGCACCAAGGGTTCAAGTAAAGGTCAGGTCAGAAAATTATGAGTAAAGTCAGGTTATTCATCACAAATTTTGTTGAGAACAATTTCAGTGTAGTGTAGGGGCTGAAGCCCTTTCGCAGTACTGAGTATAGCTGTACCCAGGGAGAGCCTAAGCCAGTTGAGCCTGTCCTTTTAAGAATAGATTTGGAGATTCATCTTGATACAAAAGATGGTTTACTAAAAGATATTTCAAGTTTTTCTAAATTACATATTAAATTCCTTAAGACTGTATCTCTCATCTTTGGAATAGTCAGAAGACACTGAATCTTATGATATACTCCTTATTGCTTAGTTTCCAGCTTCTAACCTTGGCCTGGTCACTAAACTCTCCAGAGTTTTTTCCCCCCAATCTGTGAATGAATTTGGAAATATGTACCTTGCTTACCTAATAGGGATGTTTGGGCATCAAATGAAACAATATATTTGATAGTGAACTCTGAAGTGATATGTAATATAATTTGCTATCCCCAATCTATCAGGCAAAAGTAATGTTTAAACACCACAGATTTACCTACAAAGTTTTATGCATCTAGTGCACATTTTCATTTAAAGTTATTAGTGTGTGTGTGCATGTATATATATATACACACATATATATAAAACTATATAAAGTTATATCTTTGGAGAAGAATAGAAAAATGTATGAGCAAGTGTTGAATTTCCCCAACACAGCCTTCCAGCTTGACACTTGATTTTTGAAACCAATAATCATGGGTTCCTGTGGTCAGTTCTGATTTAATCTTTATGCCCTGGCTAACTCCATCAAAACTGAAAGAGAAGAGATATTTCCCCTCTCTAAGATGTTTAAGAGAAAAGAAAAATGATTCAAGCTTCCTATCCAAGGAAACTCAGAGTATATAAGATAGGTATTTCTAATTGTTTTGTTAACTAGATGAATACTTATATCTAGAACCTGATAAGTTTGTGGAAAAAGTTAACATTAGTTCCTGAAGAAGCAAATCCCATTGATTACCTTAACTGGAGAGCTCCTCGAATTCTGTTTGCTTTTGAAATATGCTGATGACTGGAGGTTAGAGTGTTCCTAGGAACCACTGTGGTTCAGTTAAAGTGAGTATAAGCACCAGAGGATGTATATTTGTCACTAGACCATGGAAAACCTAAAAGGTCTTCTCGTGCTTCTCTGGACCTGGACTCAGCAGCTGAAAATATTTTCTACCCAACAAAAATAGTGCTAGGTTCCTTAATTCCCAGGGTTTAAACACTAAAGTCTATCCCATCTATGTCTGAAGTAACTACAAGGAGAATCCTTAATATATTTAGTCAGAATAAATCAGAGGAGTGTAAATTATTTGTCAATAAAGTAGTTCTTAGTATCCTCTGGAACTTTTCTAATTAGCCTCGAGGCATATTGAACTCACAAGAAGTTACTGGAAATGTCAGTTATTAAATAGACATTTTACCGTAATTGAATGTTAGTGTCACACAGTTCAGACCACAGGCCCTGGCAGCCCAGAGAAAGGGTGGCTTGTAGCAAACTGTGCACTGACAGGAAACAAAGTTCTCAGTGGGTCCCACCACAGTGCTTTGGCCTTAACTTGCAGGAGGGAAAAATTATCAACCACCACCCCAGCTGTTGCTGCTGAGTTGCTGTCATTGAAATAATCTGATGGTCAGGTAAAATATGAAGGAAACCAAAGTTCTGGTGGGATTTTAAAAACACATTATTGTGTGTGTGTGTGTGTGTGTGTGTGTGTTTTTCTTGAGGTTTATCATGTTACTGATAAATGGTCAAAGTAAGGTGCAGAGGGAAATCCCTAACCCCAGTGGTGGGGTTAGGCCATTGACTTGGACTCTGTTTACTGATATTTTAGCAAAAAAGATATGAAACTCATCTGTTTTTCAAATGTGTGTGTTTTTTAAAATTGAGATAGAATTGTTATATAACATTATATAATTTCAGGTGTATAACATAATTTGATATCCGTTGTGCACTATAAACTAGTCACTACCAAAAGTCTAGTTACCATCCACTGCCATGTAGTTGAACCTCTTCAGTCATTTTGCTCCCCCACCCCCCACAGTCCCCTTCCCCTCTGGTAACCATCAATCTGTTTTCTGTGTCTGTGAGTTTGTTTCTGTATTGTATCATTTGGTTGTTTAGATTCCACATATAAGTGAGAACATACAGTATTTGTCTTTCTCCATCTGACTTATTTCACTTAGCATAATAAACTCAAGGTTCATTCATGTTGTCACAAATGGCAAGATTTCATTCTTTTTAAAGAATGAATAGTATTCCATCGCATATATATATATACCACATCCTCTTTATCCATTCATCTATTGAGGGACATTTAGGTTGTTTTCATATCTTGGCTATTGTAAACCATACTGCAATGAATGGAGGGCTGCATATACCTTTTGGAATTAGTGTTTTTGTATTCTTTGGATAAATACCTGGAAGTGAAATAGTTGGATCATATGGTAGATCTGTGTGAGGAAGCTGAATACCGTTTACGATAGAGGTTGCACCAGTTTACATTCCCATCAATAGTGCATGAGACTACTCTTTTCTCCACAATCTCTCCAACATTTGTTATTTCTTGTCTTTTTGATAATAGCCATTCTGACAGGTGTGAGGTGGTATCTCATTATGGCTTAGATTTGCATTTCCCTGATAATGAGTGAAAATGAACATCTCATTTGCCTGTAGGCCATCTGTATGTCTCCTTTGGGAAAATCTCTATTCAGGTCCTCTGTCCATTTTTTAATTGGGTTGTTTGTTTGTTTTTAAGATTTTATTTATTTATTTGAGAGAGAGCGAGAGAGCGCATGCACACAAGCGGGAGGGAGGGTCAGAGGGAGAGGGAGAAGCAGATTCCCTGCTGAGCAGGGAGCCCAGTGCGGGACTCAATCCTGGGACCCCGAGATTATGACCTGAGCCGAAGGCAGACGCTTAACCAACTGAGCCACCCAGGTGCCCCTGGGTTGGTTGTTTTTTTTTAATTTTTGAGTTGCATAAGTTCTTTATATATTTTGGATATTAACTGCTTATCAGATATATGATGTGCAAATATCTTCTCCCACTTAGTAGGTTGCCTTTTCATTTTGATGATGGTTTCCTTTACTGTGCAGAAACTTTTTAGTTTGATGTAGCTCTATTTGTTTATTTTTGCCTTTGTTTTCTTGCCTTTGGAGTCAGATCCACAACACCACTAGGACCAATGTCAAAGAGGTTACTGCCCATGTTTTCTTGTAGGAAATTTATAGTTTCAGGTCTTACATTCAGATCTTGAGTTCATTTTTGTGTATGGTGTAAGATAGTGGTCTTATTTTATTCTTTTGCATGTGGCTGTCCTGTTGCCCCAGCGCCATTCATATGTGGTTTTAAGTTACCAGCTAAGGACCAAGAATCCTTAACTGGTTGAATTTAGTCTGCTGACTTCCAGACAGATAGGAGAAATTGTCATCATCTATGCCCAAGATAAAATGCCATCATTGGATAATGCTGCTGCAATTCTTGATCAACTACTATACATCCCTGGTCCTCGTGGTGAGATTGATTTATGAAGTGATGCCTAATTGGCCCTTGTGACATTAGGGTTTCTTCCCTTCTCTTTAGGGCTCATCCTCTTCTCTGTGCCCTTAGCCCCATCTCTGGCTTCCTCAAGATCCTCTACAGATCATTCCTCTGATCTTCTGTATGTGCTCAGTCTCCTCCGTCTTCAATGATACAGAGAAAAAGCAAATGAACAAATGATCCTCCTACAAATTTTCACTCACCTCTGTTAGTAGTATCTATCTTAAATGTCAAACCCAGTGACATCATTATCTAAGGAGAAGACTGTTTCTACTTTGCTAACCAGACCCTGTATCTACTGTACTAGTGTATCCCTCTACCCGAGATGAGCCCTACATTCTTTCATAGTCTTTGAGTAATAAGTTTACTTGACCTCATGTTAAGTGAGCTGAGAGGGCACACTTAAGCTTCTTCCTTGATCCTAGTCTGCCTTGTTTCCCTGCAGGTAACTCAGGGTCCCTTCTGTGACTGGTAATCTACCATAAAGCCCATAGGGACCAGAACTCCAGAGCCTGGATTAGCTCTTACAAGTCCTCTTTCCCTAGGATTCGGGTTTTGCATTTGGTGGGAATTCCTGTTACAAATGGACAGATTTCCTGGGGCATACCAGTGTCAGACTGACTATCACATGTTACACATCGTGTAATGTCATATATCCTATCATCAAAATAGAGAGTTAATTACTATGTGCCTAAAGTTATTATTAAAAAGAAAATAGTGTTGTGGCTTCACTAATCAATTTTTTTTTTCTTAGTCAAATGGTAAGCGAGGGAATAACAAGTTTTAGCGCTCATAGAAGCTGCAGTCTTTTATCTACCCTTGCTGGGATTATTAGATCTGAATGGCTGAGCTCTTACCACTTTAAAGAAAAAATGGTACTCCAGTTTCGTTTTTGGGAGCCCTACTCTGTACCCAATCCTTTTTGGAAGGAAGCTTGGCAACCTGTCTGGCCATTACCAGTCCTCAACACTGGATAAAGCACTCTTTTAAGTCAAGCAGACCTAGAATAGCAATGTCACCACTTACCTGGCTCTTAGCATTATGATTGCCAGGTGACTCCTGAGTTCTGGTGACCAATGGGTTGCTCTTGGCTTCCTTTTCATGTTGAAGTCAGCCTGGACTGCATCTGTATTTGTCATGCATGTGCCTTTGTAATTACGATTTTGGGATGCTGGCTGCCTGTATATCAGGGGTTATTCATAAGCTAGCTTAGTCTCTAAAACTTAGGCCTATGTCTTTCTAGTTTCCTCTCTTCACCACTAGCCCAGTATGGGGGACACACCATCTAGAGTATGACCATTTCCTCTTCCAGATTCTGTTCCAAATTTAAAAATATGTGGAAAGAAAAAAAATGCAGAAAGACACTTTAATAAGCAAAAAGAGTTCTCAATATAGGCATGATGATGGTTTATTCACTTAGAGAAGACATGCTATTATCTGTTAATTTTTAACTAGTCAATAATAACAATACAATAATAGCAATTAATGCTAGTAAGTTACAAGTGCTACATAACTTACGTGCACTGTCTCATTTATTGTTTACAACATCCTGTGCCATTAGTATCCATATTTTCCTTGTTTTATAGAAGAGGAGCCCAAAGAACTAAGTCACTCTGTCTAAGCTATAAGTCAGTAAGTAATAGAGTCAAGATTTGATTCTAATTTTCTTTAGATTATATTATGTAAATGAGCTCTTCACTTCTACACTATAATTCCACTGTAAGTAAACAAATGAATTAGAGTCCTAGCAAGTTGTGATGATGGCTGGGTAAGCAGAGCCATTTAAATCCCAGCCTGTGAAGTTTGCATTTGATCCCATAGGCAATAGGTAGCTAACACAGATTTTTGAGCCTGGGTTTAATGTGGTAAAATTCACTTTATAGTAGCTGGATATTGATGGCCAGGAAAGATACACAGATGAGTAAGAGGTATAAAGACCATCTGAAAGTCTATTACGAAAAGATACATAAAGCCTGAGCCTGTATGAGAAAATTATAAACCTTCATATTGAAAAATATTAAAAAAAACAAAATAAATGGAGATATATACTGTGTTTTTAAATGTTTATAGACAAGAAGACTCACCACTTTAAAGATATCAGTCTTTTCCAAATTAATCTATGGAATCAGTAAAATTTTAATTGATATCTCACAGATTTTTTCTAATGGATCTTGACAAATAGATTCTAAAATGAATATGGCAAATTAGGGTCAAGAAAACCACAACACTGCTGAAGAACAACAACTAGGTGGGTTATAATAGATCATGACTTATAATAATTAAGACAGTGTAGTATTTATGCTCAAGAAATGGTGCTGGGACAATTGCTTATAAAAGAAATTGGATTCCTAGCTCACACTATACATAAATTTTTTTCTTGTATGAATTTAGAGCTTAAATATGAAAAACAATGATTTAAAATGTTAGGAGAAAATACAGGAGAAACTTTCCTCACTGTGTGGTATGGGAGAATTTCTTAAATTAAATTTTAAATTTCTGAAATAATGGGGCGCCTGGGTGGCTCAGTCATTAAGTGTCTGCCTTTGGCTCAGGTCATGGTTCCAGGGTCCTGGGATCAAGCCCCACATCAGGCTCCCTACTTGGCGGGAAGCCTGCTTCTCCCTCTCCCACTCCCCTGCTTGTGTTCCCTCTCTCACTGTATCTCTCTCTGTCAAATAAATAAAATCTTAAAAAAAAATTCTACAATAAAAGCATGAAATATTAAAGAAGAGAATGATATATGTAATTACATTAAAATTAAGAACTTCATCAGAGAGCCCATAAGAAGGTAAAAGGATAGACTATAACTGGGGAGAAGCTATTAGCTACAGTATTACCAGCAATGCAGTAGTGTCTCAAATATATAAAGCACTAAAACTGGTAAGGAAATAACTACTCACTTAGTAAATGAGCACAATAAGAAAGTAGGTATTTGACAGAAGTGGTGAATAAACCTATAAAAAAAAGGGGGTGCTTAACCTCATCAGTAATCTGAAAAGGCAAGTTAGAAATATAATGAGATATTTCACATCTAATTTGACAAAAATTAAGAGGTCTAATGGTACTGTTAGAATGTTCATTAACACTTTATTAGAGGAAGCAGCATAATCACTTTGAAGAGCAATTCAGCATTGTTTTGTAAAGGTATGTATATTCTGTGACCCAGGAATTATAGGCATACATCTTAGAGAAGTGCTTCATAGGTTTTAATGTTCATACCTATCATCTGGTGATCTTGATAAAATAAATATTTGCATTCAGAATTCAAAAAAGATTAAGTTTTAAAAATTCATAGACATTTTAGAGAATCATTCATTGAACAAATAGTTATTGAGTTGAACACTTACCATGTGCCAGACAATTTTACAGCATAAGGATACAACAATCAAAAGATAGAAGGAAAAGCAAAACCTTCCTTCATGGATCTTATATTTTGGTGTTTGTGTGGTGGGGGAGAGGGCATTAGACACAAAATAAATAAATGATTAAAATATATAGTATGTCTGATGGTGATAAATGCTATGTAAAACTTAGTAAAGATGGGAGGTCGGGAATGTTGGAGGGGTAGTCATTGTAATTTTAAATTTAGTTATCAGGTAAAGTGTCCCTGAGAGCCTGAAAATTAAGCAAAGGCCTAGAAGAGGTGAGAGAGTGAGTCATGTGATTATCAGAGAGACAAATGCATGTGCAAAGGCTCCAAGGCATAAATATGCTTTGTGTGCTGGATGAGTAGCAAGAAAGTTATTGTGGCTAGATCCAAATGATTAAGAGGAAGAGAAATAAGAGAGAAAATCAGAGAGGTAGAAGGGGACAGATCATGTAAGAGTTGTGTAGACCATTAAAATGACTTTGGCTTTTACTCAGAGACCAATGAAAAGCCACTGGAGGCTTTTAAATACATAAGTGATATTATCTGATTCAGAGATAATAGGATAACAGCATCCTTCTTGTTACTATGTTGAGAATAGATGAACTGGAGAAAGGTCAAGTTTAAGCAGGGAGAACAACTAGTTAGCTATTGTGATAAGCCAGGCAAAACATGATAGTAGTTTGGAGCATTGTGAGTGGCAAGAAGTGATTGAATTTTGTATAAATTTTGAATGTAGAGCTGATGGAATTTCTGAAGAATTGAATGTGGGGTCTAAGGAAAATGATTACTTTCTGTCTTAAGATAATGGAAAAGTAGTGTTGCCTTTTAGTGAGATGGGGAAGACTGCTGAAGAACATGGTTGAGGAAAGGGTTGAAAACCGTGTGCTCGGATTTAGGCATTTTTGTGTTTGAGATGTTTTCAGAGGAGGTGTTCAGTAGACGGTTGGGTATGCCAGTGTAGAGCTAGAGAGAAGTCTGAATTGGAGATATAATTTTGGGGTCATCATCATGTAAGTACTATTTATAGATATGAAACTGGCTGAGAGATCCATGAGAGGGGGTGACCAGGAGAAGGGGCCTGAGCCCTGAGCATTCTGATGTTTAAAGTAAATATCTTAAAGGCAAATAGAAAAGACAAGTCACCTACAGATGATCAACAATTGGACTTACAGATGACTTTTTAAGAGCAACAATGGAAGCCAGAAGAAATGGAGTAATATTTTTAAAGTGATGCAAGAAAGAAAGCAAAATTATATTTTTAGAATAAAGATGAAATAAAGACATTTTCAAGAAAAGCTGAGGGAGTTTACCCACCAGGAGACCACTCTTTTTTTTTTTTTTTTAAGATTTTATTTATTTATTTGTCAGAGAGAGAGCGTGAGCGAGAACAAGCAAGGGAAGAAGCAGGCAGTGAGAGAAGCAGGCTCCCCACTGAGCAGGGAGCCTGATGTGGGACTCAATCCCAGGGTCCTGGGATCATGAACTGAGCTGAAGGCAGACACTCAACTGACTGAGCCACCCAGGTGTCCCGATAGACTACTCTTAAGTAAATATCTAAAGGATACATTTCAGGATGTAAGGAAGTGTTTCTCAGAAAGAACATCTGAAATGAAAGAACAATAGAATGGCCAGGGAATAAAGACCCCAGTGTGGTTGGCAGATGTCTCAACAATAATACTTCAGACACCAACCCATTTAGATGAAATTGGAAACTTTTGTTTGTTTTTGTTTTTGTTTTTTAAAGATTTTATTTATTTATTTGTCAGAGAGAGAGTGGGCACACAAGCAGGGGGAACAGCCAGCAGAGGGAGAAGCAGGTTTCCCCCTGAGCAGAGAGCCTGATGTGGGACTGGATCCCAGGACTCTGGGATCATGACTTGAGCCAAAGGCAGATGCTTAACTGACTGAGCCACAAAGGCGTCCCAGAAATTGAAAATTGTTTACCAGGTATATCAGAATTGCTCATTTCTAGAGGCTAAGCTGCTGAGAATGTAGATTTCTAATTGATCTTGAAATTAATCCTCTCTTACTGTTTATCTTCAGCATGATTAGCAAATTGTTTATGCTGCTTCTAGGTGTTATTACTCATTAGCATTACTTAAATAAGAAAATATAATTTACAGTTTTTTTTCTTAATAGATTGATGGGAAATTTAAAACTAAAATTTTTACGTTAAAATGTTAACTAATAATTTAAGCTCTCTTCAGATCACTTGCCTGCAAGGAAAGCATTTCATATAATAAACTGTGTGCCTATTCCAAGGGGGAATTTAGAAAATTCCTGTAGGGCAATAAATAAGAAAAGGCAAGTAATGACTCATACATAAATATCTACATGGATTAGATAATTACATTTCAGGAATGCAGTGTTTTGGGTAACCACTTAAATAGACCATACATGCCATGTTAACTATCTTGAAAAAAATTGCTGATAAATTAATAAATTATATTAATGTTTTTGTCAAAAGAAAAAAATTAGTGAAATTCCTTACATTAACTAGATGAGAGGAAGAAAGCCATTTAATCAATATTGAACAAGTGTTTGTTAAACTTCAACATTGATCCAATTTTTCTAAATAAAAACTTCTTAGAAAATTAGAAATAGAAGAAAATTCTTAGAGAGTACACTAAAACCCTACAAGTAGCATAAGCTTAAAGACACCACATTCAGCTCATTTGTATTAAAGTGAGAAAGAAAGTCAAGATACCTGGTATTAGAGTTATTGGTTAATACTGTACTAGAGGACCTATGCAATGTAATACAAAGGTAAAAATAGGCAAGAGACATCATTGTTACCAAGAAAGATACAAGACCTTATTATTTAGATAATATGTTTGATAGTCTATATATAGAGAAACTCCTAGGGAACCAGTGAAAACATTATTAGAACAAACTGGAGAGATTAAAAAGGAGTATGCATCAACATATAAAAATCAGCAGTTTTTAAAAATTCCAGCAATGACCAATTAAAAATGTATTAGAAAAAACATTTACAATTACAGAAAAAATATAAAATATCTAGGAATAAACCCAATAAAGAATATGCAAGATATTTATGGAAAAACTAATAAAATTTATTGAAGAAGACCTGATATATTAAAAAACATACACAACATCTGAGCGTGGGAAAAGATATCACTTCTACCCCAATGACATTGTGAATTCAAGAAAATCCCAATCAAAATCCTAAAAGAAATGTTATAAGCTAATTCTAAAATTAATATGGAAACATAAATGCCCAAGAATAGCCAAGGAAATTTAGAAACAAGCAAGATGAACAAAAAAAGGAGATCATACCCCACCAGGAATCAAAATATAAGCAAATCTGTGGTAGTAAAAATAGTATGGTATTCAAGTAGGAAAAAACCCCAAAAGATCAATAGAACAGGATTCAGAGTCCAGTAATGAGCCTGTGTGTGTGTGTGTGTGTGTGTGTGTGTGTGTGTGTATATATATGACAATTAACTATTGATTTTAGAAAATACAGTAAAATTATATTAACACCTAATACCATTCATTAAAAAAATCCAGGTGAATTAAATAATGCTGAAAATTATAAAATATTAGAAGAAAATATAGGAAGATATGACTATGACTTTGTGGTAGAGTGATCCTCTTAAATATGTAAATGCATTAAGAATAAAATATAATTTTTTTAGTACATTACCAAACTTCTGAATAATACAAAAGACCACACCAAAAACCCCATAAAAAACAATGATAAATAGGAAAAAGTATTTTCAACACACCATAGACAAGTGAACGATATTCAGAATTTATAAAGAGCCAGTGATAATACATAAGGGAAAGACAATCCTACTGAAAGAATATGAAAATAATTCACCGAGGAGGAGTTACAAATGGGACCATAAACATATAAGATGACTCTACTTCTGGTAATCAAGGAAATGTAACCAAGAATGGTGATACTCATTTACCACATTGGAACATTTTTTAAGTTTTTGATAAGGTATCTCTTTTTTTTTTTCCACAATGTAATATAATGCAGTTAGAAAACAATGGAATAAATCTATGCATATCGATACAACAGCTTTTCAAGAAAATGGTTGCTTAAGTAATGATAAGCACATTATGTTAATGTTATGTAAAACTTGCTCTCATACGCATGTGTGGATATATAGACATACACTATCTTAGTTATAGAAGCAGAGCCTGAGATGGTGATTTCTTCTTCAAGTAATTCATGGAGAAAGTGCTCCCAGGAGAAGTGAAGTGAGAGAAGCAGGGTAGGACACAGGGAGAAGGTGACTGTGGTCCTGAGGGGAGATCAGCTGTCTGATTTTGCAGGGGTGCTCTGGAGCACAGATTGCACCAAAGTGGATCCTACCTTGAGGCCATTTACATCCCTGTGTCTGTCCATTATTGACCAAATCGGGCCTGCCTCCTTCCCAAGGAATATGGGGAGTAGTCACAGCATCTGTTTGGCCAAGGGCAATTCTCCAGAGAAAAGGGAAGCTGGGTTACTATCAGTGAGCTCCAGCAGCAGCAGAAAAGGGGATCTGGGCAGGGCAGCAACTGCATCTACCACACACATGCTCACATATATACATACACACGTGTGCAAACACACACACATGCAAACAGGAGACTCAAGGAATTCACACAAAAGTGGTCAAATGGTGACTTCTAGTGACAGGCCTGAGGTTGAGGGGTGTTGTCAAGGTGGGCTTTAGTTTTATATTTGTTTTTTTAATAATCACAATATGTTATATTATGCAATTAGATAATAAGCTTTTAAAAAAGAAGCAGTTTACTTTCTCACATAGGAAAGGACTCCATTATCCCACCCTTTCAAGACTTCCTTGACATTTTTATACTTGCTACAAATAGAATTTATTCAAGGGAACCACACTAAGATTCCAGTGAACTTTTTTAATACTGTATTTCATAAGTCAAGACAATTACAGAATTAGTTTTTCTTAGGCAGATGTCATTTCAGTTTTCTGTTTAATAATAATGTGATCATTCACAGACCAGTTTGTGAATTATGAGAAATATATGCATATATTTAATGAAACAAATCCAGTGAATATACAATTTCATTCTTCCAATACTCAGTGACTTTGATCAGAGTTTCTTATGTTGAATGTCTTGATGAAGATAGCAAACAACTACTTACTAATCAGTGTCCTTTTCTGTTAAAATGAGGAGGGAATCTGATATTCATACTCCACCTTTTAATATAGATGTTGTGAAAACCCATTGCTTTGCCCTCTTACTTGTTTAACCTGCTCATCAGTGTAAACAAGAAGGGCCCTCAGCCATTAAAGAGGTCCCTCTTGCTTTTCTACTTAACCATTAGGTGTGATCTCATCCAGCCCCATGGTTTTAGATGCCATGATTGGGCTAAGTCCCAGACATATAACTTCACTTTGACCTTTTTCAAGAATTCTGTATTCAACTGCTTGGTTGAATTTGCACCCTGGACATCTTTAGTTAGCATCTCAAACTAAAGAAAAGTCTAGATTCCCCTTCCACCCTCACTTCCTACACACCTGTTCCTTATCCATCGGTAAAAGATACCGTCATTTATTCATTTGCTTAAGCCACAAATCTGAGTAATCCTTGATTTCAGTCTTTCATCATTCCCTCATGCCTGATTCATCAGAAAATCATCTTGATGATACCCCTAAAACTTCTCCTCAATCTATATTTCTCCATCTCTGTTAATGCTGCCTTTATCGAAGTAACATAATCTTATAGACTATTACATGTATACCCATGTATACCCGTGTCCTATTCCAGTATTACAATAATCTAACTACTCTCTCTGTTTCATTTTTTGCCTTCCCTTATACACAGTAGCTAGAGCAATCTTTTAAAAATGTCGGTCGGCTCTCTTCTTCAGCCACTGAAGATGCCAAAGGAAAGAAGCTGAAGGGAAAGAAGGTAGCCCTGGCCCCTGTTGTTGGGAAGAAGGAGGCCAAGAAGGTGGTCATTCCCCTGTTTGAGAAAAGGCCCAAGAATTTTGGCATTGGACAGGACATCCAGCCCAAAAGGGATCTCACCCACTTTATCACACGCTCCCCGCTACCTCCTGTTGCAGTGACAGAGGGCTTATTCTCTATAAATGTCTAAATGGGTCATGGGTATTAAGGAGGGCACTTGGCGTGATGAACACTGGGTGTTATATGTAAGTGATGAATCACTTAAATTCTACACCTGAAACCACTTTTACTATATATGTTAACTAACTAGAATTTAAATCAAAAATTGAAATAAAATAAAAGTGCCTCCTGCGATTAACCAGTTCACCCAGGCCTGGGATGCCAAACAGCTACTCAGTTGCTTAAGCTGGCCCACAGATACAGATGAGGGACAAAGCAAGAGAAGAAGCAGAGATTGTTGGCCCGGGCTGAGAAGAAAGCTGCTGGCAAAGGAAGAGGCCGCCTGTCCTTTGGGCTGGGGTTAATACTGTCATCACCTTGGTGGAAACCAAGAAGGCTCAGCTGGTAGTGATTGCACAAGCTGTGGATCCCATTGAGCTGGTTGTCTGCCTGCTTGCCCTGTGTCGTAGGATGGGGATTCCCTACTGCATTATCAAGGGAAAGACCACGCTGGGGGTCTGGCCCACAGGAAGACCTGCACCACTGTTGCCTTTGCACAGGTTAACTCGGAAGAAAAAGGAGCTCTGGCTAAGCAGGTGGAAGCTGTCAGGACCAATTACAATGACAGATGTGATGAGATCTGCAGTCACTGGGGAGGCCATGTCCTGGGTCCGATACAAGTCCGTGGCTTGTATTGCCAAGTTGGAAAAGACAGAGGCTAAAGAACTGGCTACCTAACTGGCTAAGTGTATGCTGTTGTGTATTTTCTGTACAGAAAAACAATAAGTTCTCTTAAAAAAAAAATAGATCATGTAATTTTCCTGGGTAAAACCCTGTGCTGCATTTTGAATAAAATCCACATGCCAAACTGTGTGTCCCCCAACCCTGAAAAGTCTTCCCTGCTGTTCTCCTACCTCATCTCATATCACACTTCTCTCTCAGTGTGCCTTGGCCGCCCAGGGCCTCTGCTGGTTCCTTTGTACATACCAACCCAGCTCCTCAGGTCCCCGTCTAGACATCATCTTCTCAGAGAGGTCTCTGACACCCAATTCAATGTAGTCACTCAGTTCCTCTTTCATATTACCCTCTTTTAATTCTATCATATTTGTCACCTCTGCTATTTTTCTTGTTTATTTACTCTCTCATCTTACTCAAATTTAAGCCCTGTGAGAGTAGAGACTTCGTACAATCCATATGCTCAGCCTGTGTGTGGAATGGATTCTGACACATAGTAGGCTCCCAATACACATTAGTTGGATAAATGGATGAATAAATGCTTCCAAGCATGGCCACTTCTGTAAAGGAATTGTGGGAGATACATGATAGCCATAACAAAGGTCCCCGTCATGTATGGAGCTTCCAATCTGCTTGGGGGCCCAAACAGTAGAGGCCTGTGTGAGTAAGCAGTAAGCTGTGTGGTATTGACAATAAGTGAGACGGGTTCAGAGAAGACTGTGGGAAATGCAAGAGACCTAAGCTTGGGGCCTCTGTTCCAGTATTTGCTTACTGCTCCAGTATGCAAATCTTTTAACTGAATGTATAGAATTTCCATTCCCATCAGTGTGGTTGCAGCAGGAGTTGAATGGTGCTAAAACTGTCCAGTGATAGTTTGGTAGGTGAACAGCCTGTCTGGACAACTTTTTCCAATGCCTTCTCATTCGAGTATACTTTCTACAGAAATATTTTGAGTGGGTTTTAAGCCTTATCCTAACTGGGTAAATAATTGAGCAAATTCTGCTCTTGCTAAACAAGATGCAGGTTTGGGATGACCTTAAAGATTTTTCATAATTCTTAGGCAATAAGGTAAGAGGCACAGTAAAAACCTGATGGCGCCAGCATACCAAAGAACACTTGGCTATTCCTCTTTTTTTTTTTCATTTAAAATTAGCTTTTTGGGGCCCTTAATTGATTATACTACTTTGGCTTTTTGAAGGAGAGCCTAATTCTTTTTAGAATCTCTTATTACTCATTTGTTTAACAGGCTAGCTATTAGAACTAAAGCCTTAGAGGTATGGTTAGCCAATTAATACTCTTGCCGTTGGTCCATGTGGAACTTGGACTCATGTCCCAGGGAGTTCTTCCTGTTTTATACAGTAGAGATAACAGTGAACACAATTAAATGCATACTCCTAAAGGCTAAAAATAATTGTCTTAACTTTATAGGCTCCTGTTGCAAAATAAGGAAGTAAGGTTCAAAGATGCCTGAGAGAAACAAATGAGCAAGGACGATACTGGAAGGGGAAGCTCAGTGTTTCTTTATCTTCTCTTTTCTCCTGGAGTAATCCTAACATAGTGAAGGCTTCAAGAATTTACTGCCTTTGCTTTTCAAATAAATGACTTGGGTGTGAAAAGCAGCACATCCGCCCTGTGGTTGCACTTTTTTTTCTGTGAGTGGCTTAGCTCTGAAATTCTCTGTAGTGGTGGGCTGGTGGCACTCCCCTGGCCTCTCTTGGAGATTCCTCTCTTCTTTCAGTTACTTTCAGTTTACTGACAGACCCCAAGATGGCACGAGGAAGATCAGCTGGTCTCATTTTCTGACTTCAGACTGCAGCGATCACGTCTTCGAAAGTAGAATTCTATATTTAGGAAAGCATACCCATGCCCTATTCTATCAGGGAAGCAAGATCCCAGTTTATTGCATTTATAACTTGTTACAATGAAACCTCCAATAATAGAACCCACCAAACCCAAATCTTTAATTAACCAGTGTACCGCCCCTCCCCCCCAAATTCAACTTTTAGGGGAAAAAAGCAGAATAGCAACTGTTTCAGGAATATATTTATTTACTTTTGAAGTGTTCTATTATGATACATAACCATACAATATAATAGTTAATTTTAAAAATATGACTCCAAACTTAGTTCCATTTATTTGTAATAAAGTGGTATTATTAACCATTTCCTTCCATCATTTAGGGTTCTAAATAGGGGAACATACACTCAAGGATCATACTTGGATGAAAGTCAAAGTATTACTTTATTAATATTAGCAAAAACCCTGTAATGCTTAAAGTGGAATAGCTTCTCATAAACAAGCGAGGTCCTCAAAAACTGGTGTTTAATATACACTTTCTTCCCTACAAATTGATGAAAATACGCCTCTAGTGCAAACTCCCTGACTCACCCATCTGGGTAAAAGAAATGAAAAGGTGGCGGCCTCTTCCCATTTCTACTCCTAATCAGGAAGGGCCTTGACCAGGTGTGCGGAAACTTGAGGAGGACTTATGGCCCCTGGGCAGAAAGAGGGCCTCCATGAAATGGACAGTGACCTTACTTCTCCAGTAAAATATGCAGCAATGAATATTGGGCTCTAGCTGATTAGAGCAGGGAAGGCAGGATTCCTGGTGGGGGTGGCAGTGGGAGGTATCACACACAAAACTTCATCAGGTGCAGAAGGAGTCAGGTCACCGTATGTGAAGGCACAAGTCATGCACTCCATCACCGTAAGGTGTGGAGGGTTCCGTTTACAGAGAATGTGATGCCACTGTATCCGGAGGGTTGTACAGCAACAGACCTATACAAGAAACTGGTTGTTTTACCTTGGCCAAGTCATTTAATCCCAATTAGCCTCAATTTCCTTGGTTAGAGATTACTATTTTCCTACCTAGCTGTCATTCTCCCCTACTTCCTTAGCGATAGACCCCTATGCTGATGGGGATTGATTTGTGTCCAGATTAAGAAAAAAAATTCAAAGTACATTTCCTAGCTTTCCTTGCAGATAGGAGTGGCCAATGGGAAATCTCTAAGTGAAAGTAGCTCAGCTAGGAGATATACCCTTTCTTCTTCCTCCTACCCAGAGGAAGATCGTGATAACTGGAACTCCTGAGATGTAAGGTTGCCATGAGGTCACCTTCTGGCTGGAAACCACCCACTGTAAATGATGAAGCAGAAAGAGAGAAGGAGTCTGGGTTCCTCATATCTATGGAGCCACCAGTTCAGCCTTGCCTTTGCAGGCTTCCTATTTACATGAGATAAAAATACAGTCTTATTTTGATTAAGCTAGTGATGGTTAAGTTTTCTCTCACATGTGCCTGACCTAATCATAATTGATAAGTACTTTATCTGTAATAATACTTGTTTGGGTGCAGAGGAATAAGAAAGAAAATACGTGGAAACATTTTGTGAACAAAAAATGCCACATTAATGTAATAGCTTTGTGAGAACGTAGGCTCAAGCACTGTTGCTTTGGAGCACCCGTGACAAAGATTAACACAGAACTGTGCTGTGGGTCATTCTCTTCCTGCCCCCATTTGGCCCCAGAACATGGTGTAGCTTCCTGAGGGCTTGGGATGGTCATTCCCTGAAGATAGCTCTGCCAGACCTGATGGTGGTTTCTGCACCTGAGGCAGAGTCTGCCGTGATACCCTTGGCAGGAGCTGAGAGAGAGCCAAGTATAGGAGTAGGCAGGTCCTGAGAGCTGAGAATTCCTTCCCCGAGGGTTCCCTAGAGTAAGAGTCAGAGCTAGGGTAGCTGACAGGAAGGGTCCTGAAGTTGTGCTGATGAGACTAGAGCCATAAAGACTTCTGTACATGACCTAGAGGATCCTTAGACATTTGGATACAGTAACTCAGTCATCTGAGAAATGATGCGCAAAAATAATCCCAAATGAGCAAAGGAGAAAGACTTATCTCTTCCTTGAGATGCCAGGGAAGCCTCACTCATCCTTGGTCCTAGATGCAGGCCTAGATCTGCCCTTGTACAAAAGAAAAAGGGTATATTTGTGTGGTAGACTGTTGGTCCCCCACTGCTCAGGACAGGAGATCAGGGTGCCCTGGAGATAGTTGCAGGAATCTCTTCTGCAGTATCCTCAACAAGCTGACATCTAACCTGTCTACATACCAACAGAGGCTAAGAGATTAAGGTAGTAGTAGAATTTACTAGCCCTTTAAAGAGACCACTCTGCTTTTGAATTTCTTTCCTTTTGGCAAAATGTTTCCCCTTATAGTAAGTCCCAGAGAGCTTCTCTGCAGCTTCTACTCTTGGGATTCAGATCTGTTTTTTGAAGACAAGGAAAGTCTATCCTACCCATCTGTGAGCTTACCCTTAAAATATCTGCAAACAGCTCTCATGTCTTCCTGCAAGTCTTCTCTTAAGGAAATGTCAAGTAAAGAAAAATACAAAAAATGCAAAACCTGGATTCTAAAATCAGTTTGGGGATAAAATACGAGCTTTATCTTCCTGATGGCTGTGTGACTTAATTTATCTAACTTTTCTGAACCTATTCTGCCTTCTAAAAATGGAAGTAATGATTTCCAACTCCTGGAATTACAAGAATGATGATACTGAAAATAGTAGCTAACCCTTAATGGCTATAGACTGTAGGTGAGGCATATATATTGTTTCACTTACTCCTAACATGAGCCCCATGAAGTGGGGACCATTGTTAACCCCATTTTTCAGATGAAGAAATTGAGGCAGAGATGTTTAGCAAGTTACTGATGGTCACACAGCTAACCCATACAGCCTTCTTGTAAGATTGAGTCCCCATCAAAAGTCAGTCAGGACTGATCCTTCTAAGCTTCAGAGATCAGATAAAATGAGGCGTTCTAGGGAGGTAAGGTCATAGAAAATAAATGAGCTAATGCCTATTGGTCCCTACTACAGAGCTGGGCATATTAATACATGGGACTTCATCTTGCCTTTCTTTTCCTCTAGCTTAAGAAGCCACAATTCCTCTGGGTCAACTTAAAGGGTGAATACAAATTAATTTCAGTTACATTGGTGGAGTGGGGGGTGGGGAGAATCAGGAAGATATTTCTTCCCTCAAGCCCTCATAATTACTCCTAATTAACTCCAGCTAACTTTATGGAGACCCAGTTATGTGCCAAGCTCTATTCTACATGTTGTTCACGTATGTTAACTAGTTTGCTCGTCACCCCAACCCCAGGAGGCGGGTAATATCATTATCCTTGCTTGGCCACAGGTCCAAGAGGCACATCAACTTTTCCGTCTTCATGAGACAACTATTCACTTGGCCTCCAGAGGTTCTTCACCTGCCCCTTAGCCTCTCCTCACCATGCTGTGAAGGGGGATATAGTTGCTCCAATGAAAATCTCTCTTCATTTTAAGGGTTTGCTCTCATCATAATAGGAAGAAGTTGGAGGATAACAAATACAGTATGGGTCAATTAAAAAGCTTATGAAGGTCTGGCAGACTTCTCCAGGTATGTTCCCCGGGAAAATAGAGTCCGAGAGTATTAACAGAAGCCTTACTGGACTGTGCTCCTTGATATGATTCTGGAGGGTGAAGGTCTCGAAAATGTGTCTGGTTAAGGCAGTGTTTATGGAGTTTTCAGGGGCAACAGTAGCTGAACCCCAGGTGCCCCCTGTCTCAAGATGTGATTTTAATTTCTGGAAACCTCCAAATAATACCCACTTCACTGAGTGCCCTTTTCACAGAGTAATGGTCGTCTTTGGGTATTTCCTTACATTAAGAAAGTTTTTGTTTTATTTATTTGTTTTTTTGTGGGCTACCCAGGAACCCAATTAATTAAGATTTATATAATGCTGTTTCTTCAGAACAAAAATTTTGATGTCTAAAAAATCAACTTGCAAATGAGTGTTTGGAACTCAAATTTTGAAGTCAGGGCATTTATGTATTGACTCACTGTGGACGTTAAATTTCTAGGTAGAATGATACCTATTTTCAGTTCATGTATTATGTGAGTACCATTATTTTGTTGTCTTTACTTTGTAAAATTACACAGTGCATCTTAAGATGTCATCCTAATAAAGATGACAATTTTCCATCAAGTTAGTTCATAGCTGTAACATCAAACAAAATTTTTAACATTCTTTTCAGAACTAGACCAACTGGTTTTTAGATTGCTTTGGAAATTAAACAAAAAAAATCAAGGCATATTTCAAAGAAAATGAAAAATAATAAGACCTTCACCCTCCAGAAGACAGATCCTGACAGTAGATTATGTTATAGTAATAATAAACAGTATAATATCAGTGCTAAAATTATCTGTTTAGTGAAATGTAGGAGAAATTCTAATCAATTTAGTTTACAATAGTAGATGTATGATCAAGTTTGGACTATAGAAACTTCATTAAATGTTATAAAAAGTAGATAGGAATACGGAGAAAAATTAAGTTAGAGGTATGTGCCAGAATACAACATAGCAGAGTAAAACATTAAATTTTTTTTTAAAGTAGAAAGAGTAAATTCCCAGGTATGTCAGAGAGAGAGATGCTTTTGAGAAAATTAAAGTAATAGAAGAGATCATGGGGAAAAAGATGGATAATTTGATTAAGTAAAATTTTTTATAAAATTAAAACTAACAAAAGAGGATTTGATAAAATGAAAAAATGGTGGCCTGTAATGGGACAGAAGAAGGTCCAGGAGGGGTGGGTAAAGCAGGGTCTTTGAAGTCAGACCAATGAGTCCAAATCCTGCCAATGAGTCCAAATCCTGCCTTTTCCCATGTGTAAACATGTTCAAGTTATTTAATTCATCAGTGTCTCAGTTTCTCCTTCTTGAGGCTAATAGTATCCAACTTGTAGCAGTGTTGGAGGTGTGAGGTGCATGAGTATAGAAAAAACACTTAGAATGGTGTTAGACTTGTAGTGACTGGTTAGTAATTGACAGCTATACCTATCATGATCTATGACCGTGTTCCTTTACCTGGGGCGGTTTCGCCTCCCAGGGACATTTGGCAATTTCTGGAGACATATTTGACTGTCACAACTTGGTGGGGGGGGTGTGTGTGGTGCTACTATATCTAGCTGATGGACCCTACTCAGCATCCTATAATCACAGGACAGATCCACAAAAGAAAAAATTGGCCCAAAATACCAATAGTGCCATGGATGAGAAACTCCTCTGTGGTATGTGCAAAGCTCACACAACTAAAGAATGGCAGTGATATTCCAATAGATAGATGGAAAAAAGGACATGGACAATTCACTTAAAAAGAAGTTTGGAAAATAAATATTTGGGAAGGCATTCAAATTTACCAGTAATTAAAATTGATTAACTCAGACAGTGAAGAATTATTTGAAAATTTCAAGAGTTCATATTAAAATCCAAAGTCAGGGATTTACCAGGGAAATGGGTATATTCATACTTTGTTGGTGGTTCTGCAAATGACTATTAGTCCTTAGGAAATAATTTGGTAGAGAGCCATGAAAATGTGCATGACTTTTAATCCTTTGGTATCCTTTCTAAAGATTCATTCTAAATTAATTATTCAAAAAATAACTTATATGGGCCAATATCTTAATGCATACTGTAATATTTCTAACAGCAAAAACCTAAGAGCAATTTAAATGAACATAAAAGGGAAACCGTTAAGCAAATTATATTTTATAATGAAATGGACTATTAAATCGCCACTGAATTTATGATCAAATAAAAAATATAACTGTGCAGAAAATGTAATGCTCAAAGTCATGTTAAGTGATAATGAGTAAAACATTTTATTTATTCTATAATTATTATATAAAACAAATACACATAAAAATGTGTTCAGTGACATTGGTTGAATGAATTAAAAAATAAAAATGTGATGTTCTAAGGGTGGTATATATGCATTTTTTCCATTTAATTTAATATTTTTTTAATGTTGTCTGAAAGTTCTCTAAACAAGTAGAAAAAGCAAGCAAAAATTCACCAGGCATGCCTACATTTTTGAGTTAAAGTTAAGTCAGAGGCACAAATGGATGGTGGCCTTCACATAGCCACAACTCATAGGGCCAGTGACCTTCAGCAGTCTGTGGTATTTCTGAGTGCACAAGCATCTGAGTTTCTACTCAGTTGGTGGCCCCTGCAAACTTTGCATTTAGCTTGGGGCAGGATCATTTTCATGATGCTTTTTTTTTCCATTTCAGTTGAAATCTTGGGGGGATCCTTAAGTAAAAGATGTAAATAAATCACCAGACTTATTAGACACATTTTTAAGGATTAACAATAAAACAATAGTGTGTTTGTGATTGTATGAAGTTGGTCATGGGGAAAATTCTTTTTTCTTAGAGAGTTTTGAATAATGGTCCTTGGAAAAAAGTAATTCATAGGTTAAGTTTTTTAATTGCTTACTTTTAATATATGTAAGTCAAAGTTTTGACAGCAGTTTTCTTCTTTAATTTTATATTTAAGAAGGCATTGTGCTTTATATATTTACAAATTTCCTAAGCTTTTGCCATTGGACAAAACAGTGTATAGATAAGAAAAAGGCACAAAGTCACTTTGGAATTGGTTCTGAGAATCTGTAGTAAGGAGAAAGTGCTACTGATACTGTGTTTTGCTCAAGATGGGTGGTGATCAATGCTAAATATCACACCATGTCATCATCTTCCAATCATTTTTTCCTGTAGATTTTTTTTTTGGGTACAACAACCCACTGGTTACCAGAAAAAAAATACAGAAACACTCTCCACCCCCTTACATCCCTCCCCTGCCCCCCACAGGGAGAGAGAACAAGAGAGAACTTTGACCATTTGACTAAAAATTTAGCCCTGGCTTCACCAATGGTTCTTAGTAACCTTAAATCATTTAACCCTTTCGGCCCTTGGATTTCCTTATTATAAAATAGGAATAAAATGTCTCTGTGTGCTTCCCACCCCACTGAGATTTCAAATCACAGAGGAAAAAGTGCTTTTTTCTAGAAATGAGCTTCTGGCAATTGGAGAACCATTTGTGGGGGAGAAACTGAATCCATGTCTCACTCTATCCATATACCAAATAAAACACAGATGGATCGACATTGAAATGTATGAAATGAAACTATAATTTACCAGAAGATAGAATGTTTTTATAATTTTGGAGTGGCTGTTGGGTTTTTAATATTCCTCTTTATTAATTTAAACCTGAATGTACAGGGAACGTCTTCTGGGTAAAAGATAGGTTTCTTACAATTACCTTGCAGTAATAACAAGTGAGAAGGCTTACCTGTCCCAGCCCTTACCCCTGGGGTAATGTGATGAAAACCAGATAAACCAGGTCAAACTTTATGACACAGTGAGTTGGCTATATGGATTTTCCTTATTTGTTTATAGGAGGAGAGATAGCTATTCTCCCCTCCTGAAAGGAGAGAGAGAACAAAACCCTTTACTCCTTCCAGAAGGTATGGAAAGGGTCCTTGGTTCTCACTCTAATCTTCTGGAATGTAAATATGTCTTCTAAAGGAGCACAGAAATGTTGGGTGTCTGCATCTTTTATGACCTAGATATGTGTTTAAAGTCTGGGCTTCTTCCTTTTTAAAATGTAATTACTTAAGGAGAAAGAGCTCCCATTTTCCTGACCCCTTGTGGCCTTGCCTGGGTACCTAGCCCAGGCTGTAACCATTTGGCCCTCTTGGATTAGAGCAATTCACTAGAAAAGTGGCTACAGATCTAATTCTCATGGTATGTGTGGAGCAAAATCCTTCTAGGGGAAGTGAACATAAACATTCCCCATCTTCTATATTTCCATGTCTTAGGAGGCTTAGGACTTTTTACAAAAGCACTGAGAAATTCAGGGAAATTTTATTTTCCTATTGTAGAGAATATTTTTCTGAACAGAACACAAAGGCCAGCACCCCCACCCACCCAAAAAATTTTGACCGATTTTACTAGGTAATAAAAAAAAAAGTTGAGAAACTAATGATGACCTGTAAAAAAAACCCCATATTTACAGCATATATGCTAGGCAAAGATTTAGTATCTCTTGACTCTTAGAAAAGCAAACAAAAAAGACCTTTAAAAATTGTGCAAAGGGCACAGATTTTCTTCACAGAAGAATACAAGTTCATCTATATGCTTAGACTCATTAGTAATCAAGTAGATGCAAGTAAAACCATATGTGATATCATTGCCCACTGACAAATTGGCAAAATGAAAACAAACAAACAAAAAAACAATGCCTAGAGCTTGCAGGGTAGTGATGAAAAGTCCTTTTCATACTAGATTGGAGTGTGATGCTTCTACAGGACACTTTGGCATTATGCATTCTGGGAGGCAGAATGATAAACCCACAGATGTCCACATCCTAATGCCCAGCATCTGTGAATATGCTGTTACAGGGCAAAAGGGAATTTGTGGTTGCAGATGGAATTGAGGTTGCTAATCAGCTGACCTTAAAGGGATGATTCTGGAGTACCCAGGTAGGCCCAATATCATCACAGGGTCCTTAAAAGTAGAAGAGGGAGTCAGGAGAAGAGGTCAGTGATACAACGTAGGAAGGATTTACCTGTGTTGCTAGTACTGAAGATGCCGGAATGAGGTCTCCAGAAACTGGAAAAGGTAACAGATTCTTGCTCCGAGCCTCCATAAAGGGACATGATGTTGCTGACACAGTGATGTTATCCCAGTGAGACCTGTGCCAGCCTTCCAGCTTATAGAACAGTAAGATCATACATTTGTGTTGTTTTAAGCCACTAAATTCATGGTAATTTGTTATAGCGGTGATAGGAAACTCATACAGCTAGACTTTGAGAAGCCATTAAAAAGTGTGTGGGCTGAGAGAGAGAAGGCCATGAGCCACCTAATTAAAGTCTCTTTTTAGCATCCCCACTCGACTCTCCTGTTTCTTGCTTGCCTTGTCCTATTCATCTGGAAAAACCAGAGTCCCGCTAAAATCCTGTTCTCCTGTGCTTCACTCCTTCGCCCCCATAGCTGGACATTGCTGGAGAAAAACCCACAACCGCACTGGCTGGGCTCACTTTACAACCATGATCATGAAATCTCAAAAGGCATCTGAGGGCTGCCCTGCAGCCATACTACATTTGTCTAGTCCATTATTCTCCCAGTCTCTCAAGCAGCCAGTTTGCTTTTTGTCCTCTCCAGTTACTTCCAACACCTCCTCCTTGGGCCCCACTCTCAACCATGAACTTGCTTGCTTTTCACTGGAAAAGCTGAAGCATTGGAAGTGGACTTCCCCCTCCCACACTGCATTTTCCCACCATCTGCCTCTGTGCTTCTATACCCACCCTGTGCTCTGAATCCTTTTTCCCTCTTGCTGACTCAGTGATCTGCTCCAGTCCTTGTTCCATCCTGCTCCTTCATCCACAGCCTTTCCCTTAATAATGAATTATTCTTGCTAGCATACAGATATATTTTCACCATCTTAAGAAAGTCTTAACCCCACTTCTTTGTTCAGCTGTATCCCCAGTTTTTGTTCACCTCGAGAGTGAAACCTAGCAAAGGAGTTGGCTATACTCACTGTCCCAATTCTTCCCATTCTCTCTTGAACCTGTTCTAATCAGGTGTTTCTCCTCACTGCACCACTCCACAGGAGTCACCGATAGAAAGGTGCCAGGTTCTCCAAATTTAGTGGTCCTCGCTCCACCCTCATCCTATTTATCTGTCAACAGCATTTAACATAATCCATCACTCCTTGCTTCTTAAATTTTCTTCACTGCCTTACAAGGCATTATTCCCTCTTTTTCCTCCTACCTCAATGACCACCTTTGACTCCTTTGCTTGGTCCTCTATTTCCCCAATCTCTGAATCTCCATGTATTTGTTTTTTTTTTTTTTTTTTTAAAGATTTTATTTCTTTATTTGAGAGAGAGAGAATGAGAGAGAAAGCACATGAGAGGGGGGAGGGTCAGAGGGAGAAGCAGACTCCCCGCCGAGCAGGGAGCCTGATGCGGGACTCGATCCAGGGACTCCAGGATCATGACCTGAGTCGAAGGCAGTTGCTTAACCAACTGAGCCACCCAGGCGCCCTGAATCTCCATGTATTTGAATCCTTTCCTGAATTAAAACTTTACATGGGAGTCTAAATTGAATCTCAAATGAACATGCTCAAAACAGATCTATTCTAACTTGCTCCTCTTCTGTTCTTCCCCATTTGCTCAGGGAAAGATTTGACTCTTACATGCCATGTCCAGTTCCCTAACAAATCCTGAAAGCTCTAATTTGAAAATATACGCAGTAGCTGCCCAAACTCTTACTCTCAAAAGCTTTTTAACTGTTTACTGCTGTTTTCCTAGTGCCAAGAATAGAGCCTGGCACACAGTAGATGCTAAAAAGATTTACTGAATGAATAAATAAGTTGAATGAACCCGATGTTAGGAATATAAGGATATTATAAGGTATGTGCTAAAAATGTGTGAGAATTTTCATAGTAGTGAACTTAATTTAAAATTTAAAATATTTACTGAGCCTTATGTATAGTAATTAAAAATTGTAAGCCTCTTATATGTCCATTAATAGGATTTGATTCAGTGAATGATGATGAACATCTGTAATTTCATCTGCTCAGTAGCTCTGTTCTCATAGGACCTGCCTTTGCTCATTCAAATGGCTGCTATGGGAGTTGCCATATTCTAGTAGCTAGTTGACACAGGGGTGGAAATTAAGTAATGAGCATCTTCCCTGAGATTTTGAACTTTGTACCCTGAAAATTGCATAGTCAGTACAGTTAGAGCAATGTTTCTTGCTGTATGGAAAAATCCATGCTAGAGTGAAAGAACATGAAGTAGACCCAAGAAAGAAAATAGATCAGGAGGACAGAAGTCTCAATGCTGTTGGGGTCCCTGGTTCTAATTTTTCCTGAGGTTCCATTGCATCCTTGCTCTTTCCTCAATTATTCAACCTTTCCTTGGTTCCGACAATCTGATTAGCTTCCTCTTTTTAAAAATTTTTTTAAATTAACATTTAATGCATTCTTTGTTTCAGGGGTACAGGTCTGTGATTCATCAGTCTTACACAATTCACAGCACTCACCATAGTACATACCCTCCCCAGTGTCCCATCACCCAGCCACCCCATCCCTCCCACGCCCCTCCACTCCAGCAACCCTCAGTTTGTTTCCTGAGATTAAGAGTCTCTTATGGTTTGTCTCCCCCTCTGGTTTCGTCTTGTTTCATTTTTCCCTCCTTTCCCCTATGATCCTCTGTCTTGGTTCTCAAATTCCTCATATCAGTGAGATCATATGATACTTGTCTTTCTCTGATTGACTTATTTTGCTTAGCATAATACCCTCTAGTTCCATCCACGTTGTTGCAAATGGCAAGATTTCATTTTTTTGATGGCTGCATAATATTCTATTGTATATATATACCACATCTTCTTTATCCAGTCATCTGTTGATGGACATCTAGGCTCTTTCCATAGTTTGGCTATTGTGGACATTGCTGTGGTTAGCTTCCTCTTTTGTTCGAGTCCATTTATATTTGGGTTTTGTCACTTGAAGTCAAAAGCACAAACAACATAGTACAGTGTAGGTATTAGGATGATGCATAGCAATATTCACAGATGCAGGAAAGACCCCATGATAGAGTAGAAAAGCAAGTTGTGAATAAAGATGACCCTATTAGTAAAAGAGTATATATTTCAAATATATATATGCATTTAGAAAGGAAGGGAAGGATATATGTATGCTAAAATGTAGTTATCATTGGGTGGTGAGATTTCTGAGGACTCCTTTTCTTTTTTTATGTCTCCTGTATTTTTTTTTTTTTTGAATTTTCTACAGTGAACATCATAACTGTCATAAATCTTTTACATACAAAAAAATAAGCAAAAGTTCCTCTTACCTAATTTATTATCCTGGTATTTTCACTCAAAATACATCCTATGTAGGAGAGAAAATGGGGAAATTTAGCAAAAATTTTTCTAGGACTTGACCCATTTACCCTATTAAATGCTTTAGTAAGTTGATACCCATCACACCCCTCCCCCAGCATCATCACCAATTTACTAGTGAAAAACTCAGTCGAAAGGGATCGTGAGGCAATTCTTGGGGTGGGTGGGGGGAAACCACCGTCATTGAATGGTGTCTGTCTTGGGTGTGAGAAGCAAGAGTAGCATGAAGTGTGATATGTTGGACCCTACTGAAGACAATGGGAAGCCGAGTCTTGGCTTTCTATTCTCATTTTGCCCAATTCCTTAATGTTGATCCATGCTCACAGAGTGAACTTTTAATCCCCATGCAGGTTTGCCCATGCAGATATAAATGTGAAGTTAGATTTTATATTAAGTTTCTAAGATACATTCATATTCTTTGTAGCTGCAGTATATTTTCACAGTTGCATGGTAAGTTAGTAAACCATCCCCTCCCACCAAAAATTCTTGTGGAAGGTCAGAAGGTCAATAATGAGCCTTCTGATTATAATTTGACTTTCTATGTAGTTTGACTACAGATATAGGGTATGCTAATCATGCCAGATGAGTATGTTCAGTTATGTGAGGTTTTTTTTTTTTTTTTTAATTGTAAACATGTACATTGGCATTCTGATGTCTTCCTCTGGCTCATGCATGTTTTAGTGAGCATGAGTAAATCTCCTGTGACTCGTCAAGTCAGGTCTCCAATGCCTGGAAGTGAAAGGCCAGATCTAGGCAGCCTTCCCTTGGAGGACATAGAATCTTTGCAATTTCCAGAAGGTTGTTCCCTACTGATTTTAATTAACTGCTCTGGCTCTATATATATTGGTCATCCTTTATATATTTTTATTATGCAATATTTCACATACGCAAAAGAATGCAGTAACGTAATAAAAAAAACCCATGACCCACCTTTCCAACTAAAAAAAAAATTAATGTATTAATGCATTACTTGTATCATGTGCTTTTCTTCTCCTGCCTCTCCCTAAGAAGCAACCATTTTTCTGTAAGTTGTGTTTATCATTCTGTTGATAATTCCAGCACATACATATATAACAATGTAGTTTTCTTGTTTTGAGCCATATTAAAATGGTGTCTACTGTTTGTCGCCTTTAGAACTTGCTTTTCCCATATACTACCTTTTTAAGATATAGTCATGTTGTCCATGTAGCTCCAGCGTATTTTCACCACTGTATGATACAACCTTTGTGACTATACCACTTTTTTACCTTTCTGTTTTTTATTCTATTGAGGTTTGTTTGTTTGTTTTTTTAAATTGCAAAAATGCTCCTATTTTTCTGCTGTGTCTTCTCTCCTGTGCCCTGTGTAAGATTTTTTCTAGGTTATACATCTGGGAGCGGAAATTCTGGGTCATAGGATATGTGGATATTCACCTTTTATGAGATAATGCAAAATTGTTCTCCAAAGTGGTTGTCACCATTTTACAGTCTCACCACTGTTTATAAAACTTTGTCTTCCTTAAGGTTTTGGGGCAGGGAAATGACCTAACAAAGTGGCATTTTAAGTGGAGACATCTGACATTTATGTGAAGGATGGATTTGAAGTATACTTAAATTGGGAAATCCAATAAGAAGCTATTGAAGTAGTCCAAATTTGAATTAAGATCCTAATTTAGAGGGTGAGCAGTGGGCTTGGTTGACCAATTACTTTGGTCATTGTATTTGGTTATTAAGATGGAAAAAAACATTAAAAATAATTCTAGCGTCATTAGCTTGAGACAGAATTCTGTCTAGTTACATCCTCTAGTTCCTATTACTGAAGGAATCCTATAAGAGCCTTCCTGGCTGGGGCATTAAGGTCTTTATACCTCCAGTAGCTTACTGCCCCTGGCGTTATCCTGTCTGGTTTCCAGCCCACTTCCTTAACTAGATCATTGTGTGCCCCTTAAGCCTGCCTGAATTACGAGCATACAATTCCTCACCCAAACTGGGCCTCTCTTGAGAGTGAAGCAAGGTGGTCGTTATTTGGGGCAATGAGGATAAACCAGGATTGTCTCTGGGAAAAAGTAGTGACCTATGATCACCCCAGATTCATCCAAAATGCTTTATCTTGTCTTTTATGTGTTTGTGTCCTATAAGCAATTTGCCAAGCTTCTGATTCCCCAACTCTGTCTTAATGGCTACATTTTGGACATTTCCTCAGTTGGGCAAACTTCCTCGTTTAGACTCTTCTGTTCTTTTTGGATTTGCATTAGATCTTCTTGAAGTAATGTCTTTGAAGTGTCTGGGATCTGCTATCACATGGTCCTGGCTGTCAGACTGGGAGACCAAGGCAGTGAGAGGGCCAAACCTGGATGATGAGTGTGCTCTTGAGAATGTAAATGCCCTCATTAAAGTGGGTAATGTTTTTGTATAACTTCTAAGTCCAGGGCTCCCTACCTGTCACTTCAGATACCTTATCTCATAACAAGGTTATTATATCCATTTGGATGCTCCGAGAGATTAAACAACTTTCCTGAAATCCCATTGCCAGTAAGGGTATGAGCCCCAAATTTCTCCCATGCTCATATCTTTCCATTCTAATACCCACAGGGATTTGTTTTAAAAAGGCAGCTAAGGTGATGTAAGGACATCCAATCCAGCAGGCAAAGATTGAATCCAGAGAAGGTGGTGCCAGGAGATGCCTGGGGCTCTGAGAAATGTCAGAGGTCCTTGCAGCGGGGTGGATGGAAGGGCATGGATGAGCCTTGGAGATCAAGGCAGAGAGGAATCATGATTAACTTAAGTTGCTCTCCCACAAGGCTGAGTTTACAACAGAAATTAATGAACGAGTTTACTAAGGTTTAAGGCAACTTACCTTGAACGTGCATAATGTACCATTAATAAGATAGCTGACTAAAAAGGTGTGTAACCAAAATTTCTCCAGGCTTCATTATTAGATTGCATTAGAAAAGACACTAGTTGTGTACTATTCAAATCCCTCTGGTTAATTGTCTCCAGTTTCTGAAACAAGACCTGAAGTCCCTGCAAAGTTTCCTCCCCACCAGCTTTCTGGGGGCCCTCAGAGAATGTGTTCAGAGATAAATATGCTCACTTGGGACCTGCAGCCTTTCTGGCATGCACCTGCCAGGTGTCCTTTCAGGAGATTCTCCATGGTCTCCTGGGTGTCACAGACTCAGTGAGCCTCCCTGTTGGGCACCATCATTGAGTCCTGCAGATTGACTTCAAAGTGGGTGTAGGCATCTACTAGGGCCCTCAGTGAGCTCCACGTCCCACCTCAACCAAAGCAGTCCACTTTTATCCAGTTCATAAGGGGTCTCTTTCTATGTTGATTTCACTAAAGAAGAATTTGAACAATTTTTTTTTTTTTTTTTTTTAGAATTTGAACTTCTAACAGATGTTTGAAGACTATTTCCCCAGAGCCCCCCTGGTGCCAGGACTCTGCTGCATTCCAGGGAAAAGTGGGCAAGGGGTCATTTTCCTGCTCGGTGTAGAACTTTGTCTACCTGGCGAACGAAGTACTGTTGTTCAGACACTAAGTGTCACAAAATTGCTTATTAAAATAATTTCTGCCATTCTGGCTTCCGGTTCCTTTCTCCAGAGGTGTCAGACCTGGGGCAGACCGGGAACAAGCACCCTACTTGTCTCTGTCGACAGAGTCCTTAATTGCTACTAATGGAAATTTAGTGTGAGCAGACAAGAAATTGATTTCCCAGAAGGCCAGAAACCAGGTTGGGAGGCCCTGGCCAGGACCAGTGCCCAGAATCACACTGAAGAACTGCTCTGGTAGAAACGGCTCTGTTGCTTCTGCCAGGCACGCACACATTGCTGGTGCTGGGTCCTGGCTGGTGTGTGACCTTGGCCATCCCTTCCTCTGGAATCTGATTTACCTGCTGCCATTCTTACCAGAATGGACCCCAGATGGCACTTGTTTCTCTGCAACACATGCTTCTGATTCGAAATTGCTCAGGTGTGTGTGATTGTCAGGGCCTGTGTTAGAGCCCAGTGTCCTGGCTGCAAAGGAGGTGGGCAATTCTCCAAAGGTAGGAAGCATGTTCGATTGCACTGAGAAGCTCAGAAAAAGTGGGCCTCAGCTGAGCTCCCAGCCAACAGCCGGCGTCAACTTGCTGGCTGTGTGAGTAAGCCATTTGGAAGTGTGTTCTCAGATGAATGCCTGGATCCTTCTCGTTACCAGACTTGGCTTGAGTCACTGCTTTTGTCTATACTAGTATCTTTATTAGCAAGAACAAATAGCAGGCTATATGTGACCTTGAGCTCAGCCTCCATGTTGCATGGTTCATAGAAGGCTTGTCCCTGGTTTTATCTCATCAGATGGTATATTTTCCTTGCTAACTAATGTGAATCTGGCACTTTGAGCTTTCACTTTTGTTCTTTTTCCTCTGCTGCCCTCTAGGGGCCCCATTTAGATCTTTCATGTGCCAGGCAAAAAACTGCCTGGTGGGAACTATTCTAAACATTTCACATGCACTTATTCCTTTATTCCTGACAATTTTCTGAGGTGGGTCCTACTTTTAGCCTCCTAAGAAAACAGAGATGTCAGAATCAAGTAACTTGTTCAAAGTCCTATAATGACCAAAACTGGCATTTGAACCAAGGCAGTCTTGTTCTATAGTCTATGTACTGCACTATTGCCCTTCTCTTCTGGTGTGGCAAAGTAGATCCATTAGGCATCTATGTCAGACTTGTTTATGTCCATAACTTTTCTTCGAAGGGTGGGTTTTTCCCTCTTGTCTGGATTATGTACTAACGGCCTCCTGGCTTCCCTGTTGTCAGTAACTTCCCACCAAATAATCTGTCCTCCACACAGTAAACTGAATGAGCTTTTTAAAAAATGAGAAAATGCATTCATTTCTTTTAACCTCTTCTCTATACAGGAAAACTAAAAGAACCTGTTTTACCAAGGGGTAGATTAGTCAACTAAGCAAATGGGGTTCAAATCTGCTAATACCCAAAACCACAATCTAAAATGGAGTCTATTGATGTGTGGTTATAACAATATATAATGTTAATTTCTGAGTAATTTTAGCGGTTTATCTTGTTCAACATCACACTTATCCTGCAAGGGAGAAAGCACACCTTCTCTCTTTTATGAGCAAAATTCTGCCAGTGCTCTGGCTTAGAGTCACAATAAATGTGGTACGGGGTTGGCACTGTTACTTAGAATAGAACTGTGACTCCTAAAACTTAAATGGTTTTCAAAACCTGAATGAGGTGCATACAGTGAAACCCTTTAAATATAATCTGAAACAGAAGGTTACTATGTAAAACAGATAAAGCTGCTCAAGTTGAATAGGGGGCAGTAACTGTAGGGAGTATGTGCTTGGCCATTTGCAAAGACGTTGGAAGCATAGCAGAGACACCTCTTGAGCTCAGCTTCAAAAACTCCTGGAAAGCATGTGTGGTGAAGAGCCATTTTCAGCAATGAAGGTAGGGATCAATAAGTTGCCAACCCCAAACCCATAATCAATATTTGTACTTCTTTCCAACGTTTCAGTTCTTTATCTCTCAGCATTCTAGTTTTCTATGTCACGTGAAAGAAAAAGAGAAATTCACAGTTATCCTTATGACCTCACCTACAGAACTGTGTCATCTCCCAGCCAAGACCTCCAGCTTTGCTCCTTCTGTATGGAGATTTAAGCTCCCTTGCCTGGTGGGTGGGAGTGGGGAGAGGGGATGCCAGTGAGGAGGTGCTTACCAAGTTTATGCTCTTGGGGGTCTTTTCTGGGATCAGAGCTGTGTACCTGCCGGCTTGTCAGCTGATATGTAAAAAGTGAAGAGAGTCAAGAGAGGCAGCAAATACTCAATAAGGGTTTTTAGATGAAAATACCATTTCTCAAGCTCCTGTCTTTCCGGTCCTTATTGCTGAGGGCAAAATCACCATATTCAACTTCAAGTGTGAATCTAGATCATGGGAGGAGATTGTTTTAGATGAAGATTCCCTTATGATTAAGTAGATTTTCGTCTGCTTGTTTTTGTTGTTTTAAAAAGCCTCCAGGGTGATTCTGATGCAAGCAGGTCTGATGCAAGCAACACTGGCCTATGGGTTTAGCAGGGAAATTGGAAATAAGTAGTATTAACATTATTTCCCATATTATTCTTTTAATATGGGTCATTTGGATTCCTCCCAAGTTTTGCTTTGTTCGGCTTTGCTTTTTGGAAAAACAGATAAGCTTGAGACCTTTAGGGAAAAACAAATTGCTATGATCACATTGGCCCTGAGGATTGAACTATTTCTAGATCCATCTATTCTGACAGACATAGTAATTTATTCTTTTCTGTTGTGTAATCTACCCCAAATGCATTCACCTGCCATGCCATTTCTCCTTCTTCATTTTCCACTAGGAGCTTTAAAAACCTGTAGTTATAAATCTTCTATCTCCTAGACTGATGCCATGGCTCATTCCTGGCTCTGCCTTCCAGCATTGGAAGAAAAAAGTGATTATCTTTGTGACAATGTAATTATTCCCACCTCTGACATTCCTGCTCCGTGGTCACATCGGTAAGGAAATAACTTGGAAGGGGAAGAATACACATGTTCTGGAATTAAAGGCATAGCAGGCCTGTACTGAAAGTCTTAGAAAATTTGAAATGTTGAAGCAGCTGAAGACAAGGTCTTACAGATGAAGTGTTGTGAGGAATTTTCGAAAGTCTTAATGAAACAATTGTTTTCAGTGTTTCACTACATTTATGAATCTGTAGTGCATCAGTGGAAAATATGATGCTCTGAGAGGCAGCTATGAGGGTGGGCTGGGGTAGAGTGTTGGGTTATCTCTAAAGATACTTGTACTGCACTCATAAGTGTACTTCCCAGATATTACACTTCACTGTTCTAAACCATAGGGCTTTTAGACACCTAATCTGATTTAGAGGCAGCCCTTCAAGGGATCACTGAGACTTATGAAATTCAAACAGTAGGACCTAATTGTAGCCTTATAGAGAGAAGCTCAGATTTAGTTATCAACATTAATAGGTTGATCCTTTCATTAATGTCAGCCAACCAGTAGACTGTAATACACCATAGTCTAAACTTTGAAAATTCCACTTTGTGCTCAATTAACTTTTCTTCCACCCCGTCAAGTGTGATATAGTTTCCCATTCTGTATATATTTGCTGTTCTTGTTAGTCACATGAAGGCTTACCTCAAGGCCAGAAGAGTGGTCCAGAAAGTTCTAAACCATTCAGAGTTCAGCATCAGATTTCCAGGCTTGTTTATTTATGAATCTGTTGTTGGTTCTGACCCACCCAGTTGGAAGAGGAAGTAGAAATGTTATCAACATTCAGGTCAACAAACTCACTACAGGGACAGGAGTTCTAGCTGTATGGAAGGTACAAATAGTGGAGACTCCAAGCCAGGAGAAATTACATTTCCTATTTAGATCCTGGAGTTCTCAGACATGCATTAATTTGAAAAATATTTAGTGTGTTCCACATGCCAGAAATTAGAAATGAGTAAGATTAACTTCAAAGCTTTAGAACATTGACTTTATAACATAGATTGAAAAATCTACATCTTATGTCCTCATGTACAACTTTAAAGGGGTAAGTTTGTAGAAAGTTAGAATGGATGGCCCCAGAGGGGGATAGCCAGATACCTCTCTGTTAAAGGCAGGCTTTGGGAATTTCTTTTGGGGAACTATTTAAGCAGTTGATTTCTGTTCTCTCTGGGATCTATCTGCCTCTTTGCTGACTCTGGCCCAGGGGGCGAATCTTAATGTACCAATTCATAAAATTGGAATAATAGCACCTACTTTGTAGAGTCATTGTGAGGATTAGAAATTGTTAGATGTGATAAATAGAAATATGACGAGGATCCCAAATGCCTTTTATCTTAGGTTGGGTTCTCTAGAAGCAGACCCAGAGACAGATTCAGGTCAAGTGACTTGTTGAGAGAGTGCTCTTCAGGAAAAACCTATAACACAGAGAGGAAGGCAAAACAGGTATAGGCACATTGCTCATCGAGAATATAGTCACAGGTAAATTCTATTGTTGGCCTGAACAATGGGGGACTCTGAGGCATACAGGGTACAGTAGAATTATCATGATTTGAGGCAGACTGTCCTTTTGTGTTCCATACAGTCAGCCATTGGCTGATGGAGAGTGGTAGGGGTAGGTGGTGGTCGTGTTGGTCCTAGGGTAACCTCCCAGGTGTATGTATGTAAGGTGACTTCTATCAGCCAAGGGCCATTCTCTTGGACTTTTAACCTCTGTTCCTAAAATGGAAACTTCTTAGGACTGTGTCCCTGAGGATCCCACTCTGTCCTTAGTACTTCCTCCTCTGGTATCCAGTTAGAAGGTATCTTTGAGCCCCCTTTAGAGTAGTCTGTGTGAAACAAAAGCAGTGTGCTTCAAGATTCTAGCACGGTGCTAGGCAGACAGGAGATCTATAGTTGCCCGCTTTTCTTTTGTCCTCCTTTGTCCCTAGAACTGTCTCTCATTTTAGATAATCACTGCTAAAGAATCCTCCTTCCAAGTCATGCCAGCAGTGAAAAAAATAGAAGAGACTCTAATCGAAGCACCTGGCACATAGTACATGTTACATGTTGGGTACATTCCTTCCTTCCTTCCCCTTAATAGCTTGTCTCAGGATCATTTATGTGATTTGAACTTTCTTAAGGTATAGAAGAACTTGTTTTCATTGGTCAATTATCATGGACATTATCAATAATAATCACCATAAATACTAAGATCCAAATGGATTTGGAATCATAACCATTTGGGGGAATGTATTTTTAGAAAATAGCCAAATTTTATCTTTTTAAAAACCTTTATCTCTGATTCTTTTAAAACACATATAGTAGACACTATCACCCAATTTGGTACTTAAGTATCTATAAAAAGTTTTCTTTACTTTTTAAAAATAGTCTTAAGGGTAAAGACTTTCTATTGTATCCCTTGACCATCCCATGCCTTCTGCCCCAGCCCTTAGTTAACTGTCAGAAGCAAAGAAAGTGCTTAATTAATACTTGTTATCGTGATCAAGTAGATTAGTGGGCAAATTAAGACCGCCATACATCAACTGAAAATAATCCCTTAAAAAAAGAAACCACCTGAGGAATATCTTCTAAAATTTTGTGCCAGAAATTTAGCAATAACTGGTAATATTTTAAGCGCTCACATCTTTTTGCCTAGTAATTATGCTTCTATGAATGTATCCTTAAAAAATTGGAACTAATTCCTTTGTCCATTAAAAGAATTAAATCATTACATTCAAAGGCCTTTAAGCAAGAAAGAGATAGATGTATGTACTGATGACAAAAGTCCAAGATGCAAGTGAAAAAAACAAATTGCATATATATACTTTATGTATACACATATATACATATATATGATATATATAGAAAATTTTTGTATTTAGTATTTAGTTGTGAGGTAGAGATTAAACAATTAAACTTCTAGCTGGGTCAGCAATCCTAACAGACTGAATTTTCCCTACTAAATTGAAAATGTTAATTTTGCGGTATATCAAGTTACCATAGGTAACTGGATCTTTTTCTGGATGCTACTGATTTGTGTCTTCCTTCAGGGGTATCACAGTAATCTGATCACAGTACCTTTGTAAACAGTCTTAATAGCTACATAGCAAGTGTCCCACCCTGCCTGGCTCAGTTTTCTTCTTTATAAAAATTTACAGGCAATCTCCTACATTTATTTTTATATTTACTTACAACTTTTATCTGGTTTAAAAAAAACTAAAAATGGGGCGCCTGGGTGGCTCAGTCGTTAAGCGTCTGCCTTCGGCTCAGGTCATGATCCCAGGGTCCTGGGATCGAGCCCCGCATCGGGCTCCCTGCTCCGCGGAAGCCTGCTTCTCCCTCTCCTACTCCCCCTGCTTGTGTTCCCTCTCTTGCTGTGTCCCTCTCTGTCAAATAAATAAAATCTTTAAAAAAAAAAAAAAACTAAAAATATTTTAGTGTGATTGAAATTGCATTAAGATTAATTTGGGCAGAATTGCTAACTTTATAAAAATGTCTTTTCTGTTCACTGTCCCTCAGTATAATCTTATAGGTTTCCTATACTCCCACCCTGTTTGGGGGGAATTGGCTATTTCTCTTTTTATTTTCTGACTGGTTAATGCTACTATAAAGGCAAAGTATTGATTTTCATTTATTTTATATCAAGTCACTTAATAAACTTGTATTCTGATTTTTTTTTTTTTTAAAGATTTTATTTATTTATTTGACAGAGACACAGCGAGAGAGGGAACACAAGCAGGGAGAGTGGGAGAGGAAGAAGCAGGCTCCCCACGGAGCAGGGAGCCCCATGTGGGGCTCGATCCCAGGACCCTGGGATCATGACCTGAGCTTATGCTTAGGCAGATGCTTAACGACTGAGCCACCCAGGCGCCCCTATTCTGATTTTTTTTTAAGTGTTGATTCTTCTTCAGCTTTGCTGGAAAATTTTTGTGGTTTCTTTTAACCCTGTTAGATACAGAAAGGATATAGTAAATGAAAAACCTTCCTACAACCAAGTTCAAATTAGTTTCACTCTTATTCTTTATTAATCACCATTCCTAAAGCACCTTTCCACCTTCTGACGGAAGAAAGGAAAGCAACGTATAAGCACTTATGTGATCATGTCCTCCTGCTCTCACTCCGTCTAGGACAACATGACCACCAGACTCCTGAACTGGAAATTCCCATGGTCAGTGGAGGAAAAATCCAGCAGCTGATGCATGAGGATTCACAGCCTGGCAAGTTCTCTGTGTATCCTATCAGGTGGATAGAAGCCAAGGAAGGTAGGTTTATTTAAATTTTATAGGACTGATTTGCATGGTAGATTAGGTACCTGGAGGCTAGCCTCAACCATCCCCTTTCTCCTTCTTCCTGGGTTAAAATCAGGATTACAGTGACCTGGTCCTGATGGTTATACATTCTACAAAACAGCTTCACAAGACAGTAGTCTCTAAAGAGGTTTTGCAAAAAGAGAAATGTAAATTTATTCATTGTAGCTGTTTCAACAATTTTGTGAATTAATTTTAAAAGAAGGCCCTTGATTTTATTTCTAACATGTTTTATACAAGGTGGAAGGACAAGGGGAAACTCATTAATGGTTTCTAGCCCAAGGAATGAACTAGCATGCAGAGTTTTCTGTGACCCTTCATGACAGTTCTCTCCCACTAACCTCTATGTTGAACTTCTTGGCCCTTTGTCCCATCAGCACATTGTAGTTCCCATCTATCATTCTATTCATCCATCACATGGATTTCAGTGAACAGTCAAGAATCACCCTCAAAACACATTTCCACCACTGCCCATCAGCACCATCAACAAAGAGTAGAGAGATGGAGTGATTTTATAAGTATTTAAAACTTTATTGAAATAAACTCAAATGCCTCCATCAACTTTTTAAAAGAGAAATAGATGATAAAATTTTCTGCAACACTTACACACATGGGGACCCTCTATGCAAAGTTCCTGGTGATTCAGTCACACTGTTCACAGCTTAGAATGCTGTAGCATACATCTCTGCTGGATATCCATGTTTCAGTTATTTGTATGTTCTTTTCTAAAAAAAAAAAAAATTCTGGCTTTGACTCAAAATGGCTATATAGCAATACCTGTTTTGTTATTAAGCATTTTGAGCAGATAGACCACTGGTATTTCTCTACTCTGCTGCCTCAGCAGCTGCTGATAGATGAAATCACCCTTCTTTACTGAGAGATCCTATCGCTCTCAAGCAGACAGTGGGAATTCTGAAACCCCTCCGGCCCAGGGTATGGGATTATGTTTTAGCACCAATTTGGAGAAGATCTTTTCCTTAATTATTACAGATGTGTCACTTTTTTATTATAAAAGTAATATGTCATTATTAAAGACATTTCAAAAAATCAAGAAGACGAGAGTAATGACAGTGCCCTTAGCAAACACCCAGATTCTCCACGGTACCATCTCTGCATCTGTGTCAAATATTATTAGTTACAAAAATATCAGCAGTACAGTGATATGTGTTGTTTTATTTTGTGTTTCTATTACTAATTATGAATATAAGTTGTATATGCCTATTGATTAGTTATAATTAATAAATACAATTGTTTTTAATTTCCCTTTCATATTTAGTTAATTTTGCATTTATTTGTATCTCCCACCCACTCCCCTTTTTTTCTGTAGAGTTTTTGGTCAAGTAATATAAGCTCATGATACAGTAAGATACTGTTTTTAATATTTTCAGCAGGCCTTTCCACAATTTGATCTTAGTCTCATGATTTTTCAGTTTCTGTATTGAAGTTTTATTTCGAATAGTGTCATCTTTCATTTTTTCCTTTATGTCTTTCATCATTTCTAAGCTTAGTAAATCCTTTTGTCTCTAGGCATTTGATATTCATTTTACCTTTTTTCAGCTAATTTCTGTTGTTTGATTTTTCGTGTTTATTTACTTAATTTATCTAAAATTTATTTTGGTGTGTGAAATGAAATGAGATTATAAATAAACTTTTTTTCCAAACTAATTGATGACTCAGATAGCACTATTGACTAAAGCTTCACTTGCTCATTGATTAATGGCGTCTCCTTTATTGAATACCATGCTGCTATATTTCGTAGGTTCTGGTTCTGAGCTGTACATTCTGTTTATTTTTAACCCAGTAATACATATTTATTTCAGAGGCTATAGAACATATTATAATAGGCTATATCTGACAGGATTAGTCTAGTCTTAGTTTTTTTGTACTAGTTTTCTTTATTTCATTTCTATTACTTTTCGGATTTATTTTAGCATAATTTAGTTGTGTCTATGTGTGTATATTATTGAAATTTTGACAGGAATTATTTAGAATATACAAATTTATTTTGGAAGAACTGGTGTCTTTACTATAGTCAAAGAAGAAAAGCTTCCTTAATCTTTCAGACTCAACAAATAGCCATAACATTTGCTAGTACTTATCAGAGTATAATGAAGGGTTTAGAAATTGAAAATGCAAGCAGGTTGATTACTATAGTAAATAACTGGTTCACACAATCACCTGAACACTTTAGTCAGGCTCTATAGCAAGATCCTATTTTGTCATTATCATTATCACTATCGTAATTTCATAATAAGCATAAAATGATCCCATCATTTTCAGCCACAGACACAAGGTCAACAGGTTACAATTAATTACTGGTTAGGTGCTAGATGCTGGGGGTACCAAAAGGTAGAAGGCTTCTTCAATGTGGTAGAAGGCTTACTGTGCTCTTTTTTACCTCCAAGCTTTGTTCCTTCTGTCATTCTTTCTGCTTCTCCTTTTCCAGTCCATCAAGATCCAGGTCGTGTATAACTCTTTGCTGGTCTTCAAACACCCTGGCAGTTAGTCACTTCCTTCTCTTTAACCTTAAGTACTTGTTTATATTTCTCTGATCAGCTTGTCTCTGAGTTGTAGCTACTTGCATACGTTTCTTTCCTTCACTAAACTGAAGTCCTTGAGTGCAGGGACCTATGCTTTTCATTGTTATAAACTGAGTGCTAACTATTGAGGATGGACTTCAATGGTGTTTATTCAATGAGTATATAAATGAATAAAAGAAAAATATTTTTATTTCACAAACATTTCTATCAGAAAAATACTGAAATAAAGATTTCTCGGAAATTTTTGATACGTTTCAAACATTTCAAAGCCATTTAATAGAACTTGGTGAAACTCAAATATTAAAATCTGGTTGTGTGTGTGTGTATATGTCTTGTAGGCAGAATTTCCTCCTAAGATTTCAATATGACATATGTGGGTTAGTTGGCTCATCACTTTTGTTTTCCAAATAATTCTTAGCTTTAGAAAATATCACTATAAGCACACAGCAGCCAATAGGTAAACTTTGTGAGTTGGACCTAAATGTCATCGCCAAGCTGGACTTTCCCAGGCGGAAGGCCCATGTGCTAAATAGAAACTTCAGTGTCTACCTGTGAAAAACATTTACATGTCAGAATTGACTTTATATGTGGATGGGGTTGAGAATTCTCTACAGGGTACTTACTTCCTTCAAAAAAATCATCTCTCTCCAACCACAAAGGAGCCATATACTCCGCCATTGCATTATTCTTTTAAGAGTGTTAAAACGAATTAAATCATTATGATGTAGAGCACTAAATTAGGCATTACTGGATTATATACATTTTTTTAAACCACTTAGTACAAATGGCCACCCCAACCCTCAAACATATTCCAGACTCTTTGTAAAAGAAAGCTCTATTGTGTATTCCATATTCACAACCTTACCCATGAACACAATCCTGATTCCAACTCCTCCTCAACATAAGCTTGTTACCCACTGGTGCTTCACGTCTTGGACTTGATCTTTGGTTCCATTTACCTGGTTGTAGCTTTGGCTCTATTTTCTCAGTCTTTCTGGTTCTCTACTTCCTGAAAGGTTTAAATTGTCTCTGGCCATTGTAGATAAATATCATATCCAATCTCTTAGGCCCTGGGAAATTTTGTGTTCAGTAGTAGATGGAGCTTCTTCTGGATTACTCTGGCACAAGTAGGAATTAAACCCTACAAGAGGTCTCTGACCATCAGTCAGGGGAACAATGACTGTAGGTGGATGGTTTAAAGGAGACCAGCTCTTTGGAATAATGTTAAATATTGTATATTTCTGGCCATCACAATCAAGTCAGGACCAAGCACATCACATTAAGGAATGCCATATTATTCTAAGGTCCTGTCATTCAGCATGACATTTTGTTTCTGACAATGAACAATTAGCTTCATTGTACTTCAGTACACATCCAAGCCGGGTTCCCCACATTCCTCTGAGAGCCCTCCCCACCAAAATGTATTTTATCAAAAGACTGTTATTTATAAGAAGTCTATGTAGAGCAGCTTGTCGGAAATGGTACACCAAGACAATGACCATTACTGCAATACTGATTATTAATATTGACTTGTTTATTATTTACAAAATACTTTGCTTTACATATTATTATTTCGTCTCCCTGATTCTAACCTTACTCTATGAAAATATGTTCTCAACAAAATAGACTGTTAAAACACAAATGATGGTATATCACTGTTCTGCTCTAGACCCTGCAATGGCTTTCCAGGTACCTTTCCCAGGGATTGAAAATCCAAATCCTTAGGTTGACAATTCTCTGTGATACTTATTCTACCCCCCAAATCCTCCCTGTCTGCCTATAAAAGGGTCTCAAGTGCTTACCATTAGTATTGCCCGTTTAGTTCAGGCTCACTGGAACCAATTAAGTCAGATGATTTGGAACATATGCCCAGGCCTCATGATCTCCTTCCTTTTACTGCTCAGATTTCTTCCCACTTCCCAGCTCATTCAGTCCAGCCACAGTGGCCTTCTTGCCCTTCTTCTAGCACTGTACTTCTGGGATGAGCCCCACTTGGTCCTGAGCTATGGCAATTTTTCTGTATTGTCACATTCAACTTGCTAAAGTTTTGTTAAGGATTTTTACATCTGAGCTCCTGGGGAATATTGGTCTTTAGTTTTTATTACTGTCTTTGCCTGGTTTGGTATTCGACTAACGCTAGTCTCAGAAAATGAGTTGGAAGGTATTTCCTCCTCTTCAATTTTCTAGAAGAGTTTGTTTAGATATTCTATCTTGCTTAAGTGCTTGGTAGAGTTCACCAGTGAATTTTCTTTGTGGAAAGGATTTTCATTCAACTTCTTTAACAGATTGCAGTTAAAAAGTAGACCGGGGAGGGTATGTGTTGTAATGAGCAGTGGGTATTATATAAAACTGATGAATCACAGACCTGTACCCCTGAAATTTTTTTTTTACTCTTGTCTTTTTCTTAGAGTAAAAAGAAAAAAAAAGAAAGAAATCTTAAAGCAGAAAAAAAGTAGATTTAATTTCTTAATAGATACAGGGCTATTCAAAATCTAGTTCTTCCTTCCTGAATGAGCTATGGTAGCTCATGCTGTTCAATATATTTGTGCGTTTTATTAAAGTTGAGTTATTGGCATAAAGTTCTTCATAATATTTCTTTTTCTTTTTTTTTTTTAAAGAATGCATGCAGATCTGCAATAAGGACAGATGTAAGCAGGAGTTGATGATGGTGGGTTTTGTTCTAAGTATAATGAGAAGCCATTTGGGTGTTGAAATCAGGGAGGTAATGATATCTAACTTACTTTTAAAGATACCTCTGGTGGATACATGGAAAGTAGACTGTGGCAGGGCAAGAAAGGAAGCAATAAAAACCAGTCAGGAGACTATTGCAGTAGAGCAGACATAAGATGATGGTTGAACCTGGAGTCTGTAGTGGAGGTGGTAGGATGTGGAATTGATAGAGTTGACTAAGGAGCTGGATATAGGGTGTGAAGGAAATTGGTAGCCTACATGATTCCTAAGGTTTTGGCCAAAGCAACTGGTCAATGGTGGTGCCATTTCCTGAAACGGAGGACAACTGTGGAAGGATTAGTCATGGGCTGAATTGTGTCTTTCCTCAACCCCACTTCCTGTGTTGAAAGCCAAATCCCAGTGTGACTATCTGTGGAGACAGGGGCTTTAAGGAGGAATTTAAGGTTAAATGAAGTCATAAAAGTGGGGCTGGAATCCAACAGGGCTTGTGTCCTTATAAGAGGAGGAAGATAAGAGCGATGTGTGTACATAGAGAAAAGGCGTGTGAGGGCACAGCAAGAAGGTGGTCACTTGCAAGCCAAGGAGAGGAATCTTAGGAGAAACCAACCATGCTGGCACCTTAGACTGCTAGTCTCCAGAACTGTGAGAAAGCAAAGTTCTGTTGTTAAAGCCTCCCAGCCTGTGGTATTTCATTGTGGCAGCAATACTACCCTAGCAAACCTAGCAAACAATACAGAAATGAAGATAGTGGGGGAGGGGGAGAGGAATAATCAAATTCTCTATTAGACATGTTGAGTTTGAAACGTCTATTAGACTTCCAAGCAGAGAGGCTGAGTAGGCAGGTGGATATATAAGCTCAGGGAAGAGATGGAAGCTGGAGATATAATGGAAAGGTATTAGCATAAACATGATATTTATTATAGGGAGAACACATATACCCGGTTTCTGTGTTCCTATGAGGAACCTCCATTAGTGTTATAGTCCTGACTTCTCACTGTTTTTGGAGTCCCACTTCCCTAGGAGGAGTATTGACATAACTTGATTGGTGAGTTTGGGAAAAAGAAACAAATTTCATTAATTTTCTTGTATCTTTTTGGGATGTCTGCCTTCAGAGAGTATAAATTTTCTAATCTTCCAGGTTGTGAGTTTTTCAAGATGCAGTTTGCAATGGGAGAAGCCTGTGGTTATACAAATGTTCCTATGATTGAATGAGATAGTCAGCAAAATATTAGGAAGTCTAGTTACCCTGTGACGCAAGGGGAAAAATAGTTCTACAGAGTTCCGGGCAGAAGGACAAGAACCACCACATGCAATGGCTTAACAGAATTGAGCTTTGCCTGGAATTATGTTCTGCAATATAAATATATCAAAAACCAGTAATAGAGGTGACATTTTGATCTTTCTTTAACCCTGTATCTAGCTAAAATTGATTGTGAACTTTAGGGTTCACTAGATAAAGTCACCTATCTAATGAATACCAATAGAGAAAATCATAGGGTCAAACATAGAAACTTGGGGCTTTCCAACAATTAGATGATGGGAGAGGAATCATTAAAGGAGATTGAGAAATTAAGGCTAGAAGAAACCAAGAGAGTGTAATGCTGGAAACCAAGTGAAGAAAATATTTTAAGAAGGAAAGAACAGTCTTCTGTTTCAAAAGCTGCTGCTACGTTGACCTGAATGAGGGTTTATGAAATTGGTGGTGTGACCATCTCCTCTCTTTCCATTTAATTTCGTGAAAAGAAGAGAAAAGCCATAACTCCAGCTGGCTTCACTGGAGGCAGGATATCAGCACAGCCTCCTACATTCAATCACCTAGTTAAACATCTCCCTCAAGAAGGGTGACCGGTCGTCCTGGTTTGTAGATCAGGGAGTGAGTAGTTTCCTGAGATGCAGGACTTTCAGTGCTAAAATAGGGAAAATCTGGGGTAAACTGGAATGAGTCGGTTAGCCTGTCTTCAAGTAACACCCCCTGCAAACACACAATTACACACATAATCATAATCATACCACTGTGGCTAACTATCTTGTACCTCTCAAGGTAAGCTATTCCGCTGAGAATGTATATTCTTCTTAGTAGTGATGTAGACATGGATTGGGGGAAAGAAAAAGGAAAAAGGAAAATTGCTGACCCATTCAATCACAGATAAGGACACTAGCAACAAGCCTACTTGTGATTGTGTAAGATAAATACCATGGTCTCCTGACGTGAGGTGGTGGTAGGGAGGTGGATGAGAGAGCATGATTCCATACGATGTGGTTTCTCCTCAAAGGTGGGGGAGGTTTTTTTGGGCATGTAAGTAAATGGTAATCCGTTATCAGAGTAGGGAATAGGAGGAATAGGAGATTTGGGAGAGAAGAATGATGATTTTTGTTTTGAACATGTAAGGCTTGGAGTGCCTGGGGGCCACTAGAGAGTGTAGTGCAGCAGAGTGTAGTTCTTAAGGGCATAGACTTGAGCCTTCCTGCTTGGATTCAAATCCTACCTCTTCACTCATGATTAGCTCTGGGACTTTGAATAGACTTAATCTACTGGACCTCAGCTTTCTCATATATAAAATGAGCAGAATAATGGTGGCTCTGCCTCATAAGGTGATGGTGAGGAACAGTCTCTGACACATAGTAAGCGATAGCTACTCTTCATAGACTGGAGGAGCTGGATCTATGGGAAAAGGGCTAATTTAAAAAAAACTGAGCTGGCAATACACCAATATGGACACCGAGAAATGAGATGCCCAAAAGAGATGAACAGGGCAGGTGGGAGATTGAAGAGAGAGAAAGAGAGAGAGAGTATGTGTGTGTGTGTGTGTGTGTGTGTGTGTAGGAGGAATAATAGTGGAAGGGCAGTTAGACAATTTATAAAACTTTAAAGGTGATTGTTAAAAAGATAGTATGTTGTATCGTGGTAATATATGAGGTATTTGTTTCTTTCTTTTTTTTTTTTTTTTAGATTTTTAAAATTTATTTATTTGACAGAGAGAGAGATAGTGAGAGAGGGAACACAAGCCGGGGGAGTGGGAGAGGGAAAAGCAGGCTTCCCGCCGAGCAGGGAGCCCGATGCGGGCCTCGATCCCAGGACCCTGGGATCATGACCTGAGCCGAAGTCAGACGCTTAACGACTGAGCCACCCAGGTGCCCATGAGGTATTTGTTTCTTGTCTCAATTTTCATTTGGAGTTTTTATCAATTAGCTGTTTCTTCAAAACAAACCTTGTCAAAATTTATTTTTTCTGCTCATAAATTGCTGTTTTAGCAGTTTGGGCAGGGCTCAGCTGGGTGATTCTTTTGCTGGTCTGCCTGGGGTCACTGATTTGGCTGCAGTCATCTGGCAGCACAACCTCCCTCACATGTCTTGGGGTTGGATCTACCTGTTGCCTGGGAATGGTCTCTTATCCTCATGGAGTCTGGCCCAGGATTCCTTATGTGGTGGTCTCAGGGCAGCAAGAGCCTGAGAGCAAAAGCTGAAAGGCCTTTTAAAGCCAAGGGTCTGAAGTCATTTGATGCCCCTTCTGCTTAAGTGAAGTCACAGGGCCATCTTACAGTCCAGGGGAGGGGAAATAGCCTCTATGTCTTAATGAGAGTGGTGACAAAGTTACATTGCAAGGAGGCACACACATAAGAATTGGAGGAATTGTTGTAGCCATCTTTGTAAACTTTGTAAACAGATCAGACAACGATCTGATGTGATGTTTTTCATGTCATTACTGAAGGCCTACCAAACGGGACCTCAGATGCATAACAATCTCCCTACCCCAGTTATGCCCAGAATAAGCCTTGTGCCTGATACATGAGGGTAAGTGATGGGTATGATAAGGGTAAGAATGAGTAAAGGTGCAGCTTGTTCTACAGTTTGTATTCTGATGTGATATTACCTATTGTGAAACTCTCCTTTCATGAGAATTTGGGTAGCTGGCCAAGCGGACAACAAGTGATCATAGGGATAGAACTAAAGAAGAGAGTATTCTGAGACCTGAGAGCTGGAGAGAAGCAGTATATCTTCAATATTGGAGAAGTCAAAGTGGAAGCACAATGAGTAGACCCGTAGAAACACAAAGTCTCAAAGGACCAGGACAGAATGGAGACAATACCTACAGCACTCACAGCTCAGCCCTACTTTCCAGTGGGGTTTGCTGTGGGGGCTAACAGGACCCAAAGGCACATGAGTACTTACTGCAGTGGTTGACAGGGGGACTTGGTACCAAAGAACAGTGCTGGGCTAATGCTGCTCTGTTCTCTGCTCTGAAATCTTCTTGGGTCATTGAAGTCCTTCCTCCTCCTCCTTCTCACTGGCCGTCACAGCTATGAGCTAACCAGAGAGTGAGAGAAGAGGTCACGGTTTCGGTAAGGAATGGGTATGTTTTCTATTTGGGGTGCTTCTTCTACTTACCACCACTGTATCTGCTGTCTTCACATTATCTGCAGATCCCAGGATGTGGCAGCACATTAGGATCAAGGCATTGCAGTGGGGGCAGAGGTCTAGGAAGCCATGTTGATGTCAGAGATGACCCTGGACTAGGATGGGTCACAAAATCTTGCAGAGATCATAGGAAGATTGTTACCCACATTTTTAAAAAGCCAAACCTTTCCTGATCCAATCTTGTCTGTAGTTCCTAGCGAGGGCCTCTGATTTTCATTTTTTTTTCTGTTTGCCTTTTGGAATTTGAATTCAAGGAAAAAAAATATTGAAGGGTACATTAGAGCACAGTTCTGATGTCAGACTATCTGAGATCATACACTTACTGACTATGTGAGTGTGGTAAAGATAACTCACCTTCCCATGCCTCAGTTTTTTTCAGGTGTAAACTGGGGGCAGTGACAGTAGCTACCTCACGTACTTGTTGTAATGAGTTAATGTAATTAAATGAGTTAATACATGTGCAGCTTTAGCACCAATGCTGAGCACATGGTTAGCATTCAAAAGGTCTTAGCTATTATTGTGACTGTTGTTTTGTTGGTTTTAATTTTTACATGCCATGTAAGCCATGATGATAAAATTACAGAAAGATACCCAAATATTCCCATCTTAAAAATGTTTGCAGTTAAATTGAGGAAATAAGGTATGCATACATAAAATATTTAAAGATGAGTTAAAAGGCCATGTTTGAGAAAAACACTTAGACTAATTACCCATACAAGTATTGAGGATGATGAGTATGGGGAAAGATGTTTAATAGGGGACCTACAACTTAAAAGGAGGGACCTTGAAGAAATGGTGTTTAGTTTGGGATTCTGTGGGAGGATCACTGGCCAGTGTGGACAAGCACATTCAATCTCCCAGCGCCCATCCCCTCAGGTCAAATGTGGCTGGTGGGGAAGTAGCATGCTCTTTTCTACTGCTCTCACTTGACTCTTCTGAAACATTCTTTCACTCCACTTTTTTGGGTGTGTGGGTCAAAAGTTCAGGAACTTATCGCTCTCACATAGTACCAGATTGCTCAGGTTGAGTTGCATTTTTCATCGTGATTTCAGAAGTCGAGTTTTCCACAATACTCTATCAGCTTCTCTTCAAGGGCATATGAAAGCTGATTTCAGAGAAAACAACGTTGGCCCTTCTTGGTGAAAAGTAAAGGCACTTCTTGAGCTTTGAACATTTTGTTTACTTCTCTGCTTACTTCACATACTTTGTCCAGATTCCATTATCTGGTGGAAATATATGCGTAATTCTATAATTGCCTTTCTTCGCACATCCGAAATTTTATGTGGCAGTTTGTTAACAACTACAGTTTTTTAGTTTGGTCTTCTTTAGTGGTTGTAATCCCGTATTTCTATTTTTAGTCCAGTGACAACTTTTGGCCCTTCTCTCTTAAGGTTTTAATATATTGGTGTATTTTGGTGTGTATTTTATTATATTGGTGAAAAAGAAAATCAAATGTTCCCTTATACTGTCTCCCTCAAAATCGGTCTCCCTCATACCTATGCTCTTCACTTTAATCTACACACAACACTACACAAATTGTCTTGCTAAAGCACAGGTCCGAGGATATCCTTTCCTTTAAAAAACCCCTGATGACTTCTGTGGCACACAGAGTCAAGTCTGCGGTCCGTCATGTGACATTCAAGGCCTGCCAGAGCTTCTTCCAGCTCCCAGGCCTCCTTCACTCTTGCTGTTGTTCAGAGCCCACTCCCCCTTCGCTAACCCTGTGTGAAGGGAGTTCTCATGCCTCAGTGCCTTTGATCATGCAAATTCTTCTCACGACATTGGCCTTTCCTCTTCTCTTCCTGGAAATGTTCTGATCATGTTTCAAGGACTTTTCTAACTGGCCCCTCCAGCTCTAAACAATTGGTCTCCTTCTGGGTTTTCCAAGCTTTGGACTCTTACTTCTGCTGGTCATTACCAGTTGGTGGACTTCTGTCAGTAAAAGCCACAGTTTATTTAGAAGTGTTGAGATAGTTGGCTTCAGAGACTGACTGCCTTCTGAATCAATTCGAGTTTTGGGAAACTCAAATTTTAAGACCTCTAAATTGTCCATTCCAGCCATTACGTTTGTTGTCCATAGGCCCTCTAGATTCTGACTTTTATTAGAATTTTATTAGAATTTACCTAGAATTCTGATAACACCTAATGAGCAAGTTGGAAATTAAAGGCACTTGACCTAGTATGGGTGCCCCTTTGGTTTCTGGGGTTCAATTTACATTGTCTTCTTCAGGCCTCACTGAGTTCAGCCTCATTAGACCCACTTTTACAGACAATGAAACTCAGATTCTGAGAGTCCAGTGATGTGCTCCTGAAGTACATGGGGGCAGGGAAACGCAGTGGATATAGGCAAAGGTATCTGGAGACAGACTACATGGGTTTAGAGCTACACTTCTTGGGTTTGAGTCCTGGCTTTGCTGTTACCTAGCTTGTACCAGTTACTAAACCTTTCTGTGCCTCAGTTTCCTTCACTGGAAAATATGATAGTAGTATCTTCCTTGTGGGTTTTATTTTTCTTAAGATTAAGTCACTATATATAAAGCACATAAAACAGTGTGTGATGTGGTAAACACATATAAGTGTTAGTATTACTATTAGTATTATTATGAGCACAGAACTAAAAAGTGAATGAATCAGGATTTGGACAAGGTCTGTTTGGCTCCAAAAACTATCTGCTTGTACATGTCAAACTGCCTCCTGCTCTGTCCATTTGCCTTGAGATTAAAAGGTAGAGTGAAAAGTTCTTTCATCTTTTCCCTTAGGAATTCAAACCCTTTATCAAATTATTGTAGTTTAAAATGCATGACTAGTACCTCCTGCATACTTTCTGGAGATTGAAGGCTTTAGCAACCTTAGCATGAGAGAGACCAAATTCTGAAATTATTTTGGTTTAAAATGCACAACCAGTATGTCACACTTATTTTCTGGGGTTTGAAGACTCCAGAAGCATTAGCATAAAGGAGACCAAGTTGTGCTTCCATACAAGAGCATGGTAAAAACCATAGGTCCTACTACAAAGTTTGTTCCAGGGTGTTTTGCTACAGTATTAATACTGGTATCTGCCTACTGATATCTGGACTGTCTACACCAGACCACATGGTAAGAAGGGACTCAAACCAGACTGAGCGTGCTTGTTCCGGCACATGCAGTAGCAGCTCTCTCTCTACCTTCTTTCCCTCATTAAGGGGTGAAGGAAAGTTTTGTAAAGTTGTAGGAGTGTATCTTCCTCCACACCCCCCTTCCCCCTTCTTCTGTTCCACAGAAAGGCATGGGCCCCACATTGCTCAGGAAGAACAAAGCAGAGGTGAGAGGTAGATAAGAAAGGTGTTATGTTTGGCATGACTGGTTTAGGCTTAAGGTTGGGCCTAAATAGACAGTTAGGGTGAATTTTTTATATCCCTTGGGTGTAACTTGCTGTGTCTGCATCCATATGATACCATATAATTAAACAAGAGACTTAGTTTGTGAGATGCATTCCCTAAGAGTATCCTGCTTTTAATTTAGCTAAATTCATTTAAATCCAACAAACTCATTTGTTGGGCTTCGAGCCATGACATCAGACTAATTTCTGTGGGTATAAATTTGTATAAGATAAGGCCAGCTACTTCCAGGAGTCCTAAGTCTTTTTCAGAAAACAAATAAGTATAACTCTAATATGATGTGTTAAGTTTTGCGATCATGCAAGCAGGAGAAATGGCCTAGATGATTGGTGGTAGGAGGAGTAATCAAGGAAAGCTATCCATGAAGAATATAGGAAATCATCACATGGAAAAAGAGATGAATCCATCAAGCAAAGGGCAGGGCAAGACCTTAGAGATGTGAAAACACTGGGTTTTGCTGATCTAAAAATGGTAGCTTGAAAGTGTTCCAAATGTTTTATAAGATGCCCATTTTATGGCACCTATGAGGCAGGTTCTATTATTATTTTCATTTTATAGATGAAGAAACCAACTTGCCCAGTAATATAGCAGGGAAGTGACAAGACTTGAACAAGGCAAACCACCTCCAAAGAAAGATATGATGGTTAGCCATTAAACTTGACTACTATTCTTTATACAGCCTCTCTAGGTTGCCTCTTCTCAACAAGGGCTAGCCATCAGAATCACGAGGGAGATTTCTACAAATGTACAGATCTTGGCACTTCCCCCAGGGGGACATTTCATGCCTCTTCTTGGTAAATGGCTCTACTCTTCTGCTAGTTGCTCAACTTTGAGCTTCAGAATAGTTCATGACACCTCTTCTTTTTTTGTTTGCCACCTTCAGTTCATCTCCAGATTTTCTCAATTTTCCACTGAAAATTTATCTTAAATTCTCCCATTTGTGGGTCCACCTCCACTTTCAGCACCCAAATCCAAACTATCCAAACCAACTGTATTTTCATCTTCTCTTCTGTCCCCCGTCTAATCCATCCACTTCACAGCCACAGTGATTATATTATCCTCTGGCTCAAAGTCTTCCAGTGGCCCCAGGTTGCCCTAGGGATTCATTCCAAACCTTCATGATGGTTTACAGGGCTCTGCATGGCTGAGCCCATGCCTGTTCTCTCAGTTTATTTCCTATCACCCTTCCTCTTGTCAAGCCACATGGATGTTCTCTTACTTCCTCCACTGCGACAAGCTCATTTTCTACCTCAGCGTCTTCCCACATGCTGCTGTTCCTTCTGTGAGAACTTTTATTTATTTATTAATTTGTTTTTAGAGAGAGAGCATGCAGGAGGGAGGGGCAGAGGGAGAGGGAGAAAGAGAATCTTAAGCAGGCTCCACGCCTAGTACGGGGCCGAACATGGGGCTCCATCTCAGGATGCTGAGATCATGACCTGAGCCGAAATCAAGAGTTGGATGCTTAACTGACTGAGCCACCCAGGCGCCCTGAGAATTATTATTTTCGTACCTGGCTCCTTCTCAGGTTTCAGACCTTCCCTGACCCTCTTTGACAAAATGTCCTTTCTGTCATTTTCTTTCAGGACAAGCTGTTCTTTTATAGCACCGTATGATTACTTATTGAAATCAGTGTTCCTAGCATAGGCTTAAAGGTCTGTGAGGGTAGATATTGCACCTGCTGTATTCATCATTATATACCTTCTACCTGGCCCAATGTCTGGACCAGAACCGATGCACAATAGAGTTTTAATGAATAAGTGATGGACAAAATGGATTCAAAGCTGCGTGAGATTGGAAAAGAGGTCACTGCATTTAGCAAGAGGCCACTGGTAATGTTCACTTGGCTTCTTTCAGTTAAATGATGGGGAAGAAAACAAAGCTAGTGAATCCCGAAGTTGAATGAGGAAGCAGAAAGGAAATCAAGTTAATGTTATGTGGAGGAAATAATAATTACCATGTTCCAAACCTTGAACTTGGCACTAAGCATTTATTTAATCATTGCAGTATTTATTTATTTGGGGGGGCGGAGAGAGGGAGAGAGAGAACAAGCATGGAGGGGGTGGTGGGCAGAGAGAGAGGGAGAAGCAGACTCCCCGCTGAGCAGGGAGCCTGACATGGGGCTTGATCCCAGAACCCCAGGATCACAACCTGAGCTGAAGGCAGTTGCTTAACTAACAGCACCCGGGTGCCCCTCATTGCAGTAACCTTATGAGCTTCTATTATTTCCATGTTTGGGATAAGGTAAAAAAATCTCAGAAAGGTTAAGTAATATGCCCGAGGTCACATATCAAAACCAGGACCAGGCCTAATTTCAGAGTCCCTGCTCCTGACCAATAAACCAATGGCTCTTGAGTGTGCAGAAGAATCACGGCAATGGGTGGCCTATTAAAACCACTACCATCAAGAAATTGAAATTCTGCTACTATCAAGAGAATGAAATTAAGTAGATCTCAGTGAGAACCTAGGAACAAGCATTTTGAGTGATTTTAAGGCAGGTTGACCTGGGGATTCTGCTCTATGGAGAGAGTAGATTTTAGGTCACTTGCAGCTTCTGATCTAAGTTCTAGGATCTCTAAGACTTCATTTCATCTGTAATTGATAAAAATGTTTTCTAGGGCCCCTGGGTGGCACAGTCCATTGAGCAACCAACTCTTGGTTTCAGCTCAGGTCCTGATCTCAGGGTTGTGAGATTGAGCCCCGCATCTCCGTGCTCAGCAGGGAGTCTGCTTGAGATTTTCTCTCCTTCCTCTGCCCCTCCCACTTGTGCTTTCTCTCAAAAATAAATAAATCCTTTTTAAAAAAAGTTTTCTCACAAGCTTTGGTGATTAAATGAGCTCGTTTGTGAGGTGCTAACATAGTAGGTGCACAATAAATGTTGGCCCTCTCTCAGACTTTTCTTTCAGGAACTTTCCCTAGGTTAGGAATGGAAGAAATAGGCAGTAGTTTGAAGTTTTGCTAATTTCTGGGAAAGTTTTATTTTTCCCCCTGTTACCTCCATTTTATAGATAGAGAAATAGAGTCACAGAGTTAAGTAACTGGGCCCAAGGTCACAGCAGATAAATAGCAGCCTTCCTAACTTCTGTGTGATGCTGGTGAAGAAATTAGACTTGGAGAGAAGTCTATAGTAAATGCTTATTGAATTGAATTTAAAATCTAGCTATTCTTTCTATGGCTTTTCTCTTAAAACAGAATATAATCTTCCCTTTCTTCTTTATTTGTTGACTTTTGTCTTTCACTCTTTTTAAATATATGTCCTTGTGTTTTTATTATAAACATCAAATTCTGTTTAGGAGACCACATAGTATTGACATCAAATAAATATAGTGTGTCAGGTAGTAGGTGGACCATAAGCACAGTTAAGGTGAATTGTGGTGTGGATGCTTAGAATTTGTTAATAGAAGCTCTAATAACTCTAGAGCCTTCAAAGTAGCATGTGTGAGAAGAATGTGAAGCCTTTGCCCAGAAGGGTGGGATGACTTGCTTCTGGCTCCTTGCCTCACGCTGGGTGAGATCAGTAAGGACCCTGGTACCTTGTCTTGGGCCTTTCCCGCCCAAACCTCACCGATTCTATGCTTTGGCTTTTCTTCAATTTTTCTCTGGCTGTGCCTTTATCATGCAGAAGCCTGTGACTCCACTTCCCTCCTTCTGTGGCTTTGCTTTTGGAGCATGAACGCATACGCCAGAGTTGAAGCCTCTGCCTGCATGTCAGCTAAAAGCTTTAGGTCTGTCTGGCTTGCCTTAGATAAGACCTCAGTAAGAGTCCAGGATTTTTTTCATTTGATGTTTTGATCCCTTAGTTCTTATATCAGTGCTTTTCCTTTTAAGATTCACTTTGTTCTGACATGTTTCATATTTGGTCTTAGTGCCTGGGTTTTTAGATGCCCTTTATCTCAAAATCTGTTTGTATGGTGCACTAGAAATATGTATGTTCCTCTTGCTCTTTGTGCCATGAATAACAGTTAATCTGACTACCTGGGAATAGACTCCATTCTATTTTCCAAATTTACAGTAATTTAGTATCTGAGTCAGGGTTCTCCAGAGAAACTGAACCAATAGGAAGTATAGATACAGAAATTAGATATAGACTCATTTTAAGAAATTGGATCATGTGATTGTGGAGGCTTTGTGAGTTGAAAATCTGGGGGGCAAGGTTGGCAAACTGGAGACTCAGGGAAAGATTGCAGTTCGGATGTAAAGGCAGCCTGCTGGCAAGCCAGAAAGAGCCAGTACTGCGGTGAAGTCTAAAGGGTAGTCTACTGGCAGAATTCCTTCCTGCCCAGGGGAGGTCAGCCTTTTGTTCTGTCCAGGTCTTCAACTGATTGGATGAGGCCCACCTTCACTAGGAGGGCAGTCTGTTTTACTCAAAGTCTACTGATTTAAATGCAAGTCTCTTCCACACATCCTCATAAAAACATCCAGAGTAATGTTTGACTAAATATTTGGGCACTGTGGCCAGCCAAGTCAATACATAAAATCCATCATCATGAGCTTATTGTTTTTCAAACCGGTTTCAACAGAACACTATTGTATATGTTAATAGATTGGCATGAAAAATAAAGGAGTTCAACGGTTAAATATATTTGTGACATGTCACCTACTGTACCTCCCCCTTGGAGTGTCCTATTGCACATTCATCTCTTAAAGACTTTGAGAATTCCTGAGATCAGGAACATTGCTTACTTTGTGCACTGTTGCCCAAGGAAGGCAGGATAGCCCTGACTCTGTGGTGCTTCCCTTGGCAGCTGCCACCTCCACCAACACATTGGGAGGAAAGTTGTTTCCCTAAAATTCCAAAACTTGAACCCTGGTTCTCAGACCTAAATTGCACAGAAATGTTTGTCTAAGTGCTAAAAATGTGTGTTACCAACTAATCCAATGGAATAGGACCACCATTTTATGTTTGGCTGTCCATGGGCTTTCCAATAACTGCCAGGCAAATGCTTGACATGTCTGTGCTGTGGTGCGGTTGAGCTATCATGAGCAATGCTTGGTTATTCCAGTTCTGTTGTTTTCTCCTTTGATAGCACCTTCCCATTTTGTTTTCACTTCTCTGTCCCATGCCATTTCACCTCCCTCTTTTGCCACTGCATGTTTCTTCCCTATGCCTCAGGGAGCTCTAACCCAAATGAGTTCTACCACAGAAAGAGCAAAGGTTTTATTGTTTTTATTAATGCGTGCTGTTTTCCTTCTATACTTGGTGGCAAAGTCTTTTACCCTGTGCTATGTGCCAGTAGTTGTCTTTCCCTAATTAAACTACCCACAGGCAGGAATTATATTATGCACATGAAGTGATAATAGATATTGTTAGTGATGTATAAACATATGCTTGTTGAGTTTGATGGGGTTTGTAGAATTAAACCAGCTGGGAGAATCTAGACTTTCCACCTCCTCAAACCATGGGCTCAGGTTAGATACATGGCTTTGAAATGACTTACCTTGAAATGCTTTCTGGAGGAAGCTAGTTGCACGTGTTCTTCTCATTCCTTCCTTTCCCTTTATTTTAGGGAGAAGTGGAGGCGGCATTTCCTTGGTTTAACATAGCCTCTTCCACCCCCCAGTAATCTTTCCTGTTGAGATGGACACATATACATATACACCTTTCCTCTGCCTGTCCAATGGTTGTCATGTACTGAACTCAAGGTGACTCCTCTGAATGCAGAGAACCTTGATGTTTGTCTCATGAAAGACCTTCCATCCCAGCTCTGTTCATTGACCTGGATGTTTCATTATGCATGAGGATAAGTCACCCAGCCCTGTGGTTCCTGATGGCTCCCATTTCTACACCATACAACCCACTCCTGTGATCAACCCTGCTTTGTAAACCACCTGGAACTCTTCTATCTCAGAAATTTAAAATCTTTCTCACTTATTATAGATTGTTTTTCTTGTACTAATTTTTCTTTTAAGAATGTAGATACTCCTAAGTGTTTTAAAACCTCAGCTCTTCTCAAAGGATCACTATTGTTCTTTCATTCTCCCTAATTCCAACCTCCTCCAGGATAGGTGAAGAAAGAACCATTGAAGACTTACAGTGGAGACATTGGAATGAAAATCCTCTGTGCGGTGGAAACCATTATTGATAGCAGTCTAGGAAGACCAGGCTCATGACTTCCATTGCCTTCTCTTGCTCTGCCCCATTTTTGTCCCCAGGCTAGGAAGGGGTGGTGTGGGTGCATGCTGTTTAGAGGCCTGAGGGTTGTAAGTAATAGATAAATAGAAGGGGTGAAGAGATCCTTTGGGGAGCTGGTTTGGGCCAGATCTAGGGCTGGTGCTGGCTGGTGCCAGGGCTGAGACAGAGCAGGGCTCCCCGACACCAGAGCCTGAGGGTACGACACTGAAAGGAAGAAGCAAGAGGCTTGTGGCTTGTTAGTTTTTTGGATCAGGGCTTTCAGGGAGAGCTAGAAGCAAAGTATGTTTCCTTTTGGGTCATTCTATATAGTTCACCAGGGTTGAACAAAAGGCAAGGATTCAAGACTGACACCTGGCTCTAGAATCAAGAGTATGCTACTTTGGGAGATTCTGGAGACAACCTAGCATGGTGGTTATGGTGTGGACTCTGGAGCCAGATAGTCCTATGTGACCTTGGGCAAAGATCTTTACCTCTCCTGGCCTCAGTTTCCTCCTTTGTAAAATGGAAATACAAATAGTAAGGAGTAGGGTATCATTAAGATATGTCAAGTGCCTTGGCCATTGTTGCTTTGCATTCTTTTTGTTCTCTTATGGTGGTGATGCATCCAAAGAAGGCAAGTAGTGTTATTTGATTGAGAAGACTGACATAGACACAGAAAAATGTATGTGTGTGTGTGTTTGTTACAAGTGTTTAAAACAAGCATTGACCTTCAACATCTAACGTTTCCAAAAATATCAATTGCTCTCACACCTTTAGTGGTCATGCAAACTGCTTAGGGTCCCAGGTAGAGGTAATTGCCAGGGGGACATGACCAGAGTTGAAGCTCAAAGCCTCGTATGTCAGGTACTCCCAGGATAGTCACTGTTGCAAGGGTCGGAAAAGAGAAGTTGGGGAAGTCTGGATAAGTCTCAAGCTTTCCCCGAGAGATAAGTAGGTGGCAGTGGTTTCAACCCTTGGAGATTAGGAAATGGAAGCCATGGAGGTATGGGGCAATGCTATCAAAATCCACCACTCCAGGAGGATCAGCAAAAGGGCCTCACACAAGGCAAAGCATTTGTAAATCCATCTGTCCATCCTGGCAGGAGGCTGATACCCGCTTTCCCTGTTACTTCAAAAATATTACGTCTTTAATTAATGTGACTTAAGACATTTGGCATGAAGAGTAAAACCAATTAGAAAGAAATAAAAAGCAAAACAACCTGGAAACCACAATCTAGTGACTGGGGCTCAGGAGGCAGAAAAGAAATGTCAGAGTAGGATGTGCTACATTTCCACACTACACTGCTGACAGCAGGAGGCTGGCTTTTTTTTCTTCTTCTTCTTCTTCTGATAAGTGAACACCCCCACATAAAGGAACATCAGACCTTTCCAAACTCAAAACAGATTGCTAATTCTAACATTCCAGAGTAGCTGAAGGAGGCCTGTGACCCAAACAGGAAACAGGAAAGCAACAGCTCACTCTTGCATTGGAATCTGGTGTATAATCCTTGTCTATTAATCAAAACATCTCCTCTCCTGCCTTATAGACTGAGCAGGGGTGTGGCCAGCAGGGCAGAGATGAGTCTTGACCCCCCCAAAGTTGAGCCACCTCTGATCCTCTCACTTCAGCCCATGGTACTGGTAGTGGAGGGAACCACAGCCAGTGGGTATCAGCTTGCTGTGGTCTGACCATCCTTTTGACACCAGCAGTCCTGAGTTCAGTCTGTTTTCCTCTCTACTTGAGTCTGTCTGCTCCTTAAGTGGGAAGTAAATGATAGAGACCATTATTGAAGAAAATCAAGGTTCTAATGCTACCAGTCCACTGCAGACAAAAAATATAAGGGCTGACATTTGGGTCTTGTTGACTAGGGGGAATGTCATCTCAAGATCTATCCCATGATGCCTCTTTAATTCCACACCTTGAAATATGGGGTCTGTGGTGAAGCAGCTCCCTCTGCATTTTCAGGTTACTGGGGAGGAGTTACAGGGTATATGTAGCAGTGAGAAATGACAACCTTAGTTTCTGAGAGAGACCACAAGAGAAAGACTACATTTATAGTGGTGGCTAGACACTTTAAATTCTTAGTAACCAATTGTCAAATAATTGAACCACAACCCACATTTTGATTAAACTAGGTCAAATTTAAGTTCATGTTGCTTGACTTTTGGTGAAATGGGCTGGTGTGGCAAAGAACTACCACAGAAGTGCTGCTCAAGTGAGCACACAGTGAGACTATGTATTTATTGTAAATGTGCTTCTAGTCATAACAGTTTCTGTTGTTACTGTACTTCAGGAAGCAAGTAAATGAACTGGGTTGCTATCACCTGGAAACTCTAAGGCTCCAAGGGCTATTCCCAAACCGATTGAGCTGCTTAACCTTCCTTTGCGTCAATTTCTTCATCTAAAAATGTGGGCATGATACTAAGAACCTACCTCCCAGGGATGGTATAAGGATTAAATGAGATAATACATTTAACGCTTGACAGAGAACCAGGCACATAGTAAGAACCTAAATAAACAGTAGCTATTATCTGAGCCTAGGAAACTGTTACCATCCCCACTTTGCAGAGGTGGAAAGGAAGCTGAAATGCTCCAGTAATTTCCCAAGGACACCAGGGTAATAAATGAAATGATGCCATGAGGCTTGGCACACGGATGGTACCCCGAGTGTCCTTCCTACCTTTTCCCTAATATGTGGTCCAGCCAAGGTAAGCACTCAGAAGCAGGGAAACCTACAGAAGTGAGAACATTGACTACCATATTGTGAAATGAAGCACATGGGATGGAGGGCACTGGTTCCGATAGGTTTATCAGGTCAGCAAGAGTTCATCAAACTATAACAAGGCCTAAGAGGTAAACTTGGGTAGAACCAAGGCAATCAGATGGAGGGGGGTGTGTTCCGAGAAGCTTATTAGAGAGAACAGCACAAAAAGTGTGTGAGTGTGACAAGGGGGTACAGGAAGTAGGATTTGAAATCAGGTAAGTTGGAATATGATAGAGAAACCAAGAAGATGAGGCATGCCGTGCCATATTTTGCTCTTAGTTATTTTGATTAAGGTTATATTCTTCAGATTGGAATCTGAAGACCAGAAGACCATGGATATATTCTTGGGGCTTAGTGAAAATTAATTTTCTATAAAAGAAGTCTGTGTACAACTCAACTTTGAGAAATGCTGAACAAGGGCTGTTCTCTGCTTTTGGTAACTGCATTGGTTAGACAGCATCCTCACAGTAATCCAGACTTCAGAACCACTCTGTAAATTAATCCTTTCAATTATACAGAATTCAGCTTATCAATGATAGTGTTACTTGCTTCAGATGATAAGCAGTGCATAGCTCAGGTCCAGTTCCGGACCTGAGTGTTCATGGAGTTCCTTAGGTATGGTGGTACACATTTATATGTGGCAGAAGTTAAACCTAAAAATATTTCAAACAACCTGAATCTAAATATGTGATAACCAGATTATTATGTATCTCAGCTCTAGAGCTACACTACCAACATTTTCAATTCCATAATATTTTAAGGTTGCTTTCATTTTATTTTTAAATTAGAGTAATTTTTCTCTCTGTGAGCTTCAATTATTCTAATGTTGAAACACTTAATTCTTAGTTCAAACCACATCACATATTGCTTCCATAGTGTATCTCTACACATTGGATAGAATGATGATAAAACCCTAGGGATTGGGCAAGCCCCGGATGGACAAAGACTGGATCTCTGAATGACTGCATGGAAGATGCTTGCTAATGTGAACACTTGCCCAGGAACTTTTACAAGAGCAAGAAATGAACTTCTATTGTGTGAAGATTCTACCTTTTAAAACCTTCTCAATCCAATAATTCAGTTGGAATAATATATTCTGATTCTGTACATTTGATTTCTTAGCTCAAATAATAGGACATCTTGCTTCTTTGTCTCTCAAACCAACAATACAGTTAGAATGAAATATTTATAACTATTGATAACAATAAATGCCAATCATTATTTTAATGAGTTTAAACATATTATCTCATTTCAATCTCCTAAGAATCTTAAGCTGTAGGATTTTCAAATCCTCATTTAAAAGATGAAGAACTGATAAGATTAAGGCACAGAGAAGGGAGATATTTTGCCTAAGATCAGACAACTGTCAAGGGGCTAAGTTTGGAAACTAGATTTTTTTTTTTTAAGAGAGCAAGAAGGCGTGCAAGGGTGAAGGGTGGGTCAGAGGGAGAGTGAGAACCCTAAGCAGACACCCCGCTGAGCATGGAGCCTGACAAGGGACTCGATCTCAAGACCCTGAAATCATGACCTGAGCCAAAATCAAGAGTCTGACACTTAACTGACTGAGCCACCCAAGCGCCCCTGGAAATTAGATTATTTTGACTCAAGAGTTATATTTTCTCCTGTAAATTTTCAATCATGTACTAGCTGCACATCCAAATTGCATGTGTACTTATGGCAGAGACTGCTTCCTGTACACTGAAATCCACTTCCTCCTGGCATAAGACCACACTGTATTTTCCTTTCTCCTTTGCAGTTAGGTATGGCCATGTGACTGAGTTGTCCTTAATAGAATGAGAGCAAAGGGAAAATTCATGCTACTTTCAGTCTGGTCCATTACAGCTTCTCACATGGGCTCCCTCGTGCTCTCTGTCCTTCTGTCAGGTGGAAGCAAATGACAATGAAACCATAGGGTAGTGAGGATCCTACAAGGTGGAAAGAGTCTTGGTTACTGAATGATTGCATGGAGAGGAATTTCCCTACCAATCTCACTTTAAACCATTTTGTGAGCAAGAAATTAATTTCAGTTGTGTTAATCTGCTTACATTTTTGATATTTTCTTTAAAATTCAATGCATTCGACCCAGGGAATTCAAGATGTATCTTCTCATGATTAGGATTCCAGGTCCTCTATTTCCTTCCTTCCATCCAGCCATCTATCCATCTACCTACCAACCTACTAACCTACCTACCTTTCTACCTACCAGAGCTAAATAGCTTTCCCCAAAGTAATTTCCTTCAATTTTCTTGTATAGATATGGAATATTTGCATTGTACAATTCCTTGGAAATAACACACAGCAATTATAACACAAGAATTTAGCAGCTGCTCATGTGTTTTAGTGATTACTTTGGAACTGTGACTGATCCCCAAATCTTAAGGGAGCATAAAGAGTTCCAGATATGGTAAGGCCTCCCCCAGCTATTTTTGTAGTTTAAGATTGAGACCATGTTTTCTTATATTACTTTATCCTTTATTTAATTTTTTTCTGACTGAAATTGACTATGGAAACACAACACAGTGATAAATTTGATCTTTTTATAAGATGCCTTGAATGTTTATAATAGGATGATACTCTTATTTGTTAAGGGGGGTATATGAAGAAAGCCTTTGATATATCTAGATCCATTGATAATTAGTAGAAAAACATCATATGAAGATAGCTAATGTTTTATAGTGTGCTTACTGCATGGCAGGTACCCTTATAGGGACTTGGCATAAATTAAGTCCTTTAATCCTCAGAATGATCCTATGAGGTTAAGCCCTACCTTTATCCTTCTTTCATAATGAGGACATCAAGGCATGGAAGCATGAAGAAAGATGCCCAAATTGCATAGCAAGTAGGTGATAGTGTTGGGATATGAACCCATGTAGCCTTTAACCATAACCACATTGCCTATTTTAATAGGTAAGTATTAATTCTATTGTGATTTTCCTTACCATTCTATAGGTATATTAGTTTTCTATTGCTTCATAACAAATTACCAGAGATTTTGGAACTTAAAATAATATATACTTATTATCTCACAGTTTCCATGGGTCAGGTGTCCAGACGTGGCTTAGCTGGGTCTTTGCTTAGGGTATCACAATACCTGTAGTCAAGGTATTGGCCAGGTCAGGGGTCTCATCTGAGATTCAAATTCCTCTTTCCAGCTCACATAATTGTTGGTAGAATTCATTTCCTTGTAGTTGTAGAACTTATTATGGCAGCTTGCTTCTTCAAAACCAGGAAGAGAATCTCTTTGTGACCTCCTTGAAGTCCAAAATCCTTTTAAAGAGCTTCCAACTGATTAAGTCAGGTTCACTCAGGATAATCTCCTTTTGGATGAATTTGTCAACTAATCTGGGATCTAATTACATCTGCAAAATCCTTTCACTCTTGCCATATAATGTAACCTAATCAAAGATGTAACGGAATCATGCATGTAACACCAGGGGCATAGATCATGGGGGTCATTTTAGAATTCTGACTACCACAATGGCACAATGTCTGATCCCTTCTTCTTTGGGTGAAGGAGATGGATAAGTAATACCATCATACAGTGAGATGGTATCTCCATTAGAACTGACTCATCAACTTCAGCTTATAAAAATATCAGGGGTTTGTTAAAAGTTTAATACGTAAAATTTTCCTTCTTTAACCCCCTTCTAGAAGAACTCTTTTCACGCTGAAAGAAGGTTGATAATATACATAAATAACTTTTTTGAATTTATTATAAGTTTACCTTGACTAGTTCTCCAGGACATTTCTTAAAACCATCTAGTTACTTTTGTACTACGATCACCCATTGGATAAAAATGAAACTGCTTAGTGTGGCACACTAAGATCTCTCATACACTCACCAAACATACAATGTTGCCCTCATCTCTTCTCACTCCCTTCTCCTCCCATCATTCTACTCCAAGTCCCTTTCATGCCTCTGGATCTTCACACATGATGTGCCTATATATATGCTCAGTTTTATCTGGAGTACCTTTTATATCTCATTCCCACCCCATCCCCTACCACCAGTCTGCTGGTAAATTCTCTGGTTTTTCAAGACTTGGCTCAGATGTTATTTTTGTGTGTGTGAAACTTCCCCCAATTTCCAAGCTGAAAGATAAGAGTAAACGCTGCAGAAAAAGGATCTGAGTTCTAGCTTCAGCTGGAGGGTAGAAATGGGGGATAACACTGATCTAACCCCTTCTGAAGGGTTCTTTCTCATTCTGGATTTAAGTATGTTGTAGAAAGAAATACTTCAGAAGAAAATAAAATGAATTTAGGAAATCAAAGCTAAACTAAAAATATATACATGTGTACTCCTAACATGTTCTATCACTAAAGAGGTTGAGATATAAAATGTCAAATGTGCTCTGTAATGTCTGGGACTTCGTTCTTTTCTAACTCTCCACTAAAAGGAACCCAAGCTCTTTGAAGACTAGGTGGACCTTTTACTCTTGTCTGAATGCAGAGTGGCTTTAAAAATACCTGGAGTAATGCTGACAACAGAGTCAGCTTTGAGGGATTTCCACTATCCAGCTCAAAACCATTTCAGTATAAAAAATTATTTATAAACAAGTTGAGTTCTTGATTCCATGAATCCATAATGATAATCAAAATGGGAAAAGATGAAGTTCACAAAAGACATTGTGATGTGAAAGAAGATTGAACATAATAGATATGCTTAATTTTTATTAATTTTAAGGGAATGGTTGTGTTGACATATGTGAGTGTTCTGTTTCTTTTATTGGATATATGGTCCTTTATTAAACATAAATATATACTTTTCCTGTATGTGGGCAAGGTAAAGAGAATTATGAGTAATCCCAGGAGTTCTGAAAAAGTAAGAGGTATACCAAGAATAAGAAAGATTGTGACGAGCAGTGTAGGAATACATGTGTAGAAATTGAGGGTTGAAAGAAGATAGATTCACCATATTAATCAGAGTAAACACAATCTCTCATCTTCTAGGAAATAAAACCTCTTGGATGATTGGACTAATTATCAAGAGATGCTAACAAGGGATCATAAATTGATCATAATGCTAACAAATCATTCCAAAAGTATTTATAATAATGAAAGGACAACAGTGTGTTTTGCTGGCCAAGTAAACCTTTAAGAACATATCATTTCAGAAAAACATGACAGATTGCCAGAAACCAGAACAGTGTAAAAGATGTAAAAAAAAAAAAGAAAAGAAAGAAAGGAAAGAAAGGAAAGAAAGAAAGAAAGAGAAAGAAAGAAAGAAAGAAAGAAAGAAAGAAAGAAAGAAAGAAAGA
>NW_022589726.1:5868847-5911270 GCF_004348235.1 Phoca vitulina
GAAAGAAAGAAAGAAAGAAAGAAAGAAAGAAAGAAAGAAAGAAAGAAGAAAGAAAGATGTGGTCTTGAAAAGACCCACTGACATTGTAAGTACCCTGTGACGCTAGAAAGAGGAGGGGGGGCAGACAGGGAAGGCAAAAATGGCCACTGGATTAAGTCTGAATCACTCTGGAAATTTCAACAAAGCCCCAGGTCTTTTTTTTTTTTTTTTAAGATTTTTATTTATTTATTTGACAGAGAGAGAGACAGCAAGAGAGGGAACACAAGCAGGGGGAGTGGGTGAGGGAGAAGCAGGCTTCCTGCTGAGCAGGGAGCCTGATGCGGGGCTTGATCCCAGGATCATGTCCTGAGCTGAAGGCAGACGCTTAACAACTGAGCCACCCAGGCGCCCTGCCCCAGGTCTTGATTAAGGATTAATTGATCATAACCTGCAAACTGCAGCATTTGGTGGTCTGAGATAATATTTCTTTCTCTGTTGGTTAAAGGTTACTTTAACACTGGAAGGTATAAATTAATTGAGAAATATGAATAAGTGAGTCAATAATCTTTAATATGCTAAGTGAGGGTAAAACAGTAACTACTTTAATCATTGTAATAATTTGTGTTCCACTTTTCCTATTAATCTACTTGTCTGCTCCTAATGTACAATATTATTTACTTATATATATGTATACCTTAAGTATATTGCTTATCTGCCTCCTTTTTTCTCATCCTTTTCCCTTCTTATCAAATATGAGAGCAAGGGTCATAATCTGCTTTTTAAACTGCTGTATTGATGGGTGATTGTATTTAATGTATACAACTTGATGTATTTGGAGGTAAATATACACCTGTGAAACCATTGCCACAATCAGTGCCATAAACTCCTACATCATCTCCAAAAGTTTCCTCCTGCCTCCTTTGTTTTGTTGTGGGTGTTTGGGTCAGTTTTGACCACTGATGCATCCAAGAACCCAGCACAATACTTGTCACATAGTAGATGCTCACAAAATATTTATTGAGTGAATAATTCTCTTAAAGGTTCTTGTAAGTTGTGTTTTTAAGGTTTTTGAATCATTTAAGAAAAGTCAACTCACTAGACTTGTAACTATATTGAAATTTTAATCAGTGTCTTGCTGTTTGAGCCTAACACAGATTGAAGGACATTTCCAAAGAGAGGGAGGGTATGAGTAGAGAATGGTTCTGTGTGTGTGTGTGTGTGACATGCTGTCTTATGGCTAATCTGGCAGGTAGAATTGTGTACTAGCATAGACTTCTTGAGAGGGCAAACCCTCTATGAAATAGAGATCTATAACATTCCACTTCCTAGAGTTTTTATCCAGAAGGATATCAAGAGTGAGATAGAGCTCTTCATCCCTGGAGGGTGGGTCCAGGTTTATTTTCTCCATTTTTTGGCTGAGGAAACTGAAGCTTATATACAAGTTAGGTGTGACAGAGAGAATATTTTTGGAATCTCTCCAGATGCATCTTTCTTGGTGGGTGAACTAGCTTCTCTCTCTGCAACCTGTCCACTGCTATGACTTTAGAAAAAAAGACAAAATACCACCTCAGAAAGGATATAAAAAGAGAGGGTATGCAAAGAGGATATAAAAATAAGTTCCTTACAGGTAATGGGATATTTTCCCTTCCATGCTGTGGACTGCTGAGGAAGAAAGGAAGGAGAATCAGAGACGCAGTTTTTTCAGTATATGTATCCTGCTTAGAAAGTTCAAAGAAGAGTCCAATTTTTCCCCTATCACTGCTTGAAACTCTGGAGGAAAGAGCCTTTCAGACATGTGAAGTGATGGAATAATTGTGGCCTTGGCAAGTGGCTATATGGATGAGACAGAACTTTGACTCCTACGGGTCTCTTAGGCTTCAATGAGTGGATGTGTTGGCGCTTAGAAGACCAGAGAATTCGCAGAGGCCTGAGGATGCACAAATTGCTGCAGTGTGAGAAGACACATCAGAGGCAAATGATCAGGACTAGAGTATGTGCCAGCATAATGTTCCAATGGCCCGTGTGGACCCAGTGACACATCAGCTGGGAGGGGACCAAACCATTCACTGGGGATCAAGAGCGCTGTCATGCCTTGATCTTGCTGCCATGTGATCATATCAGCCCCATTCTCCCTATCTTTGGAAAGAGCAAAGGAAGAGAGGAAAGATTTAACATTTATCCAAAAGAAAATCATCATAGAAGAGTCCATTTAAAAGAGAAGAGACAATAATTCCTATTATTGGCAAGTTTAAAAGAGTGTTTTCCATCCCCTGGTACCCAGTTAGGTGGATGTTTATGAGGAAGAGTAAATCTATGATAGAAAATAAAGAAAGCTGCATATTCTTCATATATCTAGGTAGTATTTGATGTTTCTACCCCTGCTACCTGGGGGACATATTGAAGCCTACCCAGGTGTGAGGGTGTAACCTCAATCTCAGCCTGGATCCTTAGGGTGAGGTTCTATCCAGTATACCCTAACATTCTATTCTTGGATGTCAGCAAAATCTGGCTGCCCTACAAACATTTGCTACATATAAACCAGCTTAGCCTTGGATATTCCCCAAAACAGTGTAATTCATGAGCACACAAATGAGTGACTAGGGATGGGAAAGTGAACTCTGTTAAGCTCATGGTATGGTCTCTTTCTCTGTCATGTCCAATATGGACTCATAGAGGTTAGTCAGATGCTCAAAGCAAAAGAATAGTATCAATTTCCATGGGCTTCACACTGAGCAGGGCCTGGGCGGGGGGGCAAAATGTGATGAAGGCAGGTTTGCTTTTAAAACCCACTCAACTTCATTAAAGAAGAATTTGGTTCTCAAAGGTATCGCAGCAGTAAGAACAGTCAGAATTGGCAGATTCAAAAGATGATTTTCATCTATCAGAGCTAGGGCTCAACACTCACATCTAAAGAGGAACACTAAATCTTATAATAAAAGACTGATTAAAAAGCTGAAGGTGATAAAGTAGGAATGAATAATGAGCTATATTAGCAAAAAATAGACCAGTAAATTTTAGGCAATGCAGAACATTTATATAATTATTTCTGGGACTATTCTGAAAAAATAAAGAAACATTGCAATTATCTCAAACATGTTAGAATAATATAAAACATTCCAGATAATGCACAACCATCCTCCTTGATATATCACAAATACTTACACAGTTTTTGGCTAAATTAGCCAAGAAAATTAGCTCTCTAGTTTGCTTTTACCTGTTTAGAGAGATTTGGAAGCATTGTGGGAGAAAAATGTGGTGCACTGGTATTTCAGCTGTACAAATGCAGTATTAGTCATGACCATCCTCAAACTAACATGGACTGTTTTAGATATAGAAATATCCTACTGATTCCAACTAACATGCACAGTTTCCCTCAAAATTGCTCATCTGTGAAATGAGCATGAGAGATTTTTATGCAATGTGGAGGAAGTGACCTCAGTATAATGACTAAGTGAGGTGCCATTTCATGCAGGGACCAGTTGGATTCAAGTCCACGCCTAAGATCACCTGCCCATTCAGACTGTTTCAGCACAACTATTAGCAGAATTGAAATAAGTTTTAAACCATTAAAATCAATAATTCATCGCTTTTTCCATGTACGTGCCAATCAAAGAAAAAAAGGGGGGGTTGGGGCTTAGGTGAGAAAGGAAATAGAAATAAGAAAGGGGGAAATGGGAGAATGATGGTAGAAGGAACAGGGAAATTTAAATTGTTTTTACTCCAAGTAATTTCTAACTTCAAGATCAAAATACCATATATTTGTAAGGAGATCTCATCAGCCCAACATCAGTAGAATGAGCACTCATTTTGATTCATGGGGCTGGCCGGGTGCTCGTGCATATGCACTGTCTCTGCATGCCCTCTGTGACCCACAATGTGCACCTACTGGTCACAGTGAGGGGGTGGACCTGATTTACAGAGATGTTCACTGATCCATATACAAATTGAACTCAAAGACGTTTTGGCCTCATTGATTCTGGACTAGCTCATCCCTCATTTTCTAGATTCCATTGCATTAGCCAGCCAATATTTTTCTTAAACGTCACCAGGAGAGGAAACATCACAATTCGTTACTGCCAGCCTTTTGCAATATTGAATGGAGTGTTTTAACCTAAATCAGTAATGTAATTAATAAATGAATGTAGGTGAGCACTTTTGAGAACAAGGTTGAGGATTATATTCTTATAAAAAAAGTGAGTTTTTCACTCCTAACCTCTTCCTGTCCTCATCTGCACATATCTTACTTGTCTTCTGAATGAGTTTATTTCTGGACGTGGCTAACTACAGATTTCAAACCATTAAATCAGAGAATCTCAGAAGCAAGCGGACTTTGTTGGCCGTATTTCTTAATGTCATATGCCCTCTGGTGGTAAAATCAGGGGACTTGCTGTGGTTTTATTTGAGTTCTCCAAAGCAAAACATTTCATTAAAATGAAATTTAAAAAGCATTCATCCTAATTAGCTGCTTGTTGTAAATAAATATATTTTAAGAAACTAAAGCGCGCTTCAATGTAAGCTGAGACTAAGAATGTGAAAAAAGCACAGAGTAGTGAAGGGTCTTATAGTTGACAAAACTGTCCTCACCCTTTTGGAGCAGCAGGGATTCCAGGCCTTTATCCTGTTCTCCAGTTCTTCACCTTCCTTTCTGAAATAGAGAAGAAAACTTCATAATTGCACATGAGTACTTGTCACATGTGGGCCAACACTTCTTTACTGCTAAATTACAGCTGATAACTTGGACAGAAAAGGAACTCCCTGACATCTGTTGCCTAAAACAGTATATACATAAAATTAGACTGTAAGACAATCAATGACCATTGGGTACAATCACTAGGAGTTTATTCATAGAAAAATTATATCATTACTTAGATCTTATCCTCTGAAAATATGAGCAATACTTGGAAAATTAAAATAATGAGTCAGAGAGAGGGAACATACTGATCTGTGGGAGAATTTATGTAAAAAAATATCTTTCCAGGGTCACCTGGGTGGCTCAGTTGGTTAAGCGTCTGCCTTCGGCTCAGCTCATGATCCCAGGGTCCTGGGATGAGCCCCGTATCAGGCTCCCTGCTCAGCAGAGAGCCTGCTTCTCCCTCTCCCCCTCCCCCAGCTTATGCACTCTCTCTATCTCAAAGAAAATCTTTAAAATATATATGTATATCTTCCCATGTATATTTTTTAGCTTTTCATAAAGCAAATGTTTAACATTTTTATTTTGAGTGAAAATATCCTTTTATTTTGAGAGGGTGTCAGGTTATTCCTTTAAAAGCAAAATTTTATATAACCATAGATGGCAGGATTTTATTTTATATATTTATTTTTTTTACAAACTTTATTTTCCGTCAACCTTTTCCATTTCTATTTCCATTTTATTTGCCTTTGTGGAAGAGCAGCTTAAGACCACTCAGTGGTTGTTCCTATCCATTCAGTGGCCTGAGCAGTGGGAGCTGCAGACCAGTCTTCAGTGGCCGGCTGGGCGCTCCAGTCTTCAGTAGGGAACTGCTGAATAGGCACCGAGGGCACCTGCACGCCTTCAGACCAGTCTGTGACTTCAGGCTGAGTAGCAGTGAACTCAGGAGCTGGAGCCGTCCATTCACCCTGAAATTCCTCCTTGGTCACAGCCTTTTCAGCAGCGGCCTGCTCTTCCTTTTCAATCTCTTCAGGATCTCTGTAGAAGTAGAGATCAGGCATGACCATCCATGGGTGTTCTCGGGAAATGGTGCCACACATGCGCAGAACTTCGCTGGCCAGCATCCACCACATCAGACCCACTGAGTGAGCTCCCTTTTTAGGACCTTATAGCAGGATTCATCAAGTTGCTCTGAAAATCGAAAAGGCCCAATAACGTGTGAGGCCCAAGCAGTTAAGAAATATGGAGAAAAGAAAATACCATTTAAAAAAGGATTTCTCCTTAAAGCTGACACATTTGAATTATACTTGTAGCAAGAATTACTATCAAACTCCACTCATTGGGCCAGAGACCTTTGTGGTCTTGCCCCTCGTGTAGCACACTACCTACACTTGTGAGTTCATCAGCCAGCCAGCGGCCTCAACTCCAAGCTCTAACAATGTGCAGGATGGCAGGATTTTAAAATGCTTTTTTTTCTTTAGTATTTTTTTAAATTTTTATCTCGAAATAGTTTCAGATTAATAAGAATTTGCAACAGTGGTACAAAATATATTATAAAATTTCCATATACCTTTTATTCAACTTCCCTAAATATTAATATTTTACTTAAATACAGTACAATTTTCAAAATCAGGAAATTAACATTAATACTATACTATTAACTAATCTACATACATTATTCAACTTTTGCCAATTATCCCATAAATGCCCATTTTATGGTCCAGGATCTAGATTATGATTAAATCAATAATGATTAAATTCATATTATACATATAAATGCCACAGAAGTGACATTGTAATTTTCTCAATTCATTGTATTTGGAGTCTATGATGTTGATGTAGCTTATTTCTGGTGATGTTAATTTTGATCACTTGGTTAAGGTAGTGTTTAATGGATTTCTGTACTATAAAGGGACTATTCTTCCCTTTGTATTTAATTAGTATCTTATAAAGAGATACTTTAAAACTACGTAAATACCCTGTACCTTATCCTATGTTAACCCACTAATTTCCAAATGAATTTTTTTATTTCCATCATTTTTTGACATTTATTAATTAAAATTCTGTAAAGAAGAGAGGTTTTCTTTTTTTCTCATATATATATATATAGAGAGAGAGAGAGAGAGAGAAAGAGAGACATAGATATTTTATTCTGTATGTTCTAATCCTTTACTATCATTTATTTTGTTCTTCAGATTGACCCAGATTTGACCATTGGGAGTCTCTTCAAGTTGATTTCTGTGTCCTTTCAACATTGCCCATTATTTTTTTGAGCACATCTTTTTCTTGCACCACAAGATGTTTCAGGCTAATTTTATACTTTCCCTGCTCCAACCCTGGGGTCATTTTTCCAAGGATAACCCTAAAAATTAAAATAGTTACTTACGGTTATACGTTTTCTTATTTGTAACTCCTTTCTCTGACAGTAAGAAATCTGCTTTTCATTATTCAAAGTTTATTTACTTGTTTGCACAGTCCTAAAAGATAACATGAACTAGTTTCAGAATAACTAACTCATGCCCCTTTGGGGGGTGGAGGAAGTGAGTAACTAGTACACAATGGTTGTGTACATTTCCTTTTGTCTTTAGTCTTAAGAGCACATAGTCAAAATACTGTTTTCAAACTTATTTAGGTTTACTCTTTTCTTCCCCAACCCCTTCAGGGTAGTGTAGTTTGTAATAGAGTTAGACTCATTTGTTATTATTTGTATGAATTTTGGGTTCTTCTCTCATCCTCTTTGATTTGAATCACTTATTTGTATTTTTGGTGGATGAAATATTATCATGGTTTCTAAGATTCAGAACTGTACAAAGAATTATACTCAAAGAACTGTTTCTTACCCTGTTGCCATCATCCCTTCCACCTCATGCCCCTCCCTCTTATTTCTATAAGTAAGTAATCTTTAGTTTCAGGTTATCTTTTTGGGGGGGGCAGAAATGAGTAGATACATGTATATTTTATTTCTCTTTCTTTTATAAAAGATGGCACATAATAGGTACTCCTTTGCACTTGTCTTATTTCTACTTAATGTATCCTGGAAAACAGTCCATCTTAGTTCATAGAAATCCTCTTGTAGTTTTTTCTTCCTACAGCTGTGTAGATGTATGTAACTTATTTAACCACTCTCTTATATTTAGACATTTGCATTGTTTCCAATATTTGCAACAGTGAACAATGCTGTGATTAATAACCCATGCAAATATATTTTTGTATTATTGAAGGGGTATCTTCTGGATAAATTCTTAAAAGTGGACTTGCCATGGATAAAAAAACAAGACCTGTCTATATGCTGCCTACAAGAGAATCATTTGAGACCTAAAGACACATGCAGATTAAAAGTGAAGGGATAAGAAAACATTTATTATGTAAATGGAAGTGAAAAGAAAGCCAGGGTTAACAATACATATGTTGGACAAAATAGACTCTAAAATAAACAAAACAGAGGATCATAGAGGAAGAGAGGAAAAAAATAAAACAAGATGAAACCAGAGGGGGAGACAAACCATAAGAGACTCTTAATCATAGGAAACAAACCGAGGGTTGCTCAGGGTTGAGGGGAGTGGAGGGATGGGGTAACTGGGTGATAGACATTAAGGAGGGCATGTGATATAATGAGCACTGGGTATTATATAAGGCTGATGGATCACAGACGTGTACCTCTGAAACCAATAATATATTATATGTTAATTAAAAAAAATAGACTCCAAAACAAAGACTGTAACAAGAGACAAAGAAAGACACTATATAATCATAAAGGGAACAATCCAACAAAAAGGTATAACAATTATAAATATGTATGTGCCCATTATGGGAGCACCCAAATACATAAAGCAGCTAATAACAAGCATAAAATATTTGATACTAATACAATAATAGTAGGGTACTTTAACACCCCACTTAACATCAGTGGAGAGATCATCCTAACCGAAAATCAACAAAGAAACAGTGGCTTTCAATGGCACATTGGGCCAGATGACTCTAACAGATATATTCAGAATAGTCCATCCTAAAACAGTAGAATACACATTCTTTTCAAGTGCACATGGAGCATTCTCCAGAATAGATTACATATTAGGCCACAACACAACTCTCAACAAATTCAAAAAGACTGAAGTCATACCATGCATCTTTTTCAACCACAGTAGTATGAAACTAGAAATCAATCACAAGACAAAATCTGGAAAGAACACAAATACATGGAGGTTAAATAACATGCTACTAAACAATGAAAGAGTTGACCAAGAAATCAAAGAGGAAATAAAAAAGTACATGAAGACAAATGAAAGTGAAAACACAATGACCTAAAATCTTAGGGATGTAGCAAAAGCTGTTCTAAGAGGGACGTTTATAGCAATATAGGCCTACCTTAAGAAACAAAAAAATAATCTCAAATAACCTACCCTTATACCTAAAGGAGCTAGGAAAAGAAGAACAAACAAAATCCAAAATGAGCAGAAGGAAGGAAATAATAACAGAACAGAACAGAAATAAATAGTATAGAAACTATAAATAAATAAATAAATAAATAAATAAATAAATAAATAAATAAAAATAGAACAGATCAATGAAACCAGGAGCTGGTTCTTTGAGAAGATCAACAAAATTGATAAACATTTAGTCAGACTCATGAGAGAGAGCGAGAACTCCAAATCAGAAATGAAAGAGGAGAAATAACTGACACCAAAGAAAAACAAAGGATTATAAGAGAATACTATGAAAAATTATATGCCAAAACAAATTGGATAACCTAGAACAAATGGAAACATATAACCTCCCAAAACTGAATCAGGAAGAAATAGAACATTTGAACAGACTAATTACCAGCAATGAAATTAGATTAGTAATAAAAAAAAACTCCCAACAAATCCAAATCCACTACCAGATGGCTTCACAGGTAAATTCTACCAAACATATAAAGAAGAGTTAATATCTATTCTCAAACTATTCCAAAAAATAGAAGAGGGAAGATAGTTTCCACATTAATTCCATAAGATCAACATTACCCTGATACCAAAACCAGATAAAGACACTACCAAAAATGAGAACCAAAGGCCAATATCTCTGATTTACATAGATGCAAATATCCTCAACAAAATAGTAGGAAACTGAATCCAACAATACATTTTAAAAAATCATTCACCATGATCAAGTGGGATTTATTCCTAGGATGCAAGAGTGGTTCAATATTTGCAAATCAATCAACATGATACATCACATCAACAGGACAAAGGATAAAAACCTTACGATTATCTCAGTAGATGCAGAAAAAGCATTTGACAAAGTGCAACATCCATCCATGATAAAAACCCTCAACACAATAGTTTTAAAGGGAACATACTTCAGTATAACAAAGGTCATATATGAAAAATCCACAGTGAACATCATAATGGTGAAAAACTAAGAGCTTTCCCTCTAAGGTCTAGAACAAGACAGGGATATCCACTCACCACCTTTATTCAACAGAGTATTGGAAGTCCTAGACACAGCAATCAGACACAAAATGAAATTAAAGCCATCCAAATTGGTAAGGAAAAAGTAAAACTGACTATTTGCAGATGACATGATACTATATATAGAAAACTCTGGAAACTCCACCAAAAAACTTCTAGAACTGATAAATGAATTCAGTAAAGTTACAGGATATAAAATCAATATACAGAAATCTGCTGTATTTCTATACACATTTGATGAAGCAGCAGAAAGATAAATATGTGTTTTATTAATCTAAATAAATTCAACCTTAAAACAAAACAAAAAAGCCCATTTACAATTGCACCAAAAATAATAAAATACCTAGGAATAAACTTAACCAGAAAGTACAGAAAGATCTGTACTCTGGAAACTATAAAACATTGATGAAAGAAGTTGAAGATGACACAAAGAAGTGGAAAGACATTCTTTGCTCATGGATTAGAAGAACAAATATTATTAAAGTGTCCGTAATACTCAAAGCAATCTACAGATTTAATGCAATCCTTATCAAAATGCCAACAGTATTTCTCACAGAACTAGAACAAATAATCCTAAAATTTATACGGAACCACAAAAGACTCCAAATAGCCAAAGCAATTTTGAAAACAAAAACAAAACTGGAGGTATCACAATCCCAGATTTCAAGATATGCTACAAAGCTGAGTAATCAAAACAGTAAGTATGGTACTGGCACAAAAATAGGACACATAGATCAATGGAACAGAATGGAGAGCCCAGAAATAAATCCATGATTATATGGTCAATTAATCTTCAACAAAGGAGGCAAGAAAATGCAATGGGAAGAAGACAGTTTGTCTCTTCAACAAATGTGTGGGAAAATTGGACAGCCACATGCAAAGAATGAAACTGGACCACTTTCTTACACCATATGAAAAAAGAAATTCGAAATGAACTAAGGACCTCTATGTGAGACTTGAAACCATAAAAATCCTAGAAGAGAGGATAGGCAGTAATTTCGCTGACTTCAGCTATAGGAACATTTTTCTAGATATGTCTCCTGAGGCAAGGGAAACAAAAGCAAAAACAAACTATTGGGACTACCTCTAAAAGCTTCTGCACAGCAAAGGAAACAATCAACAAAACTAAAAGACAGCCTACTAAATGGGAGAAGTTATTTGTAAATGACACACCCAATAAAGCGTTAGTATTCAAAATATATAAAGAACTTATGAAAGTCAACATTGAAAAAACAAATCAATGAAAAAAATGAGCAGAAGACATTAACAGACATTTCTCCAAAGAAGACAATACAGATGACACCTGAAAAGATGCTCAACAGCACTAATCATCAGGGAAATACAAATCAAAACCACAATAAGGTATCACCTCACACCTGTCAGAATGGCTAAAATAAAAAACATAAGAAACAACAAGTGTTGGCGAAAATACGGAGAAAAAGGAACCCTTGTGCAGTCTTGGTGGGAATGCAAACTGGTGCAGCCACTATGCAAAACAGTATGGAGTTTCCTCAAAAAATTAAGAATAGAACTACCCTATGATCCAGTAATTCCACTACTGAGTATTTACCCAAAGAATACAAAAACACTAATCAAAAAGGTATATGCAGCCCTATGTTTATTATAGCATTATAATATGCTATGTTTATTATGTTTATTATAGCCAAATTATGGAAGCAGCCCAAGTGTCAACCAATAAATGAATGGATAAAGAAGGTGTGGTATATATACATACAATGGAATATTACTCAGCCATAAAAATGAATGGAATCTTCCATTTGTAACAACACGTATGGATCTAGAGAGTATAATGCTAAATGAAATAAATCAGAGAAACACAAATACCATATGATTTCATTCATATGTGGAATTTAAGAAACAAAGAAAAAAAGAGATGAACCAAAACCAGACTCTTTAGAGAAGAAACTGATGGCCAACAGAGGAGAGCGGGAGTGGGGGAAATGGGGGGAATAGATGATAAGAATTAAGGGTACACTTACCATGATGAGTGCTGAATAATGTATAGAATTGTTGAATCACTATATTGTACACCTGCAATAATATAATATTGTATGTTAACTATACTGGAATTAAATAAAAAAGTGGGCTTGCTGAGTCAAAGGGTACATGTAGACGTAACTGCTTAGGTATTGCCAAATTTCCCCCCCAAAACTTGTCCTAGTTTGCATTCCTACCAGTAATGTATGAGAGTGCCTGTTTCTCTACAGAATGTGTTGTCATATTTTTAAATTGTTGCCAATCTGATAATTATATACCAGTATTGTTTTAATTTGTATTTCTCTAATTATGAATGAGGTTAAAGACCTTTTCCTATATGCAGAGGTCATTTTTATAAGTTGTTTGTGAATTGCCTCCTCTTGCCTTTTCTCCATTTTCATGAGTTTTTAAAGATTCTTTTCCCCTCAGTTTTTAAGTTCATTATATATTAGCAATATTAGTATTCTATCTATAGTTAGAGCTATGTTGTAAACACTTTTTCAAAGTTTGTTATCTTTGACTTTATTTATGATTTTTTTTGTCATACAGGTAAATTTTTATTTTTATATAGCCGGTTTTCAATATTTAAAAAATTGCCTCTGGGTTTGCATCCTAGTTAGGAAATCTTTTCTTACACCAAGGTTGAGAAGGAATTTACCTGTTCACCTGTGTTTTCTTCTAGTAAATTACAATTTTTTTTTTTTTACATTTAGATCCCTGTTACATTTGGAGTTTATGCTCGTGTATGGTGTGTGAAGTGTGGATCTAATTTTATTTTATTCCAAATAGCTATCCTGCTGTCTCAGAACAATCTATTAAAGTTACAGTATTTTTCCTAGTAATTTGTGATGCCGCCTTTACCGTATACTCAATTTCCATATGTACCTGGGTCCATGTCTGGGTTTTCTTATCTATTCTCTTTGTTGGTCTGTTCATGCACCAGTACCACACCATTTTAATTACAAAGACTATATAGCATATTTTATGTTGATAAGAGCTATTCCTTCTTCCCAGTCTTTCCTTTTCAGTATATTCTTGGATTTTCTTGCATGTTTGTCTTTCCACATGATTTTTTTAAAATTTTTTATTATGTTAATCACCATACATCATTAGTTTTTGATGTAGTGTTCCATGATTCATTGTTTGTGTATAACACCCAGTGCTCCATGCAGAACGTGCCCTCCTTAATACCCATCACCAGGCTAACCCATCCTCCCACCCCCCTCCCCTCTAGAACCCTCAGTTTGTTTTTCAGAGTTCATCGTCTCTCATGGTTCATCTCCCCCTCCGATTTCCCCCCCTTCATTCTTCCCCTCCTGCTATCTTCTTCTTCTTCTTTTTTTTTTTTTTAACATATATTGTATTATTTGTTTCAGAGGTACAGGTCTGTGATTCAACAGTCTTGCACAATTCACAGCACTCACCATAGCACATACCCTCCCCAGTGTCTATCACCCAGCCACCCCATCCCTCCACTGCCCACCACTCCAGCACCCCTCAGTTTGTTTCCTGAGATTAAGAATTCCTCATATCAGTGAGGTCATATGATACATGTCTTTCTCTGATTGACTTATTTCGCTCAGCATAACACCCTCCAGTTCCATCCACGTTGTTGCAAATGGCAAGATCTCATTCCTTTTGATGGCTGCATAATATTCCATTGTGTGTGTATATATATATATATATATATATATATATATATATATATATACCACATCTTTATCCATTCATCTGTCGATGGACATCTTCACTCTTTCCACAGTTTGGCTATTCCACGTGATTTTTAATATCAACTTGTCTACCTCCATAAGAAAGCTTATTTGTGTCTTTCTTGGGATTGTATTAAATTTTACATTAACTTAGAAAGAATGGTCAATTTATTATATTGAGTCATGCTACTCCAAAACTGGGAGTGTTGGGGTGCCTGGGTGGCTGAGTTGGTTAAAGCCTCCAACTTTTAATTTTTGGTTCAGGTCATGATCTCAGGGTCATGAGACTGGGCCCCGTGTTGGGCTCTGAACTGAGCGTGGAGCCTGCTTAAGATTCTTTCCCTTTCCCTCTGCCTCTCCTCCTCCAGCTTGCACACTCTCTCTCTTAAAAAACAAAAACAAAAACAAAAATGGAGTGTCTTTCCATTTGTCCAGCTCTCCTTCTATAGCTTTCAGGGGTGTTTTCCTCACATCGTTTTTGCACCTTTCCTTTTACATTTATTCCAGAGTATTTAATCTTCTTTGTTGTTAATGTAAATGAAGTTTTTCTATGATTATGTCTTCTCATTAGTTATTATATGTGTATATGAAAAATAATTTCTGAATGCATTGCTTTTATCCTGCTACCTTTAACTTATTTTATCATTTGAGTGCATGCCTTTTCTTGACTTCAGCCAGAAATAAATTTTTATTGTGATAAGCCTTTGAGATTTGGTTCATTTGTTACAGTAGTTAGCCAGTTTTGACTAATACAAGGCAGACATGATTTTAGTCCTATCTCGTAATAAAGAAACTGAGACCAGAGATATTGACAAATTTACCCAAAGTCACTTAGAGAGCAATGGGCAAAACTGGCCTTTTAATCAAGATCCTGTGCTATTAACCACTGCATAATACTCTCTCCTCAAGGTATGGGCTCCCCAAGTGTCTGTTAGTTTCTATTTGAAAAAGAGAAAAAGCAAGTTCATTCCTCATCCTCCTTTTCTTCATCTACTGTGACAGCCATATTAATTATAGGGAACTGAGTAGGAGTATGAGGAGGACTGATGATGAATGGATAATAGCACTGGACTGGATCAGCAAGCCACACAGATTTAAGAGAAAGGGAGTTTCATTGAACTTCACAGACTTCATATAGATAGAAAACTATACAAGATTTTTTGGCTACAAAATTCATAAAAGCTCAGTTCTGGTCCACTTTCCAATTTGCTTCCAGTGTACGAGTGTTATTTTACAAAAATGAAAATAGTTAAATCATTCCCCTTCATTAGATCTTTCAATGGATTCAGTTTGGTCTCAGAATAAAGGCAGAACTTCACATGGCCTGGACTTCAGTCTTCAGGCTTAGCTCCATGCCATGCTTTACCACACTGCTGCTGTAGCCATAGTAAAGTACCTGCAGTACTTCATCCTGCATCCCATCCAGAAGCCTCTTCTCCAGGAGGCCTTTCCTGATCCCTGCCTTGTATACCCCTTGCATGCCTTCTGTAGGGACTTGTTCTAACCTTTATCACATTGCGTTTTATCACTTAACTGTCTGTCAAAAACTCTTGATGGTACGGACTATTTTAATTTTAGATTCTAGATCCCAGTGCCATGTCTTATGTAATAGGCACTTAATATGTTTATTGACTGACTGACTGACTGAATAAATATTATTTTCTTACCTTTTTTGATTTCATGGCACACTCTTATCTCTTCTTTAGATAGTTTCTTCTTCTTGCATGGGAAATGATTTTCCTATATCCTCAGGATTGTCATCACTGTGAGCTGTGGACTTTTTCAAACTTTCAAGAGAAACCTCAAATCTGTGACCTGAGATTTTTTTTTAAAGAAAATAATCAACTGACATATTTTTTCCACTTTCTCTTCTGTCTGGGAATGATTTGCAGCTGTCATTGGGATGAATAATCTTTGGCCTTTTATAAAATGCAAACCTGAAAATGTTCTTTGAAATCTGATCGTGCCATTTCTAAAAGGCATCACTTTCTGTCAAAAGTCTGGTCCAGCTCTGGCAATTGGTATTTTACAAGTATCAGATGTATTCTCTGAACTATTTTTCTTTACCTATGGTGGTGATAAGAGCTAGTTTTTATTGAGCTCCATCTGTGTATTAGACACTCTTCTAAACATATGACATATAGATTACTTTATGCAGCAGATTTAATTTTTCACCATATTCTCATAGATGAAGCTGACGCATGCAGAGCTTAAGTAACTTGCCCAATAGTAATAAAAGGAACTGAGATTAGATTTTCAGGGGAGCCAAATCCAGAGTTTTATTCTAAAATTGCACTTTCTTTGTCTATACTTCACCCTACTATGCCTCCTAGAATATGTAAGGTTGTTTGTGTGCTACATGTATGTCTATTATTATCTCCCCAATAAGATCCTAAGATCTTTCTTTAGAGGGAGTGTCTTAGCTCTTTAGCCTCTACAATATGTCATACAGTGCTAGACACACTGTGTGACCATTTCATAAACACACGCTCAGTTGCTTTGAAAAGTTTATTTAAATTCACCCCAGTCTTATGAAATTGTATATAGGGATTTTAACAAGTTAGGATAAAATAGCATATTTTAAAAATCTCTAAATTTGTTGATCTAAGAGATGAATTTATGATTATTATTATAATAGATGCAATAGGAACTGAAGAAGGGGGGAAGATCCTCATGACATCATCCATCGACTGTCTCTCTTTCCTATCAGGCTTCTACATGAATGTAATGATGCTTTGATGAATATTAATGAAACTGAGTGCCCTGTGACCTATTTGCTTTGTATCAACACTGATTAATAAAGCATTAATTTAACTTCTCTTTCATAGCTTCCTCTCCTGAGGGTCACAATTGTTTTCTGAAGGAGTAGGAAGCTTGTTATTACTGTATGAAGGTCTAACTGAATTCTTCTTTACCCCAAGAACACTCTCAACTAAGCTTGTGTACTCCATCTCTACTATAATGATGCATGTCTTCCTCAACTGGAATGCCACCCAATGCTTGGGAAGTTTAAATATTCCCCCATGCCACAGTGAATGGGGTTTTGGGAGGGCGTAGTGGTATCAACCATCAAGAAAATAATAACTTTTCACTACCAAGACCCTCTTTCCTTCACACAAATAGATCCCAGCAGACTACCAAACTTGCCTGTACATGTCTGAATTTGCTGAATGTTTGTTTACAGAATAGATCTCGTGAGCTACAATTCCATTATTCTCTTAAACCAATGTCAAACTCAAGAAAGCAAAAGGGAAAATAAGTGTATATATCACTGCCTCAAAGCTTCTACAGTATAAGATTAAGTCTTCCCAGAACTTTTGCCACATTATCTTTTTTATTAATAACTTCTTATTCTAATCATTTTGGATTATAAAAACAATACATGTTTTTGGTAGAACTATTGCAAATCAGAAATCCATTTTTAAGTGTTTACTAATTCATAATCTCTTCACTCAAAGATACCCACTGTTAATATTTTGGTATGTGCATATATATATGTGTGTGTGTGTGTGTGTATACACATATATTTTACATATATTACATATATATATTGCCAATAACTCAACCTTATATTATGGACATTTTTTAGATCACTTAAGATTCTTCAATGACTTTTTAAAAAAGGTTTTATAATGTCTGTCGATAACTGTGTAATGTTGTATTTAATGATCTGACAGTGCCGGCTATTGTGATGCTTTCACTGAGTTGAACACCAGCTTGTAGCTCTCTGAATGAGCGGAAAGTCAGTCATGAGCTGCATAAATACAGAGGGAGATTTTCTAAAGGAAGGAAGCAACAACCTTCATCTTCCCAATAAAATCCTGGAATTAAAATATAAAGTTCTTTTTTTGTAAAAGGCCCCAGAACTCAGGTGCTTATCTGAGGTTTTTTTCAAAATAATTCAAGTCCAGTGGAGCTCCGTTCATGTCTGAAATCCCTCACCACTGTGCAGGAGTAGGAAAGTGACAGGAGTACATCTTTATCAGACTTACAGCGACTTCATTTTCTTAAGCCAAGCTGCAAATATCACAAATACAACCTTACACGCAGTGCTTTGTTTGGCTGCTCCCAGTGGTTACCATCTGGTGGGAGGACTTAAGAGAATGAAAATTGGAGACAAAATCAAGAGACATTTTCACAACCTTAGAACTGGCACAGCCATATCACCTCTACTTAGGCAAATAATTTACCTTTTCTATTACTGTGTGAAGTAAACACCTGTTTTGAGATATATTTACCCAGAAAAAACTGGTGACTAATTTGTCGGCTAAAAGATCACAAACTAAAAGGAATTAGATTAGTCCTAAAAGAAATTAGATTGGGGGATGGAGCAAGAGAAATAAAAGAAAAACTTCACTTGAGTATTCTCTACAATGAAGCATACAAGGCTTTTATAGCATGGAAGAGCAAATTAAAATATATACTATTTTATACCTGTTAAACTGAAAAGGATTAAAATAATGAGTATGGGCAAAGATGTGGAGCAATGGAAACTCTCACACAGTGCTGGAAAATCACAGAGCAGTTATGTACAATCTTGTAAGCTAAAAGTATATATGCCCTTCAGTAGAGCTTAGGGAAAGCCAGAGAAAAATTAGGGTCTTTTTTAGTCTTGTCTTTTAACATAATGAGGTATAAATGAAGATGAAACTTCAAGGTGAGATGTCTTGCATCCTTGCTAAGGCTCAGGAGAAAGATTCTAGAGCACTGGCGTACAAGGACAGAGCAGTGGGAACATCTGTCTCGGGCACAGGTAGTGAGGGGTGCATTGTCTATTGAGAACTTAAAAACAAATATAACCAACTAAAAGTCTGCTTTCTTATTATCACCCTGTGTCAACATTTCTAAATAGTATTCCTCCCTGAATAAAAGTCTAAGTTCTTTACAGTTATCGTGGTTACTGTATATTTTTAAACTACCTCATCCTTTCAGTATCATTGTTTTCTACATGGAAGTTAATTCAGAGAACTTTCAGTGATGCAGTCAATCCCTAATACTCAGCTACATAGTACCTCAGGGCATAATGGGATTGAAGGGAGGTTTTCTAGAACAGAGTATAGTCCACCAAATTGGTAGATAAAGGGAAGGAGTCAGTGGAAAGGGATGAATTAAAGAGAAGGGGTAGTATATAATTAATGCATCAAAATCTATAGGCTTTTGTAGTTGTGGCTCCCTTTGGTGACTCTGGGCCTGACCCTGACTTTGCTTGACTAATGAGACAATAACACAGGTGATGCAGACAGAGACTTGTAAAGTGATTGCATGCAGAGGCTTGCTCTCTTTTGGCCCTTTGGAGGTGGGGCGGGGGGGGCGGGATTCTGCAATCACTAATATGTGAACAGGCCCTGGATGTTTCTGATGATGACACGTGGCCTAGCCACTTTTGTCACCCCAGTTGACATCAGGCCAATTTCCAGACATGTGAGTAGGGCTATTCTAGACCATCCAGTCCCAGATAGGTCTCCAGCTGGTCATGTGAGGGAGTACAGATACAATTAGACAAACTGGCCCACACGAGCAGAAATATCCAGCCTACGTTTAGACTTGTGAGCAATGCTCTATGATTGTTGTTTTAAGCCACCAGGTTTTGAGGTGATTTGTTACACAGCAAATACAAAGTCCTTGAGTAGGTGAGTAAGGATGGGATAGAAGGCAGAGGCAGAAGAGACAGATTAGTCTTGGATATGACATCATATATACATATGGATGTTCAAATCCTGCCCCCCACCCAAACACACATACCCTTTCCCCACTTCCCCTCAGGGTGAGGGAATAGAATGCAGGCAGCCTCTAAGCTGAAACTGCCTAAATTTAAATCCTGGCTTTGTTCTTTACCGGCTAAATGATCTTGGGCACACATCTTACTCATCTGTAAAATTGAGATGATAGTATTTACCTCACAACGTTGTTGAAAAGATTAAGTGATATTATGTAGATAAGGGCCTGGATCATAATAAATGTTTTTTTAAATTATGTTAATCACCATACATCATTAGTTTTTGATGTAGTGTTCCATGATTCATTGTTTGCATATAACACCCAGTGCTCCATGCAGAACGTGCCCTCTTTAATACCCATCACCAGGCTAACCCATCCCCCACCCCCCTCCCCTCTAGAACCCTCAGTTTATTTTTCAGAGTCCATAGTCTCCCATGGTTTGTCTCCCCCTCTGATTTCCCCCCCTTCATTCTTCCCCTCCTGCTATCTTCTTTTTTTTTTTTTTAACATATAATGTATTATTTGTTTCAGAGGTACAGGTCTGTGATTCAACAGTCTTAAACAATTCACAGCGCTCACCATAGCACATACCCTCCCCAGTGTCTATCACCCAGCCACCCCATCCCTCCCACCCCCCACCACTCCAGCAACCCTCAGTTTGTTTCCTGAGATTAAGAATTCCTCATATCAGTGAGGTCATAAATGTTTTAAATATTAGCTAAGTAAGTACCTGGGTGAAGATACGGCATAAACTGGAGATGAAATGATAGGGAGAGTTGAGAAAGTATCACGGAACATCAAAATTTTCAAGGATACAGGATGGTAAGATACCTTTAGAAAGTAAAAGAAAAAGATAGTAAAAGATACCTTTAGGAAGTAAAAGGTAGAACAGTAAGAATCTGAGGATTAAGAAGGTGATTATGGAGGAATTTTTAAAAATGGTTGAATAACAATGATAGTCTAATTAGAGTTAAAAAGAGCTCTATATGGAAGCCACACTCAGCACAGTTCCAATTTTCTACAACAGGGCTCAGTCGCTTAGGAGTAGAATTAGGGAGAGCAAGGAATGGGATCGTTGAATAGCAGATGGACAAAGAAATGGGGTAGTGGGAGCTAATACTAGTTGACCATACAGCCTGAGTTGGCCTGGAAGCAAGAGAGATCATAAAGGAACTGATTGAGAGAACAGAATGGGGTGAGAGAGCAAAGGGCAGGAGTCATGTAGACCTACTTGAAAGTAGGAAGCTGCTGCTTTCTTAGTTGTTGGGTAGTATCATTTTTACCCTTAGTGACTTGTTCCCTTGCCTAGAGCCAGTGGTCCCGTTAGCCTATGATTTTGCATAGTTTTTGTTCCAGAAGACATATTTTCTGAACTTTTTAAAGGAACACTAAACTATTTAAAAGAGAGCTCTGGTTTTAAAATCCAGCCAATCTTGAAGAATGTTGCTAGGGCTGATGTTAGAGTCTTTACTGCCTGAGCTCTCTTCTAGGATTTTTATGGTTTTAGGTCTCACATTTAGGTCTTTAACCCATTTTGAGTTTATGTTTGTGTATGTTGTAAGGAAGTGGTCCAGTTTCATTCTTTTGCATGTAGCTGACCCGTTTTGGATGGAGCTAGAGAGTATAATGTTAAGCGAAATAAGTCAGTCTAAAAAAGACAAATATCATATGATTTCACTCACATGTGGAATTTAAGAAACAAAACAAATAAGCAAAGGAAAAAAGAGAGAAACCAAGAAAGAGACTCTGAACTACAGAGAACAAACTAATGGTGGCCAGAGGGAAGGGGGTGAACTGGGTGATGGGAATTATGGAGCACAATGTTGTGATGAACATTGGGAGATGTATAGAACTGTTGAATCACTGTGTTGTCCACCTGAAACTAATATAACACTGTATATTAACTATATTAGAATTAAAATTAAAATTTAAGAAAATCCAGCCAATCTTGGTGGCTCTCCTCTGAGGATACTGTGCCTATTAGAACATCTGTCTCAACTTACTAAACTTTTTCTACAAGGTTTTCTTTATTTTCTACAATACTTTTCTACAAGTGACCTTTATTAACCTTGCACGTTAAAGCAGCAAGAAACAAGATTTTATCTATAGTACTCAGATGTGCATCTGGCCATATTTGAACACCCTCTGAATCTAGCCATATTCGAGCATCCGCTTATCTGCTGAGTGAGCCTGGGGACTCTTGCCTCTCCTCTCTGCCTTCTTAGGTTCTGCCCCTTTTCCAGATGCACCTCATGATCTCTGTTTGCAGAGTTCATCCCAGTTTTTCCAGGCCTTTTTAATGTCTTCCTTTTCAGAACCAATATAGCCACTCATCTGACACTTAGCATGTGCTGTCTTCTATTCTAGGTTTTCTTAAAACCTAAGAATCAATACATTTTAAAGCCAGAAAAGGTTTCAGAGAATACCTAATCCAATTTTCTCATTTTGCTGATGAGAAACCCGGAGACATTTAGTAAGCAATAGAACCAAGTGACTAGGACCCTGCCTGCCTTTGTCGTTATTTGTTTTTTTGCACCGTGTTATATGTATGTCCAGAGAGAAAGTCAGGTTCCTCAGCACAAGGACTTCTTTGAATCGATAGCATTTACATGTTGAGATCCTCAATAGATATTCTCCCACAGTGACACGCTGCTTTACCAAACTACATGAGACAGCTGAAAGAGGAATAAATTCTTGTGTAGGAGAGATTTTGCAGTTAAAAAAAAAATCATTGTTTTTCAAACTCTTAGATGTATAAAGTTTTCCAAATAAAATGTATTTGAAAGTTTTGGTTTGTTATATAAGATGTTCATGTGTTTCCATCTTTGTTATTACAAGCAAAAAGAAATTAACCAACCTTAGCTTTGTTCCTTTAATTTACTGCTAAGTGTGGTCTTCTAGGATGTATATGGACCAGTTCTCACCGGTGTAGGTTACAAACACTTGTCTGAATCCCAGAAGAGGAAGATTCTCCCATCCAGCCTTTTTGCCAGTTAACCAGAAGAAGCTTACTTTTGTGGTTATTGATCTTAATTTCATTGTGGCAAAAAAAGAGCATCAAAGAGTCAATTTAATAAACAAAAACATTTATGCAATTTAACTTAATTTGATAACACGGTTGGACAAAAATGGAAAAAACAAAAGAAAATATAAAAATATAAATTGGGAGCTAAACAAATATTGTTACTAGAAATGACTAATTTCTCCAGTTTTGAATTTTAATTACAAATAATCAATCTATTACCCAAGATTATTCATTACCTATAATACATGACTTGTCATTCATTGCCTTGAACAACTTCTTCTCTGAACCCATTTGAAAACTGAGTACAGAGCCTACAATTTTTATTCCAAGTCCACCTCTGACCATGTTAAGAAGACATTACCCAGAATAGTTTAATCAAAGCTTACTGGGAACACTATCACAATTTAATCAATGTTCTTCATGCTCATTTCAAAATGGTGGCTCTGAGATCTCAGGACAAGCTTGTGAGCATCCCAAAATAGAAAAATTCTTCCAGTAATTCTTCCCCTGAGCTTAGTTGGGGGCATTACAGCCATCCAGTTCTCCTTCCTACTCTCTGCTTCACCTTCCTTCTTCCACTCCTTCCCTCACAACAGAGAAATGACAGACACCACCCACATGCAGTCAGTTCTCCTAATTCCACCCACAGGAGCCCAAAACATAAAGAAAACACATATATTTGTTTAAATATGTAACTTGCAGACAGCATTTTCACAGAAAAATATTCTCACCTCTTGGTGCTAGTCCTCTGTGTATTTTTCTTCCAGACTTGTTCTTCTCCAAATGACTACAGTTTTTGCTGACATTTCTCTGAAAGTATATTCAAGACCTCGTTAAGAATCAGAAAAGCTACCTGAATTTGCAGGCAGCTTCCTGTTGGGCTCACGTTTTGCAGAATGCAAGCTTGGTGTGCAAAAGGTGGGCAAGGTGTTTGAAAAAACAGGAAGCACCTGTGAATGTGTGACTTTATTCCTGGAAGCAGAAGGCTCCCTCTGAGATGGTTGTAGATGCTTCCTGCTGTTTCACCTATGAGCACTTTTGCAAAGCCTTTAAATACTTTAAAGACCAAGAATGGGCTTCCAGATGGCAAGATTATTTGGAAAGTCTGGTGCATCCATGGCCATGGTAGAAATCCACAGCTTTTCTATTTTTTTCCTATGCAGGTTTCTCTTTTTGCTGGGGATATTGATATGTCTGGAAATTAAAGTAGGTTTTTAAAAATTATTGTTACTGTGGTCAAAACATAGGATGACATCTACCCTTTTAACAAATTTTTAAGTGGAGTGTATAATATTGTTAACTACAGACAGAATGGTGAAGAGCAGATCTCTAGAACTGTTTCATTTTGCATGACTGAAACTTTATGCCCATTTAGTAGCAACTCCCAGTTTCCCCTCCCCAGCTCCTGGCAACCACCATTCTACTTTCTGCTTCAATGAGTTTGACTATTTTAGGTAACTCATATTAATAGAATCATGCAATATTTGTCCTTCTGTGACTGGGTTATTTCACTTAGCATAATGTCTTCAATATTCATCCAAATAGTAGCATATGACGGGATTTCTTTCTTTTTTTATGGTTAATATTCCATCATGCATATATATTACATTTTCTTTACCCATTTATCTGTCAGTGAATAAATAAATGTTCATTGGGTTGTTTCCACCTCTTGGCTATTGTGAATAATGTTGCAATAAATATGGGAGAGCACATATTCCTTCAAGATACTGATTTCATTTCTTTTGGATATGTACTCAGAAGTGGGAGGGCTGGATCATATGGTAGTTCTATCTTTAATTTTGTGAGGTATCTCCATGTTGTTTTCCATAGCAGCTGCACCATTTTGCATTCCCACCAACAGTTGCACAAGGGTTCCAATTTCTCCATAGCCTCACCAACACTTGTTATTTTCTATTTTGTTTTGATAATGGCTATCTTTGTCATTTTAGGCTGCTATAACAAAAATACCATGAACTGCGTGGCTTAAACAATAAGCCTTTATTTCTCTCAGTTCTGAAGGTTTAGAAGACCAAGATCAAGGCACTGGCAGATTTGTTCTCTGGTGAGAGCCCCCTTCCTGATTCACAGAAGGTTGTCTGGTCACTGTATCCCCACATGGCAGAGAGAGAGATCTCTGGGCTCTTCATCCCCTTATAAGGGCACCAATTCAATCATGGGGGCTCTACTTCCATGACCTCATCCAAACCTAATTACTTCCCAAAGGCTCTGCCCTCAGATAGTATCACAACAAAGATTAGGCTTCAACATACGAATTTGGGGGAGGGGGCACACAAACATTTAGTTTATAGCAGTGGCCATCTTAATAGCTGTGGTGATATTTCACTGTGATTTTGATTGCATCTCCCTGATGATTAGTGATGTTGAGCATCTTTCATATACCTGTTGGCCATTTATATGTTTTGTTTTTGAGAAATATCTGTTCAAGTCTTTTGCCCAATAACCTTTTTACCAGGTTATTAGGATTTTTTTGTTTTGTTTTGTTTTGCTATTCAGTTGTAGGAGTTCCTTAAATATATTGGAGATTAACCCCTTATCAGATACATGGTTGGCAAATATTTTCTCCCATTCTGTAGATGACTTTTCACTCTATTGATTGTTGATTTTGCTGTGCAGAAGATTTTTAGTTTGATGTAATTCCATTCATCTATTTTTGCTTTTGTTGTTTTTCATCTCATTTCCAAAAAATCATTGCCAGGACCAATGTCATGGAGCTTTCCCCCTATGTTTTTTTCTAGGAGTTTTACAGTTTCAGGTCTAATGTTTTAGTCTTTAATCCATTTTGAGTTGATTTTTGTGTATGGTATAAGATAGTGGTCCAGTTTCATTCTTTTGCATGTGACTGTCCAATTTTCTCAACACCATTTGTTGAGGAGACTATCATTCTCCATTGTGTATTCTTGGCACCCTTGTTGAAGATCAGTTGACCATATGCATGTGTTTATTTTGGGGCTCAGTCTTCTGTTCAATTGTCCTACAAGTCTGTCTTTATGCCAGGACCATACTATTTTGATTACCATAGCTTTTTAATATGTTTTGAAATCAGAAAGCATGATACCATCTTCATTCCTTTTCAAGATTGTTTTGACTATTTAGGTTCCTTTTTGGTTCCATAACAATTTCAGAAGTCTTTTTTCTATATCTAAAAAATGCCACTGGGATTTTAATAGAGATTGCATTCAATCTGTAGATTGCTTTGAGTAGCATGGCCATTTAATAACTCTTCCAACTCATGAACATAGGATGTTTTGCCATTAATTTGTGTCTCTTAAATTTTATTTCAGCAGTATTTTATAGTTTTCGGTATATAAGTTTTTCATTTCCTTGGGTAATTTGTTCCTAAGTATTTTATTTATTTTTTTGATGCTATTATAAGTGGGATTGTTTTCTTAATTTCATTTTTTGATTGTTCATTATTAGTATATAAAAATGCAACAGATTTTTGTATGTTAGTTTTTTTATCCTGCAACTTTGCTGAATTTATTAGTTCTAACAGATTGTTTTTGGTGTAATCTTTACAGTTTTCTGCACATAAGATCATGTCATATGCTGAAGTAATTTTGCTTCTTTATTTTCCAATTTAAATGTGTCTCATTTCTTTTTCTAGCCTAATTGTTTTGGCCAGGTCTTTCAGTACTATGTTGAATAAAAATGGCAGAAGTAGGCAACCTTGCCTTGAACTTGATCTTAGAAAAAAGCTTTCAGTTTTTCATTTGTGGGTATGATGATAGCTATGGGCTGTTTATATATGGTACTTTTATGTTGAGGTAAGTTCATGCTATTTGCAGTTTTTTTAGTGTTTTTCTCATGAAAAGGTGTTGAATTAGTCACATGATTTTTGTGTCTATTGAGATACCTTGTGTTTTTAAAACTTTGTTCTGTTAACGTGGTGTTTTACATTGATTAGTTTTTGTATGTTGAACTGTACTTGCATCCCAGGGATAAACCGCCTTTGGTCATGATATTATGATTCTTTTTTTTTTTTTTAATTTTTTATTTATTTGACAGAGAAAGAGCGAGAGGGAACACAAGCAGAGGGAGTGGGAGAGGGAGAAGCAGGCTTCCCGCGGAGCATGGAGCCCGATGCGGGGCTTGATCCCAGGACTCTGGGATCATGACCCGAGCCGAAGGCAGACGCTTAACGACTGAGCCACCCAGGCACCCCTATGATTCTTTTTAAGTGCTGTTGAATTTGATTTGCTAGTATTTTGTTCAGGATTTTACATCTATATTTATCAGGGACATTGGTCTGTAGTTAGCTTATAGTGTCTTCTGGCTTTGATATCAGGGTAATGCTGGCCTTATAAAGTTAGGTTGGAAACATTCCACCCTCTTCAATTTTTTGGAAAACTTTGAGAAAGACTGATGTTAATTCTGCAAATGTTTGGTAGAATTCACCAGTGGACCCATCTGGTCCTGGGGTTTTTCTTTGTTGGGTGGTTTTTGATTACTGATTTAATCTCTTTACTAGTTGTAGATTCGTTCAGGTATTTTATTTACTTATGATTCAGTCTTGGTAGGTTATACATCTAGGTATTTATCCATTTTTTCTCAATTATCCAATTCTTTGGTATATAATTATTCATAATAGTCTCTTATAATCTTTTTTTATTTTGGTGGCATCAGTTTTAATGTCTCCTCTTTTTTGTCTGATTTATTTGTCTTCTCTCTTTTATCTGTAGTTAGTTTAGCTAAAGGTTTGTCAATTTTATTGATCTTTTCAAAAAGCCAACTCTTAGTTTTATTCTTTTCTATTTTCTGTTCATTTATTTCTGTTCTAATCTTGATTATTCCTTCTGCTAACTTTGGGCTTATTTTGTTCTTCTTTTTTTAGTACCTTGAGGTGTAGAGTTAGGTTGTTTATTTGAAATCATCTTTGTTAATGTAAGTATCACTATAAAATTTCCTCTTAGTACTCCTTTTGCTGCACCCCATAAGTTTTGGTGTGTTGTGTTTTTTTTTTTTTTCATTTGTCTCAATATATTTTCTAATTTCCTTTTTGATTTCTTCTTTGACCCATTGTTCAAGAATATGTTGTTTAATTTTCACATATTTATGACTACCAGTGTTCTTTCTGTTATTGATTTCATTTCATTCCACTGTGGTTGGAAAAGATTCTTGGCATAATTTCAATCTTTTTAAGTTTGTTTAGATTTGTTTGGTGACCTAACATGTGGTCTATCCTGGAATATGTTTTGTGTGTGCTTGGAATGTGTATTTTGCTGCTGTTGAGTGAAGTGTACTGTTGCTAAGTCCATTTGGTCTATAGTGTTGTTCATGTACTCTGCTTCCTTATTGACCTGTATGGATTTCTATACATTGTTGAAAGTAGGGTATTGAAATCTTCTGTTATGGTGTTGCTGTCTATTTCTCCTTTCAGTTCTGTCAATATTAGCTTTATAGATTTAGGTGCTCTTATGTTGGGTGCTATATATTTATAATCATTACATCTTCCTGGTGATTTGACCCTTTTATAGTTATATATTTGTCTCTTGTGACAGTTTTTAAAGTACATTTTGCCTGACCGCCCCTTCTTGCTTTTGGTTAGTATTTGCATGGGATATCTTTTTCCATTCTTTACTTTCAGCCTATGTGTGTCCTTAAATCTAAAGTGAGTCTCTTGTGGGTAGCATATACTTTTGCTTTTTTAAAAACATCACTTCAGCCAATCTGTCTTTTGACTGGGGAGTTCAGTCCATTTATATTTCAAATAATTGTTGATAGGAAGAACTTATTATTGACATTTAAAAAATTATTTCCTGCCTCTCTTGTAGTTTCTGGTTACAGAATATGATAAGCTCCCTTCTATATACCTAGCCTCCAGATCACCAGTCTAGTTCTGGGACCCACCTTAGGAGAAGCAGTTTTGTCAGTGAGGAAAAAAAAAACAACCAATGTGATAGAAGAAAGATTTATAAATCATGATATTATAAGGCAAGGTTGAAACCCTGAGAATATTTTGCCTGGAGAAAAAAGTATTTGTGGAGTATTATAGTTGTCTTCAATGTGAAATTTGGGGTAGAATTTTAATTTTCCTATATACAGATCTTCCCTGACATAGGGTGGGGTTACATCCCAATAAACCCACTGTAAACTGAATGTATTGTAAGTCAAAAATGTATTTAATACACCTAAGCTACCAAATGTCATAGCTTAGCCTAGCTTACCTCAAACATACCCAGCATACTTACATTAGTCTACAGTTAGGCAAAATAATCTAACATAAAGCTTATTTTATAATGAAGTGTTGAATATCTCATGTAATTTATTGAGTACTGTGCTGAAAATGAAAAACAGAATGGTTGTAAGTGTGTTGGCTGTTTATCCTCATGACCGTGTGGCTCCCTGGGAGCCGCCTTGCCACCACTGCCCAGAATCATGAGAGAATATTGTATCACATATCGCTAGCCTGGGAAAAGTTCAAAATTGAAAATTCAAAGTATGGTTTCTATTGAATGTGTATTGTTTTTGCACCATCATCAAGTTGAAAAATTGTAAGTAGAAGCATCATAAGTCAAGGACCATCTGTAGTTGCAAGTGTGAGTATTCAAGCAAATGGGCTGAATAAATAGGGGAATAGATTTTGGTTTAATATATGGGAGAAACTTCATTATCTCTCTGAAAATGGCAGGAACGACTTCTTGAGAGAATATGCTTCTTATCACTGGATGCTCCAAATGTTGAGAGCCACTTATAAGAGATTTTGTAAGAAGGAACCATATATTAGATAAAAGGTTGAATTAAGTGGCTTCTAGGATTCCTTTTATCTCAGAGATTGTGCTTCTAAGAATCATCACCTCAGATTTCTCAGTTTTCTAAATTATGCCTTTCCACACTTCAATTTGTTTAAATCAAGGCACACTTGTGATCCAGAGCAATATGCACGCACTTGCTCCAATTGCAAGTTTTGCAAACCCCCAGCAGACGCAATTTGGATTCAGGCTGACCCCATGCTCCTCTTCTGCAATCAGATTCATATGCAAACCGTGGTATGCTAACAATGGAGCAACACATGGAGTTTCAGCTCCTCTTGGGGAATAGAGGACATGCCACCAAAGAGGTGGCTTCAATTAATCGAGCTGCTACTGCCAGGGGAAAACAGAAAGAAATAATCAAAGCACCAAGGAAATGATTACAGGTAGATGGGGTCAGTCTTGGAGTCCTCTGGAACACGGCCAGAGAACACAGTCCCACCAGGCCAGCACAGCAAAGATTAATTGAAAAGAAGAGCAGTAAAGCACTGTGTATTCTGTAGGTGTATCTGTGACAAAACTGACTTCCTTTTAAGCTTTAAAGCACAGTTAAAAAACAAAACAAAACAAAAAAAACCCAGGAACACAGAGAAAAAGGCTGCTATTTAATGAGATGGCAACAGAGATGTGCTGGAGGTGGTGACTTCCAAATTGTGAGTGAGCCTTAAAACCCTGAGCACAGTCCATCTGACCACATTCAGTCTGTTGCCAGTGTGTTTTGGAGCCTTCCTGTCCGCATGCCTGCTGGAGCCCACATCTGATTCATCTGCTGAAGTTAGCCTCCAATACCACCTCCCTCTTAAGTACGACGACAGCAGGGATGTTCTCTTAGCACAGGCCAGGAACAGGCTGTTTTGAAGGCATCATGAGTTGATTTTAAAAGAATGGGAAAGAATGGTCAAGGAGGAGGACATATCAGAACATCTTTGGTTGGTCGCTGCTTTAATTCTGTTCATATTGATATAATCCTCTTCAGAACCTCTGGTCGCAGTAGCATTTCCAAAAATCATTTTTCCCCCCTCAGGGCAGATCCTATACAACCAAAGCACACAAGGGCATTGTCTTAGTCTGTTTGGGCTGGTCTTAACAAAATACCACAGACTGATGAACAACAGAAATTTATTTCTTACCGTGCTGGAGGCTGGAAGTTCAAGATCAAGGTGCCAGCACGGTCAGCTTCTGCTGACAGTCCTCATCCTGGTTCATAGCTGGTGCCCTCTCACTGTGTGGAAAAAGGCTATGGATCTCTCACATGGCAAAAAAGAGTGATCTTTCTGGAGCCTCTTCATAAGGCACCAAACTCATTCAGTATCTCTCAAAGGCCCTACCTCCTAATACCATCATGTTGGGGCTAGGATTTCATCATATGAATGGGGGGACACAAACATCTAGCCCATAGTAAAGATGCTGACACGGGGGCTATGTTAGGCAATTCTGCCTGTCTCCCTTGAAAAATGAGAATTAAATCATTAATAAGCCATGACCCTACAAGCCTGTTATGCCAAGTAAGTACCTTCTCTGTTATTAATGATTAATATTACAAAAGGTCTGTGCACCTGTGAGTAAAATGCTTAGTTATCTTCCAAGTCAGATGGCTCCTCACTTAGTCTTCACTGTACGTAAAGCTTGTGCTGCTGCAGAGGAAACATGGAGAGGCCCAGACCCCATTTGGTTAGCATGGCCACGAAGCCATGATAGGCATGCCCATGTTCTCAGGGGATCTCAGATGCAGTATTCCATTCCCGTCTAATGTTCTTTTCATGGAACTCAGGTCGTCAGGATCATCCCTTTGTAAAACTGGATTTGCAAGCACAACAATTTCAGTTCTGGGATAGAAGAATTTCCAATCATTTGTATCAGGATACTTAGGAAAAGTAGAAAATAAAGATTGAGAATAGAAAAAACAGGGAAGCAAGAAAGTTTCTGAGAATCAGAAGTTTATGCAGGAGATTCAGGAAGATGAGAAAACAAACTAGGCCTGAGTTGCCTATAGTCTGGTAACTTCTTTGAGGACAGAGGGAGCATGAAATTTAACCTGCAAGATATTGCCCAAATTAGAGATGACCCCTCTGTGAAGTAAAACTGACTTTTCTGTATTCTAATCACAATGAAAGGGGAGTTTCATGACACCATGAGACAGCAACCAAAGGGTTTATTTGTTTTTCTGGCTTATTTCCTTGACCATTTATTTATTATAAAAGCAATGCTAAGCTAAAGCCAGATGTTATACCGCCTGTTTCCATCCCGGTTCAAAGGTGACATCTAACTACTCCCCCCGCCCCCAACCCGCCTCTTTTTTTCTAATAGAATCACAGGAGGCAAACAAATACAGTCTCCAAAGGACTTTGCACTAGACATTGTCTGAATTTGTTATTTTCTCCTCCCTCAGTATGGTCCGTATTCTCAGAAGAGGCACTCAGATCTTGGGTAATTTCCTTAAGGATAACAGATGATAGTCAGATCCTACTAATTTTATGAGCTTCTCAGGAGAAAGGAGAAAAGCATTACATGCAGAATATGAGGAGATCTTTAAGATCATAACGTAATGCTGTTTTATTTTCCAATTATAGAAACCTACTACATGCCCATAGTGTAATATTTTGAAAATGTAGAAAAGCATAGAAGTAAATAAAAATCACCCATAGCTCCCTCATTTAAGAGGAGTCAGCCAGAGAGTTGAATCCTGCTCTGGGCCTTTTTCTGTATCCCCTTGAGCTAAGAATGGTTTTTACATATTTGAAGAGTTGTAAATCACCACCACCACCACCACCACCACCACCACCATAACACACACACACACACACACACACACACAGAGAACATGAAGCAGAGGCCTTATGTGGCCCACAAATCCTAAAATATTTATTATATAGCTCTTTACAGAAAAACTTCTGCTCACCCTTGATTTAGAAGTGTAATCACTATTATTTTGGTACCTTTTTTTCTAATCTCTATTGAGTACTTGTACAAATTTTTAAGAAAAAAATCTGTGCTATTATTCTGTATGGTTTTGTAGTTTGCTTTTTACCCCCACTTTAATATCACATCATGAGCATTTTCCCATATCACTAATTTTTTAAAAACCGATCCCATTTTAATTATACAAGCCAAACATTAATAACTACCTTTATGGACCAGGACTCTTTTTTTTTTTTTTTTTAAAGATTTTATTTATTTATTTGAGAGAGAGAGAATGAGAGACAGAGAGCACGAGAGGGAGGAGGGTCAGAGGGAGAAGCAGACTCCCTGCTGAGCAGGGAGCCCGATGCGGGACTCGATCCCGGGACTCCAGGATCATGACCTGAGCCGAAGGCAGTCGCTTAACCAACTGAGCCACCCAGGCGCCCTGGACCAGGACTCTTAGCGGTTAGTCCTATTTCCCCTAGAATTCAAAAATTTCAAACTATGAACATCTGTTTATCTTTTAAAAATTATTTTTGGGTTAAAGTACATATAAAATTTACCATCTGAACCATGTTAAGTGTACAGTTCAGTGACACTAAGTACATTCGCCTGTTGTGCAGCCATCACGGCCCTGTGTCTCCAGAACTCTTTATCTTGCAAAACTCAAACACCGTGTCAACTGAACAATAACTCTTCATTCTCTTCTCTCCTCTGAAAACATTTTTAATAGCTATATATTATTTATTTTGGTTTTATACTTTCTGGCTCTTTTCATTTGGTGTCTCTCTATCCGTGTTGGAAATGAAAGTTATTCTTTTGAGCCTTGCTTTTTGAGGTAATGAAAAGAAAGTAACACAAGTACAGAGCTATCAACAGTGCTTATGGCAGCAAACTTTAAAAATGTGGTTTATGCTAAACGATCATTTATAATTCAACTAAAGGGTAGTTTGGGAGTTAATAGAAAATTTTAGAGATGTGGTTAAAATTCTGGCCCTGTGGGGCGCCTGGGTGGCTCAGTCGTTAAGCGTCTGCCTTCGGCTCAGGTCATGATCCCAGGGTCCTGGGATCAAGCCCCGCATCGGGCTCCCTGCTCAGCGGGAAGCCTGCTTCTCCCTCTCCCGCTCCCCCTGCTTGTGTTCCCTCTCTCGCTGTGTCTCTCTCTGTCAAATAAATAAATAAAATCTTTAAAAAAAAAAAAAAATTCTGGCCCTGTAATATATTGACTGGAGGTTTGGGAATAGTTAACCACTCTGAGTCTCAATGTTCTTAGCTGAAACCCAAGGGCAATAAAACTGATAGGGTTGATGTGATGTTTAAGTGAGATAAAGTATGTAAAAATCATTTAAAGTAACATCATGTGATGTAAATATTAGTTATGCTGTAAAGACATTTGATATCAAACAAGGTAATCACTTATTGGAGAATGAAATATTTTAAATAGATATTTTTTTAGTAACAAGGTCATTACATTGAAATAATAAGGAACAAAGGACAATTTCAGAAATGACTTTTTAGCCGCTCAGTTTTTCCCTGGAAATTTACTATTGTCCTGGGACTATCACATGGTTCAAAAGCTGAACACTTCTGCATGACATTTAATTAAAATGCAGCCTGAATATGCTATGTGAAGAATTTTAAATAGTCTTGCTCAATATAAAATATGCCCAATATCAGCATATTATGTCCTTTTTTACTAATAGTTTCCCCTTCGGGATGAATACGACAGTCAATCTGTGAAAGAGATAGATTAGAATTTTGTAATTTTGAAATGCTTCTTAATATACTATCTCTGTTTTGTGATAAATTTATCATTTCTGCCCATCCCATTTACAGTGGTTTAGGAGATAAATATCTCTTTAAAATATTGCCAAACTCTATAAACTTGAGTTCTCAAGTTTTCATGGACATAAAATAAAATAAAATAATCGAAAAATTTTTTTTCACAGGTACTATTCTTTGAAAGCTTCCTCTGGACAGACAAAGTAAAATGAATATATATAAAGAAATTTTGTTAAATATTAAACATTTGCTAGACTGTTAATTATCCACATCAATTCCCACTGTTAATAAAGTGCACCAGATAATTGTAGAACTCAACTGCTCTCTATGGCTTCTTGTTTCTACACATTAGAATTCAGGAATCAGATGGTGACAAAGGCCATTCAGAGTTGCTAGGATTCCCCAGCAAAAGAGATGAAACTAAGTTTGTGGGTCATCAAGTTTCTATCATTTCTTTTAACAAAAAGTAAAAAAAAATATTATGAATATAAGCATATGTAAGTGAGTATTTATAAGAGTCTCCAAAAAGTAAGAGGTCACTGAAACTTCAGGCTCCTGGTAAATGCATCCCTGAGCAGGTACACTGAAAGGGGAGCTTTCTGTCCTAGGGAGCCTTTCTTTTCTTTCCACTTGTCTTCTGCCTTTCTCTTGCATTAGTGTAAAGAATCCAGATGGGCAGGGCATCTGGGTGGCTCAGTCTAAGCATTGACTCTTGATTTTGGCTCAGGTCATGGTCTCAGGGTTATGAGATGGAGCCCCTCATAGGGCTCCACGCTGAGTGTGGAGCCTGCTTAGGATTTTCTCTCTCCCTCTCTCCCTCTGCCCCTCCCCCAACTGGCATGCACATGCTCTTTATCCAAAAAAAAAAGAATCCAGATGAGTGATACTGTAGAGATAAACGAATGTCATGTTTATGATCTTAAGGCTCAATAATGTGCTCATTGAAGAGCTAGCTGTCCTGCTGAAGCAAATGTTTCTAAGATTTCAGGCTATGGTTGAGGAACAGAAGGCCAACTAAAAATTCACACCAAATTCACAAATAGAACTTGGATCCAAGAGACATTCCACGGTTTCTTTCAATGCAAATAGGAGAATCTGTCAGCCCACAGATTTACCACCATTCTTGAGCGACTTTCTTATACCACGTGCAAATATGATGGTACTGGAAGAATATTAAAGTGACTATTGGTAGCTTGCTGTATACATGCTTATGGTCTCTGTGAGGAGCATATCAGCTGACCTTTTTAGGAAAATCATGTCTGGCTTGTTGGATGGATTAACTTCCACTCTCACTCTGAAGCAAAGGAGTTTCAGAGAGCTATTTGGGTGACAAATTGTACAGATAAGATGGCATTTCTTTTCTGTCTGGGTGACAATGTGCTGAGTGGCAGTCTGATTGCGTGATGATGGCTGAGAGGCTCTAAATAGCAGGCTATTCTCCTTTGAAACACATATAGCAGGCTTAGACATAAAATGACCAGAGTTATAGAAGCAAAAGAAAGGAGTTATATAAGCAAATGAGAGAACTTGTTAATAACTTTCAAGACATATATATATATAAATTTTGCTGAAAGCTGTATTTTTTCAAAAAAATTCATTTATTAACTGTTAAGTTTTGGTGGTAGATATCCAAAATATGGATGTAAACCCATTCAGTATAAAAGTAAGATTGCATTTGGGGAAAAATTTTATTTTTATTTTGATTCAGTTTCGTAGTTCTTTCCAAGTAAATTCTGGCCTTCATAAATGCCATTTTCTAAAAGTGTCATGTCATCATTCCATCAAAATCACCTGCCCAAACAGGACTTGGGGCTATGCTGGGCATTGTGGAAAGGAGGTGTCAGGCAAAAAAATAATAACAGTAAATTAAGCAGTTTGTCTTCCCACATTCTCTGTCTCCCCCATTAGCCTCATTATTTATTTCTCTTTCCTGGTGTTCATACTCCTCTAGCCCCCTCCCTGTCATCACTCTCCCCACCCCACCGTGTTCTGCTATAGTGTCAGCCGATAAGGTATTCTGTCATCAAAGAGTAGGCCTAATTCTCCAATGTGATACTTAGTAATATTGGCTAAGCCTTTGCAATGTGAAAAATTAAAATATAGTGGAATGACAGGCAGTAGGACTTGAACTTGAGGAAAAGATTCCCTTAATTTCCTCTTAATGGAACCATGGGATTAGCTTCCTGCTTCCTCTCTAGTGAGTCTAACTCTAGAGAGCCTTTTGGAAGGGAAAAATCTAAGACAAAAAATAAAATAGATTCCACATTGACAGAAGTAGCCAGGCTCCAAGTCAACTAAAGAATTAGGCTTTCAGAATTGGAAGGGTCCCTAGGGTCAAAACCTGAATTTTCTTCATCATAAAATTGAGCCTTAGGGAAGGTAAGGGGACCCAACAAGCAGCAGATCCGGGGAGACTCCCCTTCCTCCCCCGGGAGGAGTGGCACAGGAGCGCACCACAGGGATCTGCTGGGTTTGGAGACTCCACACCAAGTTGGGTGCCAGAGATAGAAACGCTCGGTCACAGGCCGGCTAAGCACGGAGTGCAGCCGGAGACCAGTGAGACAGGAGTGACCGACTGCTTTTCTCTGGGGGTGCACTGAGGAGCGGGGCCCCGAGTTCTTGGCTCCTCTGGGGCGGAGACTGGGAGGCTGCCATTTTCACTCTAGTCCTCCAAAGCTGTACAGAAAGCTTGCAGGGAACAAAAGCTGCAAACCCGAGCAGATTACTTAGCCCCGACCCTCAAGGGCGGGGCAATTCCGCCTCCGGCAAAGACATTTGGGAACCACAGCAACAGGCCCCTCCCTCAGAAGATCAGCAAGAACAGCCAGCCAAGACCAAGTTTACCGATAGATGAGAAAGGCAGAACTCCAGCGCTAGGGGAATACTGCACATAGAATTCATGGCTTTTCCCCCATGATTCTTTAGTCTTTCAAAGTTAATTTTTTTAATTTTCTATTTTTTTTTGACTTTTTCTTTTTCCCTTTTTCAACCAACATCTTATCAATCCCTTTTTTAAAAATCTTTTTTATTTTTCATTTTTAGAGTCATATTCTATCCTTTCATAGTAGTTAACCTTATTTTTGGTATATATATATAAGTTGTTCTCTCTTTAAAATTTTGGGATACAGTTTCTTCTAACAGACCAGAATATACCCTAAATCTCCAGTGTATGGCTTTGTTCTAGTCTCCTGCCTGATCACATTCTCTCCCTTTTTTTTTTTAATTTCTCTTTCTTTTTTTCAACCAACTTCTTATCAATTCCTTCTATAAAATCTTTTATAATTTTCATCTTCACAGTCATATTCCATCCCTTCATCGCATCAACCCTTATTTTTGTACATATATAAGTTTTCCTTTCTTTAAAATTTTGGGAGGCAGTTTCTTCTAACAGACCAAAATACGCCCAAAATCTAGTGTGTGGCACTGATCTATTCACCAGCCTGATCATATTTGATCATATTCTTTTTTTTTCTTTTTCTTTTTTTTTTCTTTTTTCTTTCTTTCCCTTTCTTTTCCCCCAGTTTCAGGTCTCTTCTGATTTGTTTAGTGTATATTTTTCTGGGGTCATTGTTACCCTGTTAGCATTTTGTTCTCTCATTCATCTATTCTCCTCTGCACAAAATGACAAGACGGAAAAAATCACCTCAAAAAAAAAAAAAAAAAACAAGAGGCAGTACCAACTGCCAGGGACCTAATCAATACGGACATTAGTAAGATGTTGGCACTAGAGTTCAGAATGACGATTATAAAGATACTAGCTGGGCTTGAAAAAAAACATGGAAGATATTAGAAAAAACCTTTCTGGAGAAATAAAAGAACTAAAATCTAACCAAGTTGAAATAAAAAAGGCTATTAATGGGGTACAATCAAAAACGGAGGCTCTAACTGCTAGGACAAATGAGGCAGAAGAGAGAATTAGTGATATAGAAGACCAAATGATGGAAAATAGAGAAGCTGAGAAAAAGAGAGATAAACAACTACTGGATCACAAGGGCATTCGAGAGATAAGTGACACCATAACACGAAACAATATTAGAATAATTGGGATCCCAGAAGAAGAAGAAAGAGAGAGAGGAGCAGAAGGTATATTGGAGCAAATTATAGCAGAGAACTTCCCTAATTTGGAGAAGGAAACAGGCATCAAAATCCAGGAGGCACAGAGAACCCCCTTCAAAATCAATAAAAATAGTTCAACACCCCAACATCTAATAGTAAAACTTGCGAGTCTCAGAGACAAAGAGAAAATCCTGAAAGCAGCTCAGGACAAGAGGTCTGTGACCTACAATGGTAGAAACATTAGATTGGCAACAGACCCATCCTACAATGGTAGAAACATTAGATTGGCAACAGACCTGGCAGGCCAGAAAGGACTGGCATGATATATTGAGAGCACTAAATGAGAAAAATATGCAGCCAAGAATACTATATCCAGCTAGGCTGTCATTGAAAATAGAAGGAGAGATAAAAAGCTTCCAGGACAAACAAAAACTAAAGGAATTTGCAAACACGAAACCAGCCCTACAAGAAATATTGAAAGGGGTCCTCTAAGCAAAAAGAGAGTCTAAAAGTAACATAGAACAGAAAGGAACACAGACAATATACAGTAACAGTCACCTTACAGGCAATACAATGGCACCAAATTCATATCTTTCAATAGTTACCCTGAATGTAAATGGGCTAAATGCCCCAATCAAAAGACACAGGGTATCAGATTGGATAAAAAAACAAGACCCATCAATGTGCTGTCTGCAAGAGACTCATTTTAGACCCAAAGACACCCCCAGATTGAAAGTGAGGGGGTGGAAAACCAAAAGAAAGCTGGGGTGGCAATCCTCATATCAGACAAATTAGATTTTAAACCAAAGACTATAATAAGAGATGAGGAAAGACACTATATCCTACTTAAAGGGTCTATCCAACAAGAAGATCTAACAATTGTAAATATCTATGCCCCTAACATGGGAGCAGCCAATTATATAAGCCAATTAATAACAAAAGCGAAGAAAGACATCAACAACAATACAATAATAGTAGGGGACTTTAACACGCCCCTCACTGAAATGGACAGATCATCTAAGCAAAAAATCAACAAGGAAATAAAAACTTTAAATGACACACTGGACCAAATAGACGTCACAGATATATTCAGAACATTCCATCCCAAAGCAACAGAATACACATTCTTCTCTAGTGCCCATGGATCATTCTCCAGAATAGATCACATCCTGGGTCACAAATCAGATCTCAACCAGTACCAAAAGATTGGGATCATTCCCTGCATATTTTTGGACCACAATGCTTTGAAACTAGAACTCAATCACAAGAGGAAAGTCGGAAAGAACTCAAATACATGGAGGCTAAAGAGCATCCTGCTAAAGAATGAATGGGTCAACCAAGAAATTAAAGAAGAATTAAAAAAATTCATGGAAACCAATGAAAATGAAAACACAACTGTTCAAAATCTTTGGGATGCAGCAAAGGCAGTCCTAAGAGGAAAGTATATAGCAATACAAGCCTTCTCAAGAAACAAGAAAGGTCTCAAATACACAACCTAACCCTACACCTAGGGGAGCTGGAGAAAGAACAGCAAATAAAGCCTAAACCCAGCAGGAGAAGAGAAATAATAAAGATCAGAGCAGAAATCAATGAAATAGAAACCAAAAGAACAGTAGAACAGATCCACGAAACTAGGAGCTGGTTCTTTGAAAGAATTAATAAGACTGATAAACCCCTGGCCGGACTTATCAAAAAGAAAAGAAAAATGACCCAAATAAATAAAATCATGAATGAAAGAGGAGAGATCACAACCAACACCAAAGAAATACAAACAATTATAAGAACATATTATGAGCAACTCTATGCCAGCAAATTAGATAATCTGGAAGAAATGGATGCATTCCTAGAGATGTATAAACTACCAAAACTGGACCAGAAAGAAATAGAAAACCTGAACAGACCTATAACCACTAAGGAAATTGAAGCAGTCATCAAAAATCTCCCAACAAACAAGAGCCCAGGGCCAGATGGCTTCCCAGGGGAATTCTACCAAACATTTAAAGAAGAATTAATACTTACTCTTCTGAAACTGTTCCAAAAAATAGAAATGGAAGGAAAACTACCAAACTCATTTTATGAGGCCAGCATTACCTTGATCCCAAAATCAGACAAAGACCCCATCAAAAAGGAGAATTACAGACCAATATCCCTGATGAACATGGATGCAAAAATTCTCACCAAAATACTAGGCAATAGATCCAATAGTACATTAAAAGGATTATTCACCACGACCCAGTGGGATTTATTCCTGGGCTGCAAGGTTGGTTCAACATCTGCAAATCAATCAGTGTGATACAATACATTAGTAAAAGAAAGAACAAGAACCATATGATCCTCTCAATAGATGCAGAAAAAGCATTTGACAAAGTACAGCATCCTTTCTTGATCAAAACTCTTCAAAGTATAGGGATAGAGGGTACATACCTCAATATCATAAAAGCCATCTATGAAAAACCCACAGCAAATATCATTCTCAATGGGGAAAAACTGAGAGCCTTCCCCCTAAGGTCAGGAACACGGCAGGGATGTCCACTATCACCCCTGCTATTCAACATAGTACTAGAAGTCCTAGCAACAGCAATCAGACAACAAAAAGAAATAAAAGGCATCCGAATCGGCAAAGAAGAAGTCAAACTCTCACTGTTTGCAGATGATATGATACTTTATGTGGAAAACCCAAAAGACTCCACCCCAAAACTGCTAGAACTCATATAGGAATTCAGTAAAGTGGCAGGATAAAAAATCAATGCACAGAAATCAGTGGCATTTCTATACACCAACAACAAGACAGAAGAAAGAAATTAAGGAGTCGATCTCATTTACAATTGCACCCAAAACCATAAGATACCTAGGAATAAATCTAACCAAAGAGGCAAAGGATCTGTACTCAGAAAACTATAAAATACTCATGAAAGAAATTGAGGAAGACACAACTGGAAAAACATGCCATGCTCATGGATTGGAAGAACAAATACTATGAAGATGTCAATGCTACCTAGAGTAATCTACACGTGTAATGCAATCCCTATCAAAATACCATCCGCTTTTTTCAAAGAAATGGAACAAATAATCCTAAAATTTGTATGGAACCAGAAAAGTCCTCGAATAGCCAGAGGAATGTTGAAAAAGAAAAGCACCATTCCGGACTTCAAGCTCTATTACAAAGCTGTCATCATCAAGACAGTATGGTACTGGCACAAAAACAGACACATAGATCAATGGAACAGAATAGAGAGCCCAGAAATGGACCTTCAACTCTATGGTCAACTAATCTTTGACAAAGCAGGAAAGAATGTCCAATGGAAAAAAGACAGTCTCTTCAACAAATGGTGTTGGGAAAATTGGACAGCCACATGCAGAAGAATGAAACTGGACCATTTCCTTACACCACACACAAAAATAGACTCAAAATGGTTGAAAGACCTAAATGTGAGACAGGAGTCCATCAAAATCCTTGAGGAGAACACAGGCAAAAACCTCTTCGACCTCAGCCACAGCAACTTCTTCCTAGAAACATTGCCAAAGGCAAGGGAGCAAGGGCAAAAATGAACTATTGGGACCTCATCAAGATAAAAAGCTTTTGCACAGCAAAGGAAACAGTCAACAAAACCGAAAGACAACCGACAGAATGGGAGAAGATATTTGCAAATGACATATCAGATAAAGGGCTAGTATCCAAAATCTATAAAGAACTTATTAAACTCAACACCCAGAGAACAAATGATCCAATCAAGAAATGGGCGGAAGACATGAACAGACAGTTTTCCAAAGAAGACATCCAAATGGCCAACAGACACACGAAAAAGTGCTCAACATCGCTCGGCATCAGGGAAATCCAAATCAAAACCTCAATGAGATACCACCTCACACCAGTCAGAATGGCTAAAATTAACAAGTCAGGAAACAACAGATGTTGGCGAGGATGCGGAGAAAGGGGAACCTTCCTACACTGTTGGTGGGAATGCAAGCTGGTGCAGCCACTCTGGAAAACAGTATGGAGTTTCCTCAAAAAGTTGAAAATAGAGCTATCCTACGACCCAGCAATTGCACTACTGGGTATTTACCCCAAAGATACAAATGTAGGGATCCAAAGGGGTACATGCACCCCGATGTTTATAGCAGCAATGTCCACAATAGCCAAACTATGGAAGGAGCTAAGATGTCCATCAACAGATGAATGGATAAAGAAGATGTGTTATACATATATAATGGAATGTTACACAGCCATCAAAAAAAGAAACACACCAAAATCTTGCCATTTGCAGCAACGTGGATGGAACTAGAGGGTATTATGCTAAGCCAAACAAGTCAATCAGAGAAAGACATGTATCATATGATCTCACTGATATGAGGAATTCTTAATCTCAGGAAACCATCTGAGGGTTGCTGGAGTGGTGGGGGGTGG
>NW_022589726.1:5916270-6011968 GCF_004348235.1 Phoca vitulina
GGGGGGGGGGGGTGGGGAGATGGGTTAACCTGGTGATGGGTATTAAAGAGGGCGTGTATTGAATGGAGCACTGGGTGTTATATGCAAACAATGAATCATGGAACACTACATCAAAAACTAATGATGTAATGTATGGTGATTAACATAACATAACAAAATAAAATTTAAAAAAAAAACAGAATAGGGTGGTCCTTCCTGAAACCAGGGTGGGAGGGTTTTGTAGGGAACATGAGAGTGGATACAGATGGAGGATGAAATTGTCTCTTCACCTGTAACTCAAATCTCAATCATCTTTCCTACTTTTATCAAGGTAAGTCAAGCTCATATCCAAAGGTCATGTTCAATTCATGCCTTTTCCATTTTATCATCAGCGTAAGTGAAAGAAGACAATAATCAATGACTTTTAGTTGGGGCACATTTATGAGCTTTTATCAGAGAAGGAAAAGTTTGACTAGACCTAGACTTGGTGTTAGCAAGGAGACAATTTTTCTGTCAGGTGCTTCTAAAATATTTCTTATAGAGACCAATGCAGTGAATGTAATCATTAACTCAATACCTATTTGCCTGGAACAGCAGCTCAATACTTATAGCAGATGCCATTGGTGCCCCATCCATATCTCCTAGACCTTTAGTGCATGCTAACTGGACTTCCAACCACCAGTTCCTGCATGTCTATTCCTGAGGGCTTTTTATGACTGCTAAGGCTTCATTTGCCTCCATATGGTAGATAGAGGTACCAAGCAATTAGCACTCCCTGGGAGCAGCCATCAACTAATGAACAATAGGAATTGATGTATAAATACCCTAGCTTCATTACCCTTGAGGCATAGTTTCCTTTTGGTTTGTAAAATTTCCCACAGTGATTGGTGGCTTGATGATGCAAACTTTATTGGTGCCTTCTGTTCTCGTTCTGTGTGTCTCCCCTCCCTAACCTTTCTGATGTTTCTTTCGGCTCTGAAATGAACTATTTGCACCCTAATCCTAGTCTCAGACTCTACTTTTGAGAAAACCCAAATGGAAACATCAGAATGCTCACTATATTAGCAGTGGGGTCTCACAACAAGCTTTAGGAGAATCCACCTACGTCACTCATACAGTTGCAAGAAGCCTAGTTTCAGTAACTTTTTAAAAAATCAGGGTTTACTTTGTTGAGGGTTTTTATCATGAATGGATGTTGTACTTTGTCAAATGCTTTTTCTGCATCTATTAAAAGGATCATATGGTTCTTATCCTTTCTTTTATTAATGTGATGTATCATGTTGATTGATTTGTGAATATGGAAGCATCCTTGCAGCCCAGGAATAAATCCCACTTGATGGTGGTGAATGATTCTTTTAATGCACTGTTGGATTCAATTTGCTAGTATTTTATTGACAATTTTTGCATCCATGTTCATGGGGGATATTGGCCTGTAGTTCTCTTTTTTAGTGGAGTCTTTGTCTGGTTTTGGTATCAGGGTAATGCTTTTCTATACACCAATAATGAAGCAGCAGGAAGAGAAATCAAGAAATGAATCCCATTTATAATTGCACCAAAACCCATAAGGTACCTAGGAATAGCCCTAACCAGAGAGGTAAAAGATCTGTACTCTGAAAACTATAACACACTGATGAAGAAATTGAAGATGACACAAAGAAATGGAAAAACATTCCATGCTTATGGATTGGAAGAACAAATATTATTAAAATGTCTGTATTAACCAAAGTGATCTACACATTTAATGCAGTCTCTATCAAAATGCCATGAGCATTTTTCACAGAGCTAGAATAAGCCATCCTAAAATTTGTATGGAACCACAAAAGACCCTGAATAGCCAAAGCAATCTTGAAAAAGAAAAGGAAAGCTGGAGGCATCACAGTTCTAGACTTAGAGTTGTATTAAAAAGCTATAGTGATCATGGGGTGCCTGGGGGGCTTAGTTGTTAAGCGTCTGCCTTTGGCTCAGGGCATGATCCCTAGGGTTCTGGGATCAAGCCCTGCATCGGGCTCCCTGCTCCGCGGGAAGCCTGCTTCTTCCTCTCCTACTCCCCCTGCTTGTGTTCCCTCTCTCGCTGTGTCTCTCTCTGTCAAATAAATAAATAAAATCTTAAAAAAAAAAGCTGTAGTGATCAAGACAGTATATGGTACTGGCACAAAAATAAACACAAAGATCAATAGAATAGAATAGAAAATCCATAAATGAACCCACAACTATATGGTCAACTAATCTTCAACAAAGCAGGAAAGAATATCCAATGGAAAAAAGTCTTTTTCTTTTTTTTTAATTTTATTTTATTATGTTATGTTAGTCACCATACATTACATCATTAGTTTTTGATGTAGGGTTCCATGATTCCTTGTTTGTGTATAACACCCAGTGCTCCATTCAATATGTGCCCTCCTTAATACCCATCACCGGGCTAACCCATCCTCCCCCCACCAACCCTCAGTTTGTTTCTCAGAGTCCGTAGTCTCTCATGGTTCGTCACCCCCTCTGATTCCCCCCCCCTTCATTTTTTCCTTCCTACTATCTTCTTCTTTTTTTTTTTTTTTTTAACATATAATATATGATTTGTTTCAGAGGTACAGGTCTGTGATTCAACAGTCTTACACAATTCACAGCGCTCACCATAGCACATACCCTCCCCAGTGTCCATGACCTAGCCACCCCATCCCTCCCACCCCCCACCACTCCAGCAACCTTCAGTTTGTTTCTTGAGATTTTTTTTTTTTTCAGATATGAGAGGAGGACAGAATTCTAAACAATAGAGCTTCTTAGAAGAAACTTGTTAAATGAAAATGAAGGCTGAAAACATAAGAACAAAATTTGGGTTTCTATTTAGTTACCATGAAAGTGTCCTTGCAAAGATGTCTATAAGAAGCCCCCTTGGGTAAAGGAGAGTCTCATCAACAAAGTGTTGGGAAAACTGGATATCTACATATAAAAGAATGAAATTGGACCCTTATTTTACACTGTACACTAAAACCAACTCAAAATGGATTAAAGACTTCAACATTAGACCAGAAACTATAAAACTCCTAGAAGAAAACAGGAAATTTTATGAGATTGATTTTGGGAATATTTTCATGAATAGGACACCAAAAACACAGGCCACAAAAACAGAAATAGACATCAAACTAAAAATCTTCTTCACAGCAAAGGAAATAATCAACAGAGTGAAAAGGCAGCCTACAGAATTGAAGAAAATATTTCCAAACCATATATCTGATAAGGAGTTAATTTCCAAAATATATAAGGAACCCCTAAACTCAATAGCAACAGCAACAAACCAAACAACCCTCTCCCCACCCCATGGAATTAAAAATTTGGCTAAGAATTTGAATAGACACTTCCTCAGAGAAGACGTAAAAATAACCAACAGGTATATGAAAAGATGCCCAACATCACTAATCATCAGGGAAATTCAAGTCAGAATCACAATGAAGTATCACCTTGCACAATTAAGATAGCTATTTTTAAAAAAGATTTTATTTATTTATTTATTTATTTGGAGCATGAGCAGGGGGAGGGGAAGGGGGAGAGAGAGAAAATCCCAAGCAGACTCCTTGCTGAGGTTGGAGCCCGATGTAGGGCTCCATCCCAGGGCCCTGAGATCATGACCCAAGCCAAAATCAAGAGCCAGATGCTTAACCAACTGAGCCACCCCATATTAAGATAGCTATTATGAAAAAATCAAAAGACAAGTGTTGGCAAGGATGTGGAGAAATGAAAACACTGTACACTATTGGTGGGAACGCAAAATGATTCAGCTGCTATGGAAAAAAGTATGGAGGTTCCTAAAAAATTTAGAACTAGAATTACCCCATGATGCAGTCATCCTTCTTCAGGGTATTGTCCAAAAGAATTGAAATCAGGTTGTTGAAGAGATATTAGCACTTGGATACATACTGCAGCATTATTCACAAGAACTAAGATGTGAAACAACCTAAATGTCCATCAACAGATGAATGGCTAAAGAAAATGTGGTATATACATATGATGAAATACTATTTAGCCTTAAGAGAGAAGGACGTTCTGTGGTATGTGACAACATGGATGGACCTTGAGGACATTTTGCTAACTGAAATAAGCCAGACACTGAAAGACAAATACTGCATGATTTCACTTATTTGGAGTATCAAAAATAGTCAAATTCATAATCAAAGACTACAATGGTGGTTACCAGAGACCGGGAAGTGAGGAAAATGGGAGTTACTACTCAACAGGCATAAGGTTGTAGCTAAGCAAGATGGATAAACTGCAGGTATCTGCTCTACAACATTGTAACTTTAGTCAACAATAATGTATACTTAACATATATTAAGAAGGTAGATGTTAAGTAATTTTACCACAATAAAATTTTTAAAAATTGAAAAAGAGAAGTTCCCTTGGAAAAGCTGGATGTAACATTGGATACTCTCTCCTGTGGAATATAAGCATTAATCTTAAAATATTGCATGCTAATGTGTTGTCAGAGGACAGTGTATTCAATTTGGCATCTGAAAGTTCCAAAGAAATATATAATATATATTCTTTTTAGGAGGCAAGAATCTCAAACATTACCTCTTTCTTTCCACTGGCCAAGGAGAAACGAACAAATCAATGACTCTGTTAGACATCTAATCTTAAGATAAACTTTACAAGATACTTTCTTTCTACAAAAACAAAGCATACTTGTCCTAAGCAGAATGAACCCCATCAAGAGCCAGAACTGGGGACTTTTGCCAATCAGATGGTGAACTGGAAGGGTCATTCCTGTTTCCTAGAGAATCATATAGAACAATTTAAGGAATTAAATGTAAATGGAAACTCACAAAAGCCAGTTAACCTGAACTAGAATCTGTTCTGCTCCATGAAACTTTATGAAGCAGACGTAGTTAATTCTGATAATCCCATATCTTATAGCTTTGAAAGCCTTTGATTCCTCTTGGAAAATCAAAAGTAATCCAGAAAAATCCTATGCTCTATTGTTATAGGCCATGCATTGTCAAGGGTGCCTCAGATGAATTAACTCTTAATCTTCCAAACAATCCAAAAAAAATGAGTGCTTTTATTATTATCCCTATTTACAGATGGGGAAATGGAGGCACAGAAAGGTTTAAGGTACGTGCCCAGGATTGCACAGCAACTCTACATGGCAGAAGCAGGATTCAATCCCAGGCCTTCTAATTCTGAAGCTGACATTTTTAACCACCTTCACTACATGGAAGATTATTGGTCAGTGTCCTAACTGTATTAACTGACCTGGTGTGTCATTACCCCATAAATACATGAAGAATTGGAAGGGAGATCCTTTTAAAAATTAACTTGACATAAATTACTGATTTTGTAAGAAACCCGTGTCAGTTATGAGTCTAACGGTAATTGTGTTACTACAGAAGTAATACATCTCCATATTTTATTAAATAATGAATCTCTACCAGAATGGTTTAAAAGGCCATCAAAATATGACTCTCCTAGAATCCCTATAATCTTGTTGCTTCAACCTCACCAATTCCCTGAGACGTTAATGAAAATAACTTTGATAAGCTAAGCCCTGCAGATGATCATGTTCTGAAGAGCAGTGTGTCTGGTCAGCTGGTCTTACAAGACTTTGATATTAACTGCTGTTCTATCATCAGAGAAATGTTATCTATTAACAAAAAAGCAGTGCTTTAAAAAATTCTGGAATAGTTATTTTGGTATACAATATGGTACATCATAAAAGTTTTTGCTAGGAGAAAATTATAGTTAAAATAGGGCAACTTCATTCTTCCCTGTTAGAACAGTGAAATCAAGATGTATCAACTGAGTAATGTCCAGTAGCCTGGGATCTCAGAAAAGGAGGAGGAAGAGCAGTAGAATGACAAAGAGAACTAAGGAAGGATTCTAGATGGATTAATTGATACTTTCATGTATATGTTATTTTAAAATATTGTTTCTTCAGATGAACATTAGGGAAAAAAAAGAGAGGTAAACCCTAAAACAGACTCTTAACTATAGAGAACAAACTGAGGGTTGCTGGAGGGGAGATGGGTGGAGAGATGGGTTAAATGGGTGACGGGCATTAAGGAGGGTACTTTTGATGAGCACTGAGTGTTGTATGTAAGTGATGAATCACTGATTTTTACTCCTGAAACTAATATGTGTTAACTACCTAGAATTTAAATAAAAACTTAAAAAAATAAAAGATAAATAAAATTACATAAAAATAATAAATATTGTTTCTTAATATGAACCCCTTTTTTGATAGTTTGATGCATATTTTCTTTATCTTTGGGCCCTACTCAACTCAATAAGGGTAAAAATATATAAGCATTTCCTTAAAAACAGAAGATAGGGTCTTTTATCTCAATCCATGGGTGGACTTCCATCAGTGAATAATCCTATTCCAATCAGTAAAATAGGACATGTTATAAATCAAATATTCCAAAACTAAAATCATTATTTGTGAAGATGTCCTATAACTTTTACCTGGTGTACAGATAATCAGTCAGCCACTGATTCAGCAAATATTTATTAATTATCTATCATAGCTTGGGTACTCTTTTAGGCACTGCGGAGGTAGCGGTAGATGAAATAAAGTCCCTGCTGTCACAGAACTGACAGTCTAGTTGGGTGGGGATTGCCAGTCCACATATAAACAAGTAAACATATGTGTGTCTGGTGGTGACAAGTGCTAGGAAGGAAAAACCAGCAGAGTGGAAGTGGCATAGCTGGGAAAGGCCTTTCTGATAAGATGACAAGGAGCAAATAATGTCATTTGGTTTCCGTGGTGTACGTTTTGAAAATGGCCTTAGAGACTCTACCAAGCAGTGTCACTACTTAACACTAGGCAATACTATGGAGGCTTTATTGGGATTTTATGTAGTCAGAGTGGTTGTCTACCTCTATTCCCCTTAAAGTTTTTAGGCTAAAATTATGAACATGATATAAAACTCTATGGCTTTGATTTCTTATTCATCTCTGGCTTACAGTGGACTCAATAAATGTTTCCTAGGACCTGACGTGTAGATATTAACTTTATTCACCTCCAAATAAAGTTAAGAAACCACCTGCCTTAGAGGTTGTCCTCATAAGCACTTCTGTATTTTCAAGAGGATCTCAGCTCTGCTCCAGCTCAATTTGCTATGAAGTCTTATTTAGTTGACAAATAAGAATAGCTGCATTGTGGATACTTGTCAAGGAATAAAACTTAGAACACTAATAAAAAAAAATAAAGATAAGAACTAACAGTGCTGAGTACTTATGGGCATGGTGATGTGTTAAGCATTTTATGTCTGTTTCTTTCACTTCATTATTACAGCCACCCTGTGAGATAGGTCGTTTTAACAGCCTCTGCAGGTGAAGAAATGGAGAGGCAGTGCCAATTTCTGAAGGTCAGACAGCTAGCAAGTAGCTGCACGGGACCCAGACCAAGGTCTGCGAGCTCAGCCCTGTCCACTTCCGGTGCACGGTTTTCCTCTTTCCTTCCTATTTGCTACTTCTAATTATGTGATCCTGATAGAACTCTCCTAAAATTTTCTTTGACTAAGGTAGGGCAAAAATAAATAAAATGTCTACTCTACAGGTTTTTCTTATTTGTCCTCTGGGAGACTTCTTGGTCTGTGATCGGAATATTCCTCTAATAATCTGTTGCCTTGTCTAGTTTCCCTTTCCCAGCTACTGCTGACCCCTGCTTCCCACCCTTCTGCCTGCTCCCTCATCTACTCTGCCCTATTCTTTATGCCATCCCCAGCCTATTTTCTGGAGTGTAACTATTTAAGAACCCTGATAGTTCAAAGTTGTCCAGCTTTTGGTGAACATATTGACAGTCTTTGACTTCCTGTGCAAGAATTTTAAGCCCTGCCTTAATCTACCAGGATCTGGAAATTTTTACCATTTTTACATATCAAGAGATGTCTACACCAAAGATGTAAGGCTATCAGGGAACTGAATGGAGCAAGATACCCCCTGAAAGCATAAAGTTAGGCAATTTTATAGGAGCTTTATTGGGATTTTATTTTTTTATTTACTCCTTTCTTTTCTTTGACCTTGTCCCTTAAAATTGTATTCACTTAAATTGATATGCCTGGATATGTATATGTATATTAAGGTTTTCATAATAAAATATTCCAATTGATTAAACATTTTGAAGATATAAAATAGCAGTGGAATTTCATGAGATATTTGAATAATAGATGAATAGAAATATCTTAGAATGAAAATATAATGTGAATTTGGTTATTACTACTGATTCTTATAGAAGTTGTTTTGAATATAAGCGCAGATTCTGGAAACATGATGACCAACCTAAATGCCTCTCCCTTCCCCTCTATTCCCAGTCCCGTCTAACTATAGGATCTGAGTGAGAGGTCTTGGGCTCTAGTGAGATGCCCCTCAGGAAGCTGGTGTGGGGCTTTCTCCTTGAGAGTAAAGCTAGAGCCTAAGCCCCTACTGCAGAGCCCCAAGGCAAGAAGAGAACCAGGATTCCCTGAGGAATGAGTGTATCCCACTGGCAATGGGTCCATAAGAGTACATCTGTTCTCAAGAATCCCTAAAAAGTACAAAGAACCCTGAGCAGTTGGGCTGGGTCCGTACTGTATGAGGATGTAACAGAGTGGAGGGGCTTCCTTCTAGCTTTTTCCTCTGCCCCCGAGGCCCCCAGAGTTAGAAAATGCTTCGCCTTCTACTGGTGGACTACCACCACTTATGGTACTGGAGACATCAGACCTGAGTCTCAGTGAGCCAACAACAGAAAAGACAAGAATACAGCTATGTGGTACCATCATTCAGAGAAAGACCAGACCAAAGAGGTTGGTGCCCAGAGAAATGGCACTCCTGAGTACCTCCGGGGAGAGAGCTGTGAGCCTACTCCAGAGGTTTTCTGGAGTTGAAAAAACCAAACGTGATTTTCAAACAAACAAAAAAACCCAATAGGTGAATTGAAGAAAATACGGATTCTGTTGAATGACAAGAAATGCCAAGTAAAAGAAATCACTCAAAGAACAGAACAAAAATATAGAGATGGAAGATGATGACGGGAAGACATGAATGGGTCCAGAGATTTAGTGTGTGAATAATGGGTTGTCCCCAAAGAGACAGGTGTAAAAGATGGGTGAGAGGCAATAATTTTATAGATAATAGAGAAAAACTTTCCTAGAATGAAGGCAAACATGAGTTTGTAGTTTGAAAGAAGAGGGGCACCTGGGTGGCTCAGTCGTTGAGCGTCTGCCTTCGGCTTAGGTCATGTTCCCAGGGTCCTGGGATTGAGCCCCTGCATTGGGATCCCTGCTCAGCGGGAAGCCTGCTTCTCCCTCTCCCACTCGCCCTGCTTGTGTTCCCTCTCTCGCTGTGTCTCTCTCTGTCAAATAAATAAAAAAAACCTAAAAAAAAAAAAAAAAGAAGATACTTAATTCCAAACAGTTTGGTAAGAGGAAAAAAAAAAAACAGTATACCTGAGCATATTACAGTAAAATTCTTGAACTATAAGCATGAAAAGAAAAATGCTCATGCTTCCAGATAGAAAAAAACAAAACACCTCCCAAAAGAGAAAGAATTGAACAGTTTTTAGTGCAACAACACATCATCAAGGTTAACAACCTAAAAGTCCAGTTCTGGGCGCCTGGGTGGCTCAGTTGGTTAAGCGACTGCCTTCGGCTCAGGTCATGATCCTGGAGTCCCCGGATCGAGTCCCGCATCGGGCTCCCTGCTCAGCAGGGAGTCTGCTTCTCCCTCTGACCCTCCCCCCTCTCATGTGCTCTCTCTCGCTCTCTCTCTCTCTCAAATAAATAAATAAAATCTTTAAAAGTCCAGTTCTGATTTCTGTTTCCTCCATTTACTTGCCTGAATTACCTTGAGTGAGTTACTTACCTGTATTTCTGTTTGCTCACATGTAGAATAATGATAGTGATCAGACTTAATCCATGAGATTTTTCTGAGGTTCAAATTAACCAATAATTAATTGATGTGCCGTGCTTAGAACGGTGCCTGGCCCAGAGTAGCAATGCTTGTGATTGCCGTTATTGCTCCATTATCTCAAAGCTGCAAGTCAGAGGCAGAAGAAAATCATCGGCAGCAAAAAGGACAAATTTCAGAGATCCTATACCCAGTTAGTTGTTCTCTGTTCTAGTGACCAGATGTCTGTCACTAGTAAGAGTTGAGAAAATATATCACCACCTACCCCATCTGAGGAATTTTGAAACATGCATGTTTCTTACCTTAGAGGAATATGAAGAAGAGAGGAAATAGAGACCTCCTTCATCTTACACCTCACCTGGGCCCTAAGGTTTACGGCATCCCTTAGATCACAGACAGACCAAAAATAAATTTATCAAAGGACATCTGGATACCCCTGAATCTAGAGAGCCCTGGATGTTGAGAGCTAGTGCTCATAGCTGGCACAGTACAAACCACCACTGTAAATATTTACTCTCGAGGGGAGCAATGTCCAGGGAGGTGCTTCTCCAGAGCTTTTCCAGTGCATGGAGAATAGAAGCAACACACGTACTTACGTCAGAAAAGAAAATTTAATTTCTCAGATCCTTCCTCTCAGATAACATGAATGAAATAGTTCTTCCATACTGAAGTGTCATTTTCCACTAGCACCGAGGGTCTATTTTTTCTTGTTTCTCTTCCTGTTCCAAATCCTGGCACAAGAAATACTAAAAAATTAGCATGCTATTTGCAACATTTGCACATTGCAGCTGAGGAATATTTTTCAGAATTAACAATGCAAATTACTTCTTAATTTGCACATATGTAGATTAGACATAATATGAAGGAAGCATATATATATTGAAATCATTGATACTAGATGGATACTGAATACTAAAATTGGGCATAGTTTTAGTTTTGTAAGAAGACAGAATAAGATTTGTTAAATGTTTAAAATTATATCAAAATTTAGCCTTTTAAACATAAGTTTGATTCAAAACTTTCATTTATTATAAATTCTATTTTATTTTTCACTTTAGTAGATACATATATTTGAAGAATAATTTTAAAATGTTTTAGATTATTTTCAATTATTTTAATTTTTAATGAAATTATATTCAGTTTTTATATTTGTGATTAAATTACATTTTATTTTTGGTTGCTTAGGTTCTTGTATTATTATAAGAACATAATTTTTGGGCACCTGAGTGGCTTAGTTGGTTAAACGTCTGCCTTCAGCTCAGGTCATGATCCCAGGGTCCTGGGATCGAGCCCCACATTCCCTGCTCGCGGGGAGCCTGCTTCTCCCACTGCCCCTCCTCCCTGCTTGTGCTCTCTCTCTCTCAGATAAATAAAATCTTAAAAAAAAAAAAAAAAACCCATAGACTTACCTACACTTTTTGATTTTGTCATTTTGCAGGTATATATTTCCAACATTGGAACAAACAGCATATTTTATTTAACAGTTTGTTAACTTGATTTATAACTTTCATATATTTATACATAAGGTATGTGGGCATCCATTTGCCCTCCTGTCGCAATGTCCCACAAACATTTAGAGTAGGCTTAGTAGTGAACAATGAAACTCAGTTAAATCCACATAGATGGTAGATTATCTGGGAGCATAGTATTAGTACCAAGAACTCTTAAATTTTGAAGGGAAAGCTTCAAGGAAAATTCCAATAAGAGCATGCATGGAACTATAACAATTAAACCCAGGAGTCGGTCTTTGGGAAAGAAGGAAAAAGTGAAGTTATCCAAAAAAAGTTTCATCTTATAGGAGTCTTGAGGAAGAAGCAGGGAATAATATTTGGTATCTTATTTTCAAACATGTAGGGAAATTTGAATCTGATTATGAAAGATAGGGATGGAAATATTTATTTAATTAAAGATAGAGTTTATACACACACACATAGAGGGAGAGGGCTTTAAAAAGCACACCTGTGAAGAACATGCCCTGTTCATCAAATTTTATGTCACAAACAATCTAATAGTTAAATATATACAGAAGAAGAATTACAAATGCAAGGAGCACACAACAAAAACACAATTACAACAGCAATCTTCAATATATCTTATTCGGAACAAGCTCTAACAGCCCCAAATAAGTAACAATATAGAATATGTTGATTTATCAAGAAACTCAAATATGTGACATTTGTTACTATGTTTATGAAACTTCAATAAAAATTGCACATTCACTTGACCATAAAGAAAATCTTAATGTAGGTTTTAACATACATGTTATTGGCCATGGTTCTGATCATATTCAATTAGGTGGGAAACAAGTATTTAAAAGGTTACCAAAAAAATCTCTAGTACTTGGAAATACACATATTTCTGGATAACCTTCATATCAAAGAAGAAGTCAACAATGAAGTTAAAGTCTATCTATATAGCAATTAGTGAAAAAATGAGATTCTACAATAACCCAAGAATGTAGAAAGTTAAAGTGGTTCCAGGTTTGTAGTACTACCTGGCTTCTAGCAGAAACAGACACTCTCTGGTGGAAAATATATCCACTTTAGGCCTGCAGGGTTCCTACATAATAAAACAAATAAGGGGTAGCAATAAAAGATTGCCAAGCTTACAAGGAAGCAAGACACCGTTAGAGATATTTAATGGAAACTGCAAATAGCAGATTTAGACCTCTGAGAACTTCAGATTTTGAAGCTTATGGAATACTTGAAAAAATAAAGATAAAATCACAAAAATAAACAACAGAAAACTTCTTTGTAGTAAAATAGAATGCTATACATGGATAAATATTTGTTAAAATAAAAAAACACAGGGTAAGAGTTAACCTGCAAATTAGATACAATTGAAAAATTAGTGAACTAAAAAAATAATCAGAATAAATTATCCAGAATACAACACAATGAGACAAAGATATTATATTAAAAAGAAGGTAAAAGCTATGGAATATAGAATGGTAAATTTTAACATACCTAATCAGTCTCAGAGGAAAAGAATAAAATAAAGAAGAAGAATATTTAAAGGGAGCATGGCTGTTCAGAGATTTACTCAGGATAAATAAGAAATGTACATCCAGACATATCATAATGAAACAGATTATTATCAAAACTAAAGAACAGAGAGAAAAGAGCAATCACCACAAGGGAGCAAGAATCAGACCAAAAGCAACTGTTAGCAACAACAGGAGCCAGAAGCCAGTTGAATAATGTCTTTAAAATGTTGAGAGGAAATAACTGTCAACCTAGAATAGTATATCCATCAAAACTCTCTTTTAAGAATGAAGGTGAGGGGCACCTGGCTGGCTTAGTTGGTGGAGAATGCAACTCTTGATATCGGGGTTGTGAGTTCGAACCCCATGTTGGCTGTTGAGATTACTTAAAAATAAAATCTAAAAATAAAATAAAATAAAATAAAGGTGAAATAAATATATTTTCAGATAACAAAAACTGAGTTTTATCATCAGCAGACCTTTATGAAAACCCCTTATAAAATGTGTACTCCAGAAAGAAAATGATCTCAGAGGGAATGTCTGGGATAGAAGGAAAGAGGATGAACAAAGATCATGATGAATATAGATGTAAATCTAAAACAAATATTGCATGTTAATTTGACAAATTAAAATGCAAACCTCAAGTACCAGACAGGAAGAGTAAATTAATTGGAAGTGGAGGGAGAAGATTGAAGTGTTTCAAGATTCTTGCTTTACTTAGGAAGCAGAGTAACGTAGTGTTTAATTTTAGACCTGAAGTTAAATATGTATTTGATGACCCATTGAAAGCATAAAGTGAAACAAATGGAAATAGACTGTATAATTTCCTGATCATACACAGAAAATGGCAAAAAAAAAAAAAAAAGACAAGTGGGGGGAGGGTGGCATGGGGTGGGAAATCAAATCCCACAAAAAGCAGGATGCATAGAAATCAAGGGCAAAAGGATAGAAACAAGCCCAATCCAATATTAATTATCATAAGGAATATCATAAAACATGGTAGCCAGTTTAAAGAAAAGCTATATTCGATTAAAAAATTCAGATATAAATTATTTTATAAGGGACACAGCATGTTCTTATAGTGTCAGCTGAGTTTCCTCAGGAGCACATACAAGGAAGGAATCAGATGTGCAGAGATTTATTGGGGGGAAATGCCTATGAAAGATTTAGAAAGAGGGAGTAGGAACATGAGAGAGCCTTCAGACAGCCAGACAGCAAGGCAGGTTTGACACAGGTCAAGGGGGAAGAGGGGAGAGAGGAGAGTTGGATAGGAAGAGCCTCAGACAACAGCACAGTTCTGAGAAAGCTCAGTCAGACCAATGCCGTGCATGGCCAAGATGGACCATTAGAATGATCCCATTGAGCTTCAGTGGCCAATCTCTATGCCCCCTGCTGCTCTCATCATTGGCTGAGAGCATCCCTGGTGAAGCCTGTCCTCTGTGGGAATGCTGTGGTGGAGCTGAAAGTCTGACCAGCAGAGCTTGTCCGTAACTGCTTCCTGGCCCCAGGCAGGCTCTCTTGCAGGGAGAGTGAGCACTGCACTGTCGTGCTTGCCACACACAAAAATGTGAGACTAGGATGATGGGAAAAGATACACAGAGCTAAGACTAGCAGCAAAAATAAGGTGAGGTATCTACCTTAAGGAAAAAAAGATAAGACAAAAGACGATCTTTATGAAAGTTAATCAGTCTCATTACTTTCTTGCTTACCCACCTTGTCAGCAGAAAGGGCCTAGAAATCAAGATACTAAAATAGCAATGAGCACACCAGATTTTGGTGACTAAATGCCATTCCCCATTAGGAGAAAGTTGAGCTCCTTGGAACAATATTCGATCCTAAGGAAAAGTACAAGATGAGGCTCTGAATGTAGAGCATCATGAAAAAATAATGGGGATATGTCAAAATGATCTAGGAGCCAGCCTGAAGGGGAGGGGAGTTCCTGGATTACATCCTTACTTCTGCTCTCTGGGAGAAACTCTCAGTTCTCCGTGGAGCCTGGCACCATTTTCTGAAAAATTCTTTATATTAAAAAGTACTCTCCATGGCCCATCTGTAGTGGGCCTCAGGAATTATTCAAGGGGTCTGTAGAGGTTTTGCTGTTTATATTTTGCCCATGGAAGTTTGGGATTCCAAGTCCATTAAATACTCAGTGGACTAAGTGGTTTCTTGGGCAGTAAAGATCCCCCAGTAATAGAGTAGACTTCTGATCCCTTCGTTTCTAGTCAGTCTACATATCAAGAACCACATCCCAAACTCATTGTCTGAAGGTAGGGTCATATGACTGCTTAATCTCTTTCCTGTCCCCATGTGCCTATGTTTCAACTTGATGGTGTCAGCTTTGGTGGCATTCAAAAGAATAGACTTTGGGTGGCTTTCAATAGCCTTTGCTTATTTTTGCCAGGGGACTGAATTGCTGTACTTAACTGAACAACCTCTGTTTCTCACAGGTTTTATTTTTCAGTTTTTCACTTCTTAGATTCTAGAGGAGTTCACTTTTTCATCTTTCTGATTTCCAACTGTGATTTCAAATCAGCCAATTTTCATGTAAGGTTGTTTGTTGTTTGTTTTGTGATACCTTGCTCAAAGGAGCAAGAAAAGCCACCACACATGAATACTCTTTACAGCCACTCCTCTTAATGACACAGGCTCACTAAGCATACAGACTGTCTGAGTTATGACAGGTGGCAATTCCACCAAATATTTATCTTCTGTATAGTATTGGGTTCCACATTTTCCAATCTGTGTTTATCTATTTCCTCACTGCCTACACTTGACCCCTAAGCCAGTGTAACTTGTTTTTTTTGTTGTAGTAAGCGCTCCCTGTTTAGGTGCAACTTTCTATATTAATTGGAATAGCCCTACCTACTGTAACATACAGACCTTACCTGTTGGTTATGCCTGCCTAACATAATGGTTCAGTGAGTGCCCTGGTTGGTAGGCAGTTTTCCTTTACATAGTAATTCAGGGACTTAGATTCCTTCCATCTTATGTCTCTAGAGCCTTGGTGTCCTCACCTTCAACCAATGTAAGGGAAAGGAGATCATGAAACCTGGAAGAGACACACCTCACTCAGCTCACATTCCATTGGTGAGAAGTGGTCATATAATCCCTGCGTGAACGACAGCTCCACATTCTGAAAGAAGAAGCACAAATTGTATGTGGAGAGATGGCTTTCTTTCCCACTGTTTACAATAAATCCTGCAAACCCTTTGGTTAAACTTAGACAATCAGCTGCACAAACCTTGACTTGCTTGTCTGCCTTCACTCCCAACACTGGTCAAATTATCCTTGTTTTTTGTATAGGGAAGTCAAATCTCTAATGTAAAAACTGACATTTTTAAGTGTAAGGCTGTGCTTCTGTTAAACCTCATCGTGGCTGCAGCATCTCTATTAACATGGAAATAGTTTAAGGAATGTATTTTATTGAAGTAAACTCCATGACAGTAGAAATAATGCAATTGGTGTTTAACTGTGCTTTTTAGGCTTCTCTTTCTACTTTGTTGTGTTGTTCTGTTGTGCCTCTTCAGAATAATTTGTTCTCTGGGCTCTCAAGTCTTAAAACACTCCCCCATTTCTCAGAGAGGTAGTGTAACAGTGAGTAGGCACGTTATGGATTGAATTGGGTTCACCAAAAAGATATGTTGAAGTCCTAACCACCATCTTCTCAAAATGTGACCTTATTTAGAAGTAAGGTCATTTCAGATGTAATTAGTCAAGATGAGATCATTAGAGCAGGCCTTACCCCAAATGACTGGTGTCTTTACCAAAAGAGAAAAGGTGAAGACAGACATACAAGAAAACAGCCTAGTGTCGATGGGGTGAGGCAGCTGCAAGCCCAGGACTCGCCAGAAGCTAGGAAGAGGGAAAGAAGGATTCCACCCAAAGTCTCAGTGGGAACATGGCCCTGCTAACGCCTTCCTTTGGGACTTCTAGCATCCAGAACTGTGAGAGAACAGATTTCTGTCTTTGTGAGCCCCCAGTTGTGGTATTTTGTTATGGCAGCCCTGGGAACTGATAAGGGTACAAGGTTGGGGATTAAGCAGATCTGGGGTTGAATATCATTTTTCTCACTTGCCATCTCTGTGGTTCTGGGCAAGATGCTTTACCTCTCAGAGACTATTCCCTCAACTATAACATGGGGGAGAATAATATCTACCTCTCAGAACTGTTAGGAGAGTTTTTAAAATCTTTTGTATTAGTCCTGACACACCAAATTCTGAGTTAAGGGGAAATTATTGTGGCACATTGTTTGATGGCATCTTGAGCGGCAGAAGTATTTGGATATTCTTCCAGATATCACTGCTACAGCTTTAAAGCTAACAAAGAATTTTTTCTGCACAGTATGTATTTGTACATCCAGATATCTCTTTATTTTATCATTCAGACAGCAATAGCTCCATGCACAGACAAAATGATCTATTTATCTTTGGCTCCAGAGCAGGTAAAATCTTCCATGTGACAGGATCAAGAAGGGTGCAGTGATGTAGTTGATGCGTTAATTGGAGAAATAGTTATTGAGTACTTAGCATAGTCCTTGGCACTATGTCAAGTCCAAGTAATGCAACAGGGGAAAAGGTAACATCCTCTTACAGATAGTTTACAGGAAATGTCAGGTGATAGGTCTTTTGAGGACAGTACAATGAGAGGCCAGGGAACTCATACCAGGGACATCTATACTAGTCTGGGGGAACCAGGAAAGGCTTCCTGGAGAAGATGCTCCCTCAGCTGGGCCCCCAGGTGTGAGTACTAATTATTCAGATGAATGGGGAGTTTTGGGGGCACAGGTACTCCAAGCAGAGGGAGCAGACGAGGCTCAAAAGTCCTGTAATGGGCTAGCTTCCTAGTGATTTCTCAACAGCACCTAAGAATAGTTCTGTGGTCATATTTGTATGTTCTTGTGTATTTGGGGATATAATTCCCTTAGACTTGGAAACTTTCATTCTTCTAAGGCAACTGAGTGTTCCCTTACAATCTTGTCATCTATTCTGGTGTTTAATTTACTCCTAAAAATACTTTTACTACAGTTTTTCAGTTGAAAAAGCATCCTTCTGAATAAAATAAAATGAGCAGTACATCCCTTTTGCCTTTACTGTGTTGTTAACAGGATTCTTTCTTGCCTAAGCAGTGGACTTATTCCCCCTTTGTTTCTTTTATTTTCCAAATAATAGCCTTTAAAAATCATCCCTCTTTTTTTTTATTTAGCAGTTTCCTTAAACCTCGATTCATGATGTGCCTCAATTTTCTGAAAGCTACTTTAAAAAAAAGATTTTATTTATTTATTTATTTATTTAAGAGAGAGCGCATGATTGGGGGTGGGGAGGCGGGGGGAGGGGCAGAGGCAGAGAATCTCAAGTGGACTCTGCACTAAATGAGGAGCCCCACATGAGGCTTTATCTCAGCGCCCATGAGATCATGACCTGGGCAGAAACCAAGAGTCAGACTAACGAACTGAGCCACCCAGGCACCCCTGAAAGCTACTTTTATAGGTTGGCTTTTCTTGTTTGCTTTTGTGTGAGAAGAATCCAAGTGCTGAGAGCTTCCTCCTAACTTACCCGAGGGAGTGCGGGGACAGGTGAGCTTTCCCTCCCTAAGCCAGTTGAGAGTACCTGCAAAAACATCAAACCAAACTGAAACAGAACAAAAAACCTTTTAACATTTGGCATGTGATCTGTAGCAAGCTGCTCTTTAGACTTGAGGATGGGGCGGTGTTGAGAATGGTCCACATGTCCAGATGCTGGTGAACCTGCCATGGATCACATGGAAGGGGATGGATGTTTTGTCTTGAAAAGACCTTTTCTCAAGACACTGCTGATTTGTGCAAGTTGACCTCAAGAGAGAGGGACTACCAGTGACCTGGGGCTTAGAGAAGTGGTAAGATCTAGCAGAGGAGTTGTAGCCCACATCAAGGAAACTGTAGGTGAGAGATCACCAGCAGTGTGAGCCCTAAAGAGCCCACAAAATTACACGATGGAGAAAAAGTCAGCATTTGGCATTGCCACATCCAGAGAGCACCAATAACAGACCTCATCCGAACCAATCAACTAAGAAGTTTTTGCCCCATACCTCCTCTCCTTCCTTCAAGTCTAACTCTCAAGAAACTAAGTGCAGATGAGTGAATGGGGATAAAAAGTGGGAGAACAAGATGAATAAATGGAGAGGAAGCAGCCAGGTGTAGTAGGGGCAGCTAGCAGTCCACGACAGATTGTGCTCCCTGCCATAAGCATAGCATGCAGGGAAGTGACTATCCACCGTGGGGTTAGCTTTTCTAAAGCCAATGCCCTTTGCATGCAGATGGGGGCTTGGACTGAGTTCTGCCTGGTGGAATGTGGATGAAAGTGATGTATGTTACTTGCTACCCTGGCCCACATTAACCTTCTATAAAATCGTCCATGTTCTCTCTCCCCCCTTCTATTAGCTGGATATTGATAACCAGGATATAGTAGACACTATCAATGCCTTACTCCTGTGCCCTTAGCCTTTAATATCTAAGTGTACACCAACCTATATTCCAGTGGTATGCACCTAAGTCTCTTTGCCTAAAGGCTTTGTCTAGCTGCTGGAACCTTCTTTGCCCATATATATGGAAGGCTGGGAATGCCAGGGAATTAGCAACCACCCCCCCCAACAATCCTAAACCAATGACTTTTTGGAGTTAATGGATAAATACCCCAGCTTCCTTCTCCTTGGGTGAGATAACATTGAGGCAAATATTCTCCACTGTTTCCCAGCAGGATTAAGCTCTAGTTGCCCTCACTTATAACTTATGCAACCCTTATTGTTTTGTTTCCTTTCCCTATCTCACTTCCCTACCCTGTGGTATTGGCTGTGGTTGCCTCCCAAATAAAAACCACTTTTATTTAAATCCTTATTTCAGGATCTGCTTCTGGGGAAACCCAAACTAAGACCAGGGCACCTTTGGAATCCTTATTACTGAAGATAGCTGAGCCTCAGACGTCTTGGATCCTTGAATAACTACCCCCGCCAACACCGCATTGCCCCTCCCCACCACAGCTGATTCTACTTCTTATGAGCAAAACCTAAATGTTCATTCTGTTAAGCCACTGATGTTTCAGGATCTATCTGTTAGAGAATCTCAAACATGCTACGTATGCCCCGCTTTCCCCTTTGGCAGGTTTCCAAACATAAAGCAGATCCAGACCTGGGAAAGGAAGATGTTTTAAATTGGATGAGAGTGTGAAATCTTCATATTACTCTGGCTGGATTTTTTTTTATCGTGTTGAAAATTAAACTTAAGATTTATTATCTGAGAGTGGCCAAGATTTCATCCAGGACTGGGGAAGAACAAGTTGAAAGAAAAGGTTTAAAAAAAATTAAGTTGCTCTGTGCTTGCATCCCATAAGTTCAGCTCTTCCAACAAACTGGTTATAAGTCACGTATATTTATTTGAGTCAGTGGAAGTAGCTATACTGAGAGCTCAGTGTGAGCTAACAAAACAATATAAAAATATTTTTGCTTGGCAAGTGAAACATTGCTATACATTTAATTGTATTAGTTTTCCACTGGATCATTCATTGCAAGATATATATATATATATATATATATATATATAAACTTTATTCCATCTGTGATATTAGCCTACCATCTTATTAGCCTACCATCTTATTTTACTTATATGGAGAGAAAGAGATGTTAGTTATGAACTTTGAGTTTGGAAGTTCTTATGAAAAATTTTAAGCCTCCTATTTCCTCCTCCCTACCACCCTAAGCCTGGTACCTAGATAGCTGTGTCTTTCTAGGTCTTTTTGTCTGAAAGCTTTGAAACAAGTGCTTAGCTGTCAACTTCCCTTTACCTTCTGGGCACAGTCTCCTGTTTAACACATGGTCCATGCTTTTTTGTTCCTTCCCCAACCCTTCATCTCATTATTAAGGCAGGGACCCCGAGGTCATGAATAGATCAGTCCTGTGGGGTCCCACTTTCCTGTAAAGGGAATTAAGACAGTAAATGGCAGCAAGAGAACAAACTGGAACAGGTTCTGAGTGCTCATGAAAAAAAACAAAGCAAAAATAGCTATGGTTCATGAATGCAAAATAACAGAATGGCGAAGTTCAAAATGGAAGCCAACAGTTTCAGTCTTGGTTTTACCCTAAATATTTTTGTATCACAAAAAGCCACCTTCAAATTAAGTGAGATGTCATTTTGTCTACAAGGTGAGATTAAAAATCTAAATTTCTTTGGATTAATAAAAATATATTCCATTTATTGAGCATTTACTACATGCCAGGTATTGTTCAAAGCACTGTGTATATTCTAATGCATTGTATCCTCACAACATATTCTGTTAGGCAAGGACTCTTCTGATATCCATTTTACAGATAAGAAACTGAGGAATCGAGAGGACAAGAAAATTGTTCCAAGTCACACTGCTCTGAAGTTGTGGAGTCTTGATTTAAATTCAGGCAGGTTGGGGGGGCGCCTGTGTGGCTCAGTCCGTAAAACATCTGCCTTCAGCTCAGGTCATGATCCCAGGGTCCTTGCTTGGCGGGAAGCCTGCTTCTCCCTCTTCCTTTGCCTGCCACTCCCCCTGCTTGTTTTCTCTCTCTGTCAATTAAATAAATAAAATCTTTAAAATTAATTAATTAATCAGTTAACTCAGGCAGGCTGGCTGCTGAGCCGTGGGATTAACTCTGGCATTAACCACTCCTGCTTGTTGAGCCCCCACACGGTGCCCGACTCCGGGCCAGGCCTCACCTTGATTTAACCCTCACAACAGTCTTCAAGATAGCATTCTCAATTCACAGTGGAAGGTACAAAGGCTCAGAGGTTAAGAAACTTGCCAAGTCTGTATTTATAATCTGATCCCCAAACACTCCTGCTTAACCTTAGGGTAAACATATAATTTATTGTCTAACGTCCAGGGCAGCTCTAAGAGTGAAGAGGGACATTATTACCAGTGACACTGGCACAGTAGGAATAAGCCAGGACTCTCCCAAGCGCAGGGCAGTGTATGGTCGCCCTCCATGCTGCCCATCTGACCAGCTGGTGATACTCTACCTCAAACCCTGGACCAGTTCTTCAGAATGACAAGAGACAGAAAAGTGTTTCTTCCCCAGTGTTTTGTGAACTGATATCGCCCTTCTCCGACCTTCTCCCTACATGTTCACATCCTCTTTGGAAACCCCGTTCCACCAACTTCCTCTTCTCTAACTTCAAGTCTTTGGAGAAGAAAGACCACAATTAGGTTTTATAAATGTATTTTCTTCAAGTGCAAAATGACCGTTTTTTTGAGACTTGGGGAAAATAACATCTTTTCAACTAACAGAATAGAGCTGAGCAAAATGGGAGGAGAGCACAGCGAGGACTAATAATTTAAAGAGAAATTTATAGGTCTGCTGATCTCATGACTAAGAAGTAATGTGCTGTCTGCCGCTTCAGGGGCAAGGAAATAGTGCTCAAAGCCAGCTGAGCATGGGACTCTCCTCTGGCATGAACAGCAATGCAGATGCCCAAGTCTCGTCCCAGACTTGCTGAGTCCGTTTTAGAGGGTGAACTGTCCAGTGTCTGTCCCTTTTTAGTGCCTCACCAGGGCATCGAATTCACAGCCAGGGAGAACAAATTAAGTCCCCCTGACCCCAACAGCCCTTTCTTACATGGAGCAGGCATATTAACATTCATCTTGCACCATTAGAGTTACTAAACAATTCATCCTGGGTTTTCTTCAACATGTTTTTTAATCAATTAATTAATTAATTATTTTTCTTCAACATATTTTATTTTATTTTATTTTATTTTTTATTTTTTTTTAAAGATTTTATTTATTTATTTGAGAGAGAGAGAGAGAATGAGAGAGAGAGCATGAGGGGGGGGAGGGTCAGAGGGAGAAGCAGACTCCCCGCCGAGCAGGGAGCCTGATGTGGGACTCAATCCCGGGACTCCAGGATCATGACCTGAGCCGAAGGCAGTCGCTTAACCAACTGAGCCACCCAGGCGCCCTCTTCAACATATTTTAGATGAAACTTTTTTGGTTGTTTTTCTGATCTAAAATGGTCAGACCTTATCTTTCAGATCTGTTTAAGAAGTTTGTGCAATCTTTCGTGAGTCCTTTCTTTTATTCTCCAACACCTCTTCATCCTTTACATCTTCTAATACATATGTACATACACATGTATATATGTATATGTATGTATACGTGTGAAATGATGGTTTATTGGAGCTTTGGAGAAAATAACATCCTTTCAATTCGTAATGGGAGGATGTATGCATATATGCATATACATATATATAGATAATCCAGGTGAATACTTATATATAATACATATATATAATTTTATACACACACACACACACACACACATACCTCTTGAAATTGGAAAGACCTCTTGAAATTGTCTTTGATTTTTATTTAAGTATCTGGTAAAACAATTTTGAGTAGATCTGTTAATATTTTTTTAACCATAGAACTATTTTGTTTTGTTTCCTACTGATGCTTTTTCCCAACAAGTCATTATGAAAATTTTAAAGCATCCATCATAGTTGGAAGAATTTTAAAGGAAACAGATAGGTATGCACCATCTAGATTCTACTGTAGACAGTTTACTGGCAACATTTTATATCTATTCATCTATCATTCCGCCCATGATCTTCTAATCCATCTTATTTTTGATGCATTTCATAGTATATTTACACATTGACTTTAATAAATGTTATTGCTATTACTAATGTTAATGGTGACAAAATATTTCAACTGCATAGTGTCATTCAGTTAAGCAAGTCTTCATTCAAAATTACTCTATAGGAAAAGATACCACAAGTTAGATTCCCTCCTGAGGAAAATACAATATTATCTTTTGCTGGTGAGGAAATTTAAGGATTAGCATTAAATATCTATGTAATGTAATGTGTATGTTTATTTTAACATTTAATTACTTTTATAACAACTTGAAAATGTTAACTTTTGACCAAAAATATTAATAAATGATTACTAACTTGGCCGGTACCATTTAGGATAAAGCATCAAGTGAAAGTAAGACTGTTAAGTATTAGCATGCATCTGATTTTTGTTCTTGTGCCTTAAATGTTGAAAATATAAGGAACAGATGGTTTTCATTAAATGAGGACCTTTGGTATTGGTTTTATTTAAGGACACCAGACAATGGTTCTCTTCTACCCAAATATTTCCCACATCTGCCTGAAATCCACTCTCGTTTCATGGCTTTTGGGGGAGATTCTGTAAAAATGCTAAGACTCTTCAATGCCAAGAACTTCCCTGCTTTCCTTGGTCCTTCTGGACAATCTGACCAGGATAGGAAGACCAACAGATGCCACATGCTACCAACAGGTGGAGGGTAGAGTTAGTCTTGCTGCCTGGTATTTTGGTGTCTTGGAAATACCTCAGCTTCACCCAGGTGCCCACAAAATCAGCCTTTTGCCAGCTCCCGTGTACTTGGTGTCCATATGGACTGGATTGTCACACTAATTTTCTGCCTCTTTCTCCAGTTTCTTAAATCCCAAGTTGGCTTGATGAGGTGGGGAGGGCAGTACTGATTCCTGTCTATCCTTTACTTGTTCCTCTGTGTCAACTGGCCAAACCCTTGGTTTTATAATCTCAGTTCACTTTGGAGATGCCACTTAATATAGATATATCTCACTTAAATCGTGACCCAAGTACTAGTATGAACCTAAGGACAGCTTATGTTTGGATTTCCTTCCATCCTGTACCCCCAGCCACTGGATTAGATTCCCTGCATACACATGCTGATAGCTACTTTGAATGGGGCTTGTGTTTGGGATAGTAGAGATTAAGCTTCTGGTTGCTACCCCTCTGGGAGCCAATCCCTGTATCATAACCTAAATGATCTTGGTTCCTCCCTTCTGTTTTGATCCATAGGAAGGTCTAGACCAACTTAACCTGTTTGGCACACCCAGGGTGTGAGAACATGAATGCTGCAGTCAAGCAGTGTTGTGTTCAAATTTCGGCTCTGCCACTTACGACTGTGACATTTTGCCAGTGCTTTAATCTCCCTAAATTCCAGTTTCTTCATGTGGAAAATGAGGTTACCATAATACCTTCCTCATTGCATGTTTATGACTTTTTACTAAGATAAATGTTTGAAAAGTACCTAATATATTATGGTATGTAGTAAGTTCAAGAAACGGAAGCTTAAAACAAAAGTTCAAAGTACCAATATTATTCCAGACACTTAAAGCCATTTCCAAAATAAAGTGAGTTCTAAATAAATAAATAAGTAAGTAACTTAAAAATGTATTTTTATTCATTACTATTTTTTGACACATTGCTACGCAAACATTATTCAGACACCTGACAAAGCTCTGTGAAGATAGTATATGGGAGAATTATGGACTCTAAAAATGGAATAAGTGTCTTTTATTCCTTCCTATTCTCTTCCCCCTACAGTTCACTAACCATTTGCTCAATCTTTTAGTCATTTATTTGTTCATCCAAAAATATTTTGTACTAGGCACTGTGCCAGGATAGGCAGAAAAGCTGAGGTGAGGCATGATGAGACTCACAGGTTATGTTAAGGAGCTGGACTCTTCCTGAAGGTGACGGAGAGCCATTAAAGAAACTTGATCATGGAAAGACCTTCTTTGTATCTGCATATTAAGAGCACCACTCAGGTGACAATGTGGAGGATGGATCTGTAGGATCAAGGGCAGCAACAGGGAGACCACCAGGCCTCATGTGTGACAACACACACTGTGCTGGTGAAGGCCATGTGTCTTTCCACGGCTTGGGATGCCCTTCTCATGGCCCTTTCTCACCCTCTCCTCTCCCCCAGGGAGCCTCCCAAAAATAAGCCAAGTTGTCATGCTCTGTACACTCCAGAACTCTGTGCTTAGCATTTACTAGAATATAGCAAAATGATCTATTTTCCTGTTTGACTTTCGCACCAGATTATAAACACTTTGGGGGTAGGATCTGTATCTTAGTCATCATTGTGTTCCCACAGCCCATCTTATACACAGTGCATACTAGATGCTTATTCAATATTCACTTAATAGCTACATAGGCTGGACTGGTAGGTGAAGGCTACATTGAATGGTTCTACAGGTAGAGGTCATGAATTAATAGAAAAGACAGATACAATGATAAATATTAGAAGTACAATAACTGGGTTATTTTATGAATGAGAATGAATAGCTGGGTAGGAGAAATTAGGGAAGGATTCCCAAAGGAGGTGATAGACTCTGCATCTTGAAGGTGAATGGCAGTGTATTAAGTGGTCACACGGTGTAAGACTTCAGACAGAAGAAAGAGGGCAGACAAGGAACAGATGAGTGAAGACTGACTGGCCAGTGTCCTGCCTGGAACTGGGGAGCAAGGAGCCCATGAGGCATTCAGGCATGCTATGTACAACACCATCTTGGGATCCCACCTTCAAGGGGCAAGGAGTTCTTTAGGTTTCAGATAAATTTCCTATTGGCCCAGAGCCTTAAAGGGACTCAGCTTGTAGGTGGTAAGTCCTATTCTTGGAAAGGGAGCTGGACCATAAAAAGCAGGGGAAGACCACTGCTCAATTAGCTGCACTAAAATCATGTTACAGGTTAAGGGCTCCCTGGTTTGCATTCTTAAAAATCTGTTTTAGTTTTTAAACTTGAATCCAGTCCTTTAGCATTATTTCTGTTCTCTGTGTTTTCTCAAAGATATATGGCATTGGTTTCTCATGTGATTTCCCTGAGAACCCTTGGATGAAATATGTCTAGGATTGGCATCTTCAACTCATTTAGAGCTGTCCCATGCATTCACACTTTCTCCTAGAAGTTTTGTTACATTTTTATTTTTAAAATTAATTTTATTATTAGGGGTGACTGGGTTAGTCACTGACCCCTGGGTCAGTCGGTTAAGAGTGCCTTTGGCTCAGGTCATGACCCCGGGGTCCTGGGATCCAGCCCTGTGTTGGGCTCCCTGCTCAGCAGGGAGTCTACTTCTCCCTTTCCCTTTGCCCCTCCTTCTGCTCATGCCCTCTCTCTCTCTCTTCCTCTCAAATAAATAAAATCTTAAATTTTTTATTATTATACTTATTTTGCTTTTTTATTACTTGGGTAGATTGGTTTTCTGATCATATATGCTAGGGTAGTAGATCACTGCTTTATATTTTAGAGCAACACTCAGTGTTGCTCTAAATGGGATTAATATTCACATCTCAAATGATCATTTAGTGGAAAAACCAAGGTGACACGATAAGGTGAATAAAGAAGGGATGAGGGGATCAGAAATTGAGAAGTGGACAATTATTTAAAACATTATAATTTATGAAAATAAGAACTCTTTTTGTTTAAAAAATTCTAACTTTGGATGTATATTGGACTTCAAAATCATCCTAAATGTGTTTACCTTATACTTTCAAATCTGAGTAAAAAAGACAAAAATGAAGTATTAATTGACCCTTTCTCCTTCAGACTGCCACAGGTTCTCATTACATCTTCTGCGTCAAGAGGTGGGCTTACCTTTCTTTTTATTTCTTGATATGAATGCAGCCAAAAACATACATACATACATACATACATACATGCCCTCCTGGCTGTTCTTGCCTCCTCGGCAATTCCAACACACCTCTTCAACCAACCATTTCTTTCTCTTTCTCCCTTTCTCTTGTCTTGCCTTTCTTTTTCTCTTTTTCTTGCTCTAAGCATTTGCTTTTCGGGTCAAATTGCTTGTGTAGATTTGCTTTAGTATCATGTATTAGTTAGGGTTCTCCAGAGAAACAAAACCATTTCATAATATATATTTCAATGTACATATATATGAAAAGATTTATTATGGAGAATTGGCTCACACGGTCATGGAAGCTGAGAAGTCCCACAACTTGCTGTCTGCAAGCTGGAGGCCCAGAAAAGCCAGTGGTGTAATTTCAGTTTGAGAACCAGGGGCGCCAAAGCTATAAATCCTAGTCCAAGGGCAAGAGAGCAATGTCCCAGCTCAAGCAGACAGGCAGGAAGCAAAAGGGCTAATTTCTCCTTCCTCTGCCTTTTTGTTCTATTCAGTTCCTCAAGAAATGGTGACCATTCACATGGGAGCGAGCAATCTACCTTACTGAGTCAGTCAGTCCTCTGATTCAAACGCTAATCTCTGAACCTGCCTCACAGACACACTCAGAAATCAGGTTTAATATGGGCATCTATTGGTCCAATCAAGTTGACACATAAAATTAACCATCACATTTCAGTAGAGTGAGATGAGTTGAAGAGAGAAATTGGAATATGAGAGAGCTTTTTTGGACCAAAGTATGAAGATTAAACAGGAGCAAACTTCAGTTACAATAGCCTTTGGTTCCAGCCTCTGCCACTAGGTGTCACTAAGTAATCTAATTAAATACCAATTTATGACTCCAACAAATAAGACACTGAACTAAGTGAGGCAGAAATAAAAATTAAGGTCATGTGGCCTAAATAAAATCCTGTAGATTATCGATAACAGCTATTTCAAAACAGCAGGATGAGTCCCTGGAATATGAACTGGAAAGTTCATGAATTAACAAGAACACGTGAGAGGGCTTAGTCTTTATTGGGGAAAATGAATAAATCCTTTATAGTTTATGTGCTCTTCCTTTTTTCTCTCCTATTAAATTGGACATCCTGCTGCCTGCATTTTCATGAGCATAATTAGATTTTATGTGGCCTAAACGTTTCGGCCGGGCTGTTAGCATCTGCTAAGGCAACTGTACTTCCCTTGATCCTTTATTCGTTCAGATATTTTATTGTTAAACTTTGTTAAAGACTGTTTTTGAGGGTGCTGACCTGAACTACCTAAAAAGCAAACTTGATCAACGTAACACCTGTCCTTAGGAATGTCCTATTTATCCTTCAAGATTCAGGTCAAGTGTTTTCTAGTTTGTCAAACCTGGTCCCCACGCAGCACTCTGTTTCCTTTGCCCCGTGGCATAGCTGCATATTCTTCCATGAAGCATTTTTCACCTTACCTGGTCATTATTTGTTTATGGATCCATCTTCTCTCCAGACTGTGAGATCCCTAAGGATGGAGGCCAGCTCCACAAAAAGGGCTGCCGCCCTGCCCCTTGGCTTCCAGCTCCAAGGTAGAGATACTTTGTCGTGCTAATGCGGTGCAGGATAAGTCAGTAGGCAATTACAGAGTCCTCTAAGCACTTCCCTAGAATTTTCTCCAATGTCATTTCAGCAAGAGATAAAACGGGTTGTGTGTGTGCTGTGTTTTATAATGCTATGTGCTTAGAAAGAATAATTCAGGGCTCACTAAATTAATGTGAAAAGAGGTTTTTGGGTTGTTTGGGACTTTTTTTGGATGATGTCTTCAAATATTTGTAAAAGGAGTTGCTTATTATTATTCATCCATTGCCAATCCATTTACAAACAGTTACACAGCATTGAAGAGGGGATTGTATTTATAAGAGATACTAAATCAGTATTTAGCTCAAGGGGAAGTTTTTAAGCAAATCACTTCATTTTTTCTTTCTAAGAGAAGTAATGAGATTGGGAAACATTTTCTTAAAGAAGTTAATGGACTAGCAAATTCAAACAAATATTTCAAAATGTTACAAGTAGTTATGTTTAAATTTTCTATATCTTAACTTTATAAAATAAGTATAAACTACTTTAAGAAACTTATAGTGAAAGGTAGCACACATTTATTTAATGCTTCTTCTGTGCCTGGTACTATGCATGACTGATGTCTCTACCTCCAGAAGCTTACACTTGGTGGAGCCATGTATACAATGAATCTAAATATAATTTGCTAAGAGCCAGGAACCAAGAGATTTGATTAATCCCTAAGGGAGGGTGAGATCGTCAGGGAGGTTTCAGAGAGAGACATGACATTTGAACTCGAATGTTACCATCTGTGAAGTCAGGAAGCTTTACAGTTTATACTTCATGGCTTAGTTAAATTGAGGCACTAAGGGATTTGGGCAATATTTACAGAGTGTTTAAAAGCCTAGGTTTGTAAAATTTTATTAACTGATCAGCTGTATCTTTTAATCTACTTTAATGATAAAGTTATGAGAGTAAATCAAAATGACTGTTTTCTGTCATATTGACATCACTCGAACATATTAGGTTTCAAGCGTCCTTCAAAATCATCAGCAAGGCTGTTAAAATACAGGTTCCTCCCAAATTTACTGAATCCAAACCTCCTGAGTATGGAGAGGTGATGTGTTTTTAACAAGGCTTCCTTGTGATGCTGGTAGAAGTACCACTACATAAGCAACTTGGCAAGTTAGAGGTAAAACTTGGCTTTGTAGGGCAAGCTCCGGTCTCTAATTTTATCTTCTGATCTGCTAATGAATGTTCTTCTTGAGGAGAGATAAGGAAACTTACCATTTATTTGGTATTCTACTCTTTGTTCTAGGGCGGCATCTTGATCATTTTTTCAAAAATTGCAATACCACCAAGACTCCAGTTTTAGAGATGAGAAAACTGAATGTTTAGAAAAGTTAAGAAATTTTATTAGGGCCACGCATCTAGTAAGTGGTGAAACCAGTAATAAATTTGGGGACCCCTGTTCTTTGCCCCCTTGAGTATATCCAGTTTATCTCAGCCCCAGAGGGATCAATTTTTAAAAACCATTTCCTGCAAGGTAACTATTTAAGTCATTTCCATTAAGAAGAAAAGATGATGGTGATTTTCTCTCTCCTGTGCTCTGACCTGGCTGCTGACAACTTAATTTCCAGAGAAGGAGAGCACCAAGTTCTGTAACTGACAATCTCTTCCACCTCCATCCAGACCTCAAGCCTTTCCCGAACATTCCTGAATCAGAACTGAAATATGGACAAACCTAAATCAGTTGTGGAAAAATCTAAACTTAGCACTCAACCATGTCTTGTAGTTGGTGTTAGGGAGTTCACTTCAGCATGCATTTTGGAGGTGGGACATCTCTTAAAAATAATCAATTTGCTGATATAACAGATTGATTACATTTGTACAAATCACTCCTTTTGCAAATGGACAATTAGGATTTAACCAAATGCAAAGTAGAAAATGGACACGCTTAATCCTTTACTTTGGCTAAGTTAACTTATTATACCCGAGGGCAATCTTGGATGTAACCAGGATGAAGCTTGGGAGCACTAATTCTTGCTGACCTCTGAAGGGCTGAGATAGGTCAGCCAAGTTCAACCCTAGATGATCCCAGAGACTAAAGACACAGAAATTCTGATCTTCAAGCTACAGGAGCATTGAAGGCATCAGAGATGGGTAGCACTGTAATTTCTGTTCTGTTTTGTTTGTTTTTATTTATATTGACAATTGTGGTTTCTGGGGACCCTGAAGTACAAGAAAGCAGGGCTTTCACTGTTATTCCTTTAATAAGGAGAACCCTCAGCTCAAAAGCAGATACTCTTAAAAACACCCACGCTCATGGTTATGGAAAACCAACAGGAGTAATTAATACAACTTTAAGAAGTGGCAACTGAATTTTCTTTTCTTTTTTTTTTTTTTAAAGATTTTATTTATTTATTTGAGAGAGAGAGAATGAGAGACAGAGAGCATGACAGGGAGGAGGGTCAGAGGGAGAAGCAGAGTCCCTGCCGAGCAGGGAACCCGATGCGGGACTCGATCCCGGGACTCCAGGATCACGACCTGAGCTGAAGGCAGTCGCCTAACCAACTGAGCCACCCAGGCGCCCGCAACTGAATTTTCTTAAAATTAAATTCTCGTTAGACAGATTTAAGTGTTTGTGTCATTTTGAAAAAGGAGTTAAATATCATCCATTATGGATCATAAATTTTTTTTGCCTTGGCTTTTGCCCACTTCAAAATGGGCCAGTTTTTGCATATTTGTAAGTATATGTATATACCTCTCTTCCAGGAACAATTTAACGTGTCTGTGTTAATAGAGTTGCAGGGCCATGTCCCCTTGCTTCTGGGACAATGGTCACAGGGGGTCCCACTGCCTCATCCAGAGGATACCAGCAGAACTTCTCTGCTGTATTTCTTCCCAGAAACATTTGTTATTCCTGTTTATAATATGATTCATCATTTTCTTGAAAAGGATAGCCAATAGCTCTAGCTTTAACAGTGGTTTTCAGCTTTATATTTATGAAAGCTGCTATTGCAGTAGCCAGAGAAGCTGAGTTAGCTGGCACCTAAACAGACTCCCCTCAGCGTGCCATGCCGGCGAGATAAACCAGCTGACTGTGTAACAACAGAAATCCCCCTACACGAACAGTTCAAGAGCTGGCAGAGGTGGTGGGATTTTTCTGGGCAGCGTTCCAGATGGCCTGTCCTGTCTGGTCTGTCTCTCTCCCATTGTTTTCTGAAGCTTAACCTCCACACCAATGTCTCATACTATGATGGACTGCTCACCCTGTAAGTAATTTTGAGAGTTAACTTAGTGATAGGACCCAGAGGAAATGCTGAGCCCCATCTATACTTTAGGAAATGTCCTTGTATAGGAACAAACTTGGGTTATTAATTTTTTACAGTGGGAGCTCAGTAGAGTTGGACTGCATTCACACACACACACACACACACACACACACACACACACACACACACACGGTGCTTGACTGGAAGATACAGTTGCAAATGGGAGCATTTTCCTCCCTAATCATGTTCCTTTCTTTGTGTTTGCCCCTGAAAAATGGGTCCATTTTTGCACATGGGTGTGTGTGTGTGTGTGTGTGTGTAACAGGGTGATAGTCCTATTTTATTCAGAGATATCCCTCTGTTTTCTACTTATCTTTAGATCACAGGGGAAGGAAAGTTTGCCAGTTCTTTTGCTCTCTCATGGATACACTGGGGACTGAGTCTTCTCTTTCCATCTTTTTTTTTTTTTTAAAGATTTTATTTATTTATCTGTCAGAGAGAGAGAGCACAAGCAGGGAGAGTGACAGGCAGAGGGAGAAGCAGGCTCCCTGCTGAGTAAGGAGCCTGATGCGGGACTCAGTCCCAGGACCCTAAATGATCTGAACCAAAGGCAGATGCTTAACTGACTGAGTCACACAGGCACCCCTCTCTTTCCATCTTCTACTCTTATCTCCTTATCTCCCCATGGGATGAGATGTGATTAGTCTGATTGGTCCCTGGGACTAATCAGTCATTCTCCACTTGTTCCCTACTAATATGCTGTGACCTGTATGATTTTATTTGGGCCAGCCTATGTTGAGGTAATAGACCACACATCCCAACTTCCCTTGTGGCTAGAAGTGGCCAATGGGAGATAAGCAGAAGTTGTGTGGAGCTCCCCTGGGAGCCTCTGGTTCTTTCCTCCTTCCTAGAACATTGATGGAATGTTTCGGCCCCTTTTTCTTTCCTCCTTCCTAGAACATTGATGGAATGTTTAAAGCTATAGCAGCTATCTTACAAACTCAAGGTGACCTTGAAAATAGAAGCTGTAAGCTAAGGATGTGGAGTTGAAAATAGATCCTCAGTCCCCCATGATTGTGGAGCACATTATCAGTACTGGCTTACCTATCTTCACACTTACTTGGGAGGAAGAAAAGTAAACTTGTATCTTTTTCACCACTGTTACTTGGATTTTTGTTCAATGCAGAACCTAATGTGTTGCAAAAAAATATGTAAGTCACCTAATGAGAAATAGCTCCACCCTGCCTCTTTTTCTCCACCTTTTCCCTCCCACTTTATACCCCTCCGCCCCCAATTTTTGTTCTGGTTTTAGCTTCTCATCTCCAACTAATAAACCCTGTCCTTGACCTGCTTAAAACATGAGAACTGGAAGCACAGAGGATGTCTACCATCACTGAATGTAGGTATTCAGCATTTGTAAACCCTAGAGTCCCATGTGCTTTTAGGTATCCAGGATGGCAGCAGGATCTTATCTCTTGATAATCACTTCCATTTCCATAAGGAAGAGCAATTAAAGAGAGATCAAGAAGGGTGGATATTTCCTTTATATTATTTCTAAAAGGGTAGTGTTGGTGGAAATTCATCTGTAGGATAAGAGGGGAATGCAGGAGGAAGAGAAAATATCCCCAAAGACACAAATCCTCAACTTCATTACATATGTTTCGATTTCTACATCAGTCTTGGCCTGTCATTTCTACTTCTCTAGGTTTTTAAAGGGAGGAAAGGACTGGAGTGAAGAGCTGGGTCACTGGGTCCAGCGCCTTTCAGCCCAACGTGCCACCCAGCTTTAGGTCTCCAGCTGGTGGCTCTGAGGATGAGCGAGGGGATGCAGGAAGCAGGCAGGAAGCAAGCACTACTCAGCGATGGTGCGCGTGCTCTCTCCCATGTGAGTCTGGGTAGCAGTGGGGGGCAGGGGTGCACAAAGGGCTCTGTGGGGAGAATATGCCATGGTCCTGTCTCCTTGCATTTTATAGTGAATTAAGGAAAGGCAGTCATGGTCTGCGATGGCTGTTTGGAACTCAGGATTCAAGGCACGGCTCTTCCCAGACTGCCCTCCCTTTTATAGAAGGTTAAGCTAACAATGTTTACTATCTAGAATAGGGTAAGGTACCCTTTCCTTATTTCAGTATCTTATTCTCGCTGTCTGCTGTCTTAAACGAAATCTGAAAGAAGAGGATTAAGAACCTTTTCATTGCACCAAAAGTGATTTGAACAACACCTCATAAGCATCATTTTCCTTCCCAGCCAGTTGAAAAATGTTCTGTGTTATTTTCTAGAAGAGTCATCAGAGTTGAGAATTTTGTCAAGATTGTCTATTTTGAAAACAGAATTGAATATTCAGGATGCCATGATGACTAGAGTAATAACTTAGAGCTTAAGTCTCAGAGCAGTTCATGTGTGTGCACATGTGCATGCATGTCTGTATGCATGTATGTGTGTGCACGCATATGTGTGTGCATGCACTCGTGTGTGTATGTGTGTGTGTGTGTATGCATGTGTGCCGGGGAGGGGGGAGTGGGTGTCTCAGGCTTTGCCCTGAACAGTGATCCACTTAAAGCCAAGGTGCATCACAGGGGCCACTCCCTGGCTGTGAGAAATGAATACCTGCCCATATATTTGAGATTCCGCTCCCACATTGTGACTCTATTTAAAGCTACCCAGGGTTCGGTGTTGCCTGTATTCGTTGCCTTGTGTTTGTATGTCACCTTTTGCTGGAAAACACAGGCTTTTCAAAAAAATACTCTGGTCTTATCACAAGTGTGGGTGGCAGGTGTTGTTTCTTTCTTCCTCCAGGGGAGGAAAATGCAGAAGCAGAAAGGAGTTACGTGACTCATGCAGGCTCACTAAAGCCTTTGTAAAACGTCACTCCCATTTACTTTCAGTGTAATAAAGTATAATGTGTTAAATCAGCAATAGATTTTTCTTTCAGATAACTTATTGAAATCTAAATCCCATGTCATAAATTCACCCTTTTAAGTATACAGTTTGGTTTTTAACAGTTACAAAGTTGTACAGCTATAACCACTATCTAATTCCAGAACATTGTTATCAACTTCAAAAAGAAACCCCATCCTCATTAGCAGCTGATCCCCTTACCCCCCTTCTCCCCCAGCCCCCCAGCAACCACTGATCTACTTTATGCCTCTGTGGATCTGCCTATTCTGAACATTTCTTGTAAACTGCATCATACAATATGTGGCCTTTTGTGTCTGGTTTCTTTCACTTAGCATGCTATTTTCAAAATGAATACTTCATTTCTTTTTATGGCTGAATAATATACCATTGGATGGGGATATACCACACTCTGTTTATCCATTCATTAGTTGATGGACATTTGGGTTGTTTCCACTTTGGGGCTATTATGAATAACGCCTTTGTGCACATTCATGTACAAGTTTTTGTGTATACATCATTTTCGATTCTCTTGAGCCTATACCTGGGAGCAGAATTACTGAGTCATATGGTAACTCTGTGCTTAACTTTTTGAGGAATTCTCAAACTGTTTTTGCAGAGAAGCTGTACCTTTTACACCCCCGCAGCACTGCATGAGGGTCTCCGGTTTCTCTGCATCTTTGCCCACATTTGGTTTTGTCTCTCATTGTGATTATAGCCATCCTAGTCAGTGTGGTCGCTATTGATTTTTAAGCAATAACAAAAAGATATGCAGGCAGAGACATTGGGTCACTTTCTAAGCCAGGAGAGTGGGTTATGTGGCCCGTGGAACAGAAACCCCTTTCCTCGCTAGACTTCTGTCTTTCTTCTAGCGTCTGCACTTAACAGAAGAGAGAAGAAGCTGCTGGAGGCCTCACCTCCTCTCTCTCTTCCCAGTGTACATGGAAGCTTCTCCAATTTTAACTTCCAACTCTCTACAGAAACTCTTCTACTGTTAACACTCAATGTATTTACTATAATCATCTTCTTCAGCTGTTCTGGAATATTCTTTACTTCCACATTTGATGTGTTACTCATATTAATAGTGAAGCTAAATACCACATATACCGATAGTATTTATTATACATGGTATTATTTAATCTTTATAACATCCCTGTGATGCATGTTGTCATTGTCCTAGAAGTTTTGGACATGAGGAAATTGAAGGTGAAGAGTATAAGGTCAATTTCCTTGGACACATGGTGATAAAGTAGGACTGACTAGAGAGGGATGTAATGTCAGCCTCATCTACCCTGGGATTTATTTCTTCTTGGCCTTTTCTCGGGCTCTGAAAGTCTGGAAGGCTCCCTCACACTGGAAAATCCTGAAAAGTGATTTCTTCTTCCCTTCTCCCTCAAATGCCACAATAACCCTGGAGGGAATTATAGAGCTAAGTAGGCTTGGGATGACTTAGTTTTATTTAATTATAATTTTAATTATTCCATTAGGCTACTTATGTCTCTGGAGTCATTTCTCCTTCTCAGATATTTTCTGATAATTAGAAAATAAATTTATAACTATTTTCTTCATGATTTTAAGCAAGGTCCTATCATTTGGGCCAAATTAAGCTTGGGGTAATTTCTTCGCTTGGCAGATGAGAATAATCAAGTCTAACTCTGTACACACAGCCCAACTATCATAACTTTCCTTGCTTATGAAACAGAAGCCAGCATTGTCACTTCATACCAGGTGAAGGATGGTTCTTGCTGAAACAAAATAGTCCCCCCCGCCCCCCAATACACACACATTCTGTGCTTTGGCTCGTTTGTAAAAGGCATTATCAGAATACATCTAGTAACAATGCTAGAGTGGACTCTGACTTTTTGATGGCAAGACTGCCATTAAACGGGAAAAGAGAATGCAAATCTCAACATTGCATCAGAAATAGAAGAAGCAAAGGAGCCTCTATTTTTGAAGCTCTATTTAAATTGAACTAGTATCTCTCTTTGGATATTGAGTTTTGAGTCATGTATTTTTTATATAGTTTAAAACACCCAAATGAAAAACCCAGAGAGGGACCAAATATCTGAAAACTGTAGACATTATTTTGCATGGGCCTTGAGCACGCATTTTCCATTGCGTGCCCCTTCTCCTTCTCATCTTTGAGCCTTCCTACCCGCAAAACCGGGTATCAGTCCTCTTCTCAGTGATGGGATAGGGGGTAAAATGTTTTTTACACTTCTTCCCTGGCAGGGGAGTGTGTGAGGTTTATATGCGGGTGTTTGCATGTGTGTGTGTGTTTGAAGATCTTCAGGAAAAGACTAAAGAGTAACTGTAGGGAATGATGGCAAATTAATTTTAATTAATGTGCTGTAGTAAAGCCCACCACTGAGAACTTTTCACCTGTAGGTTGTCATCAATAACACTCGATTCATTACATAGGCAAACACGAGCGCAAAGTGAGTCCATTGAATTTTGTTAAAAAGTCATTTAACTCAGGGTTTTACTCGGGTTCTATTTCTTTAAAAAAAATCTCCCCTTTAATTCTAGTTCCTGGTAACTTTCGGAGGAAATGTATTTCTGAGTTGCAAGAATCTTTTCCGGGAGATTTTTTTCCGGCCGCGCTCGTTCTCTGACGCGAATTGTCCGTGACTGAAATTTGGATGATTCTTATCACTGGCACAGTTTTAAAATAAAATGGGCCCGAACTGTTTCCTATTTTAAAAAATTAAATTAGCATACATTGAGACAGTTTGGGGTATATTCAGTTTCGAGTACAACCTTGTTGTATTTGTTATTAAAATGCACCAAAAATGCCCCACCAGCCAGGCTCTGCGTTCCTCCTCGTGCCTCCACTTGGACGTGGCTTCACACTGACTGCTTCCGGCGCTTCCGGCGCTTCCGGCGCTTCGGCACTTCCGGTCTGCCCCTTGTCGGCGCTCCAGTGGTCTCTGAGGCAGCCAGTTCCACCGACACCAGGTCAGAGAACGCGAGCTCCGTCGTTTGTTTCTGCTCTAACTCCCGGTACATTATTTGACGACTCTGAGGTAATCTCTTCTTCTATAAAAGTGGGGAAATGCTTGATGTTTATTATTATCATGAGGCCTTTAATCTAATTTTCTATACAAAGCTCTACTATCATAATTCATTTAGAATCAATGGCGGCTTGAAAAATTAAATATACCTGTAATTTCCCTCTGGTCATTGCCCCCATGCCCCATCTCCACCACATTCACCATTGATATCAATATTTGCCAGTGTTTAAACAAATTATAATGATCTTTCCCTCACCAAGGGTTTTTACTATTTTTGTGGTTCATTATTGACATTTTTTTGCTTCATATCATTTTTGGAAGTCGTGAGTAATGAACAAAATGAGTATCGATACATCCTTATGAAACAAATCGGCCACTTTGTTTCAGGAGAAGGGTGCTGGGACACTCAACAGGGTTTCTCAAAGGATCCCTAGGAAGAATGTATGGGCAAGATTGCTCCAGGAGATCACTGAGAGGCTAATCCCCACGGCAAGAACCCAATTTCCTTGGATCTGTGGGACTCACAGAATTATCAGGAAGGTCTCTGAGACTACTTGACTAGGGCTGAGAGTGCCCACTAAGAAGGATGGCCACCCTAAGAGGCAGAAGATGCCCTGGGAGGAGCCAGAAGGTGTCCTGCTGGCATAGGACACAGTAGCCAGCAAGACTGGGGAAGGGCAACGTGTGTGGCTCAGGCCAAGCTGACCGTGGAAGGCCTGTAGTGAGGATTGAAAGCTCAGTGCCCCAACAAAAGCGATGCTGCCACTTAACTCTAGTATAGAATTATTTCAGCCACCTAAAGTAACAACATTCCTCGTTCATACTAAGACCCTGTAAAGCATTTCATTCCTAGCAAGTGGTATGAACCTAGTAAATGTTTGATGAATTTACTCATTCCTTTACTCATTCAAAAATATTTATGAAACTCCTCTTATAGGCCCAACAGTGTTTTAGCTTTGTAAGGGTACAGTAATGAACTAGATAGGTCAGTGCCTGCAATCCTAGTGTTTATATCCCAGGAGGAAGAGCCAAACAATAAACAGGTAAAGAAACAAGCAGGAGAATATCAGATATTGATAAATGCTGTGAAGACTTATCTAGAGTGATATTTTCAATAGAGTGGTCAGGCGAGTGGTTTGAGGTCTGAGTCATGAAAATTAGCTATCTATTCTGAGATCTATGCAAAAGGAACTTTAACTGAATTCAATAACATATGTTTGCTGATTTGTTCTATCTCTTAAGTAAACCTCATCCTAACATACCGTAGTCATAAAACTTCATTCAAAATAGTTATTAAACATGCTCTGTATTTCAAACAGTGTGTTGGTGCTAGGGATATAAAAGTAAAAGCATGGCGCCTGCTTTCAAGGACTTGACATTCTGGTGTGGAGAGCCAGAGGTATGAACAGCTATAATAAAAAGTGAGAATTGCCATGATGGAGTCATGGTCAGTATTCCATAGGGGGACTTGTTGACGAAGTGCCTTTACTGTAATTGAAATACAAGGCTAGCTGTGAGTTGGGAGAAAATTCTCCATGGGTCTCTCATTTTCTACATGCTTTGTCAACAGAGAGACCTTTGCTTTATTATTCTTATTTTTCATCATGATAATTATACTCTTTAATCCCCATCACCTATTTCCCCCATCCTCTCACCCACCTCCCATCTGGTAACCATTAGTTTGTTTTCTATAGTTAAGAGTCTGTTTCTTGGTTTTTCTCTCTTCTTTTTTTTCCTTTGCTCATTTGTTTTTTTTCTTAAATTCCACATACGAGTGAAATCATATGGTATTTGTCTTTCTCTGAGTGACTTATTTTGCTTAGCATTATTCTGTCTAGCTCTATTTATGTTGTTGCAAATGGCAAGATTTCATTCTTTTTTACAGTTAAATAATATTCCATTATATATGTATATATAGCACATCTTCTTTATCCATTTCATTCTTTTTTACAGCTAAATAATATTCCATTATATATATTTATATATATAATCTTCTTTATCTTCTCATCTATCAGTGGATACTTGGGCTGCTTCCATAGTTTGGTTATTGTAAATAATGCTGCAGTAAACATAGGGGTGCCTGTATCCCTTTGAATTAATGTTTTTGTATTTGGGTAAATACCCAGTAGTGTCTGGATCTAGGATAGTTCTATTTTTAATTTTTTGAGGAAACTCCATACTGTTTTCCACAGTGGCTGCACCAGTTTGCCTCCCTGCCAGTGGTGCACAAGGGTTCCTTTTTTCTCCACATCCTCGCGAAAACTTGTTTTTTGTGGTTTTGATTTTAGCCATTCTGACAAGTATGGGGTAATATCTTATTGTAGTTTGGATTTGCATTTCCCTGATGATGAGTGATGTTGAGCCTTTGACTGAACCTTGAACTGTCTTTCAAGGATGTTTGCGTAGCTAGCAAACACCTTGGAGGTTAGAGATGTTTTCTCCCTCCAGGGTAGAGAGATTTGTTCCTTACTAGGATATTAAAGAAAATGTTTCCTTCCAAGGCAAAGGTTGGGCAGGTTTCCTTGCTGCCTCTTTAAAAGATTGGTGTTTCCTGAGCTGGAGTCTCCTCGACTGTGCTGCAGACCCACTGTGTGTGCAGCGTCTACGGGGACTGTTCCATGTCGCTCTCTAGGATTTAGAGGCCAAGAAGAACCAAAGGAACATGAAGCTTATGCTGTCTGCTGTGCCATGAGTCATAATGCCCTTTGTCTTTGACCTTAGAGTCTTGTCTCTTCTGCAAGAATCCATGTCACTGGGACAAGCTACCTTGTTAGTTTGGAAATGGGTAAAATTAGTAGTTCTTGACATGGTGGCGATATGCAAATTATTTATGCTTTTTAGCCTTTTCGTCTTTCCTACAACACTATTTATGCTTTCTGAGTTTTAATTTTCTCATTTGTAAGTTTGGGATGAAAATCCTTACTTCAAAAAATCATTGTAAGGCTCAAATTGGATGTCATATAAGTGGCAGAGACTGTTGGCTATTTTTTCTTTCTCTTATACCATAGAAACTTCGTAGTGTAGCAGTTGTCACCAGATTAAGGAAAACTACATATTCCAGCCTCCCTTGTACATAGGTGTGATCAAGCAATCAGGTTCTGGTCAATGGGATATGAGCAGAAGTTATAAGTGCAACTTTCAGATGATGTTCTTGAAAGGGAGAATTCCCTCCCCTGCCCCTCTCTCCTTCCTATTGACTGGAATGTAGACATAGAGATGAGACATCTTGGGCCACATGGATGGGAAAACACCCTGCATGTGGTAGAGGAATAAGATAGAAGGAACCTGGGTCTCTATCTTTTTGGAGAAACCATTCTAATCCCAGACTGCTAATGTACAGACTGTTATGTGGAAGAAAAATAAATTTCTGTTTTGTTCGAGCCACTGCCATTTGGTATCTCCATCGGAGCAATGAACCTGTACCTTAATTAGCGGAGGAGTGAGAACAGGGATGCGTTAGAAAGATCCTGCTGGTGATGGCGGAGAGGAGAGAATATGGGCAAGGAAACTGGAAGAAGGGAGACCACCCAGCTACCCAGTTATGTGTCTCTTTCTCAAAGATTTTGACTCTTGGCAAGTCTTGCCTGGCCTATGGATTTTTACAAGAATTTTGAATTCCATAGCCAAAGAAATTAGAGACACACTGAGTCAAAGTTAAACATGATTCTTCATGATAGGTATGACAGGTGTTTTCAGCATTAAAGAATTCTATGCCTCTTTAAAAGGGCTGAAAATACAGTGTTCCTCAAACTTATTTAAAAATGAGCCCTTTCATCATAAAACTTTAGCATCCATGACTACGAATGTTCTAGAGAACACAGGGAAACGTGATCCAGTGCCTGTTAGACCTAACGGCATCTATCCTGCCCTGTAGAAATTTTAAATCTGAGATGACATCCAAATATCAATAGTCCACAAGGCATTTCACAAAGAAGGATGTTTGTTAGATACAAGAACCAAATAAACACGTGCACATGCACACATAGCCCTTTCCACGATTGGAGATACAACAAATACCATTAGGTATCGATCTTCCTCTGCCCAGGGTTAAGCTTTCAGTTTTGTTCCAAGGTATGAACGAATAGGACAAGAAGGGAAAAGGATACAAGGCACTGGTTTGACTGCACTCGGGAAGATCTTCATGAGGAAAGTTCTTGCCCAAACCTAAATCGCTTGAATACTAATTCTCGTGGCAAGAGATTAGACTGCATGGTAGATGACCTCCTTGCTCAGGGAATTCATGACACTCCAAGAGGCAAAATGAACGGAGGCAGAGCAGAGCATGTAAAGTCAGAATCCTGTGACTTTGGCCTAGGGAGTGTTTGCTCTGGCAGAAGGCATTTTCCATGAGTAACCGAGTCCTGTATAGCACTTATGGGATCAAATGGCAGTATAAATTGGATCAACAGTTAACATCCTAATTCTCTTCCATGACCAATGTGAGGAAAAGTAACTCTATTTCAACCCTTCATTGAAAAATACTTTGTGCAGAGTCCTTGGGGGAAAGTTTTTTCTAATCACAATCCCAGGCCAAATATCTCTACAGTTTTCTCAACAGTACAGCTAATCCTCTGTGCCGCCAAAACTCGGTTTTCTTTCATTAATTTGACCCACACTGGCAAAGGAGTTCTTAGGTACAGAGGAAACACACACAGAGGTGTCACACCACACTTGACATTGTGACTGTGGTGACAGGGTTTTCTCCAGCTGTCGGTTTCAGAAGTCTTTCGTTTTGTTTGATACTGCGCCGCTCCGTGGTGAGAAGTGGCAGCCAAGTGTTTTATCCTTTGTAACATCATCATTAGTAACAGCAGTAACAAATTACCTGGAGGAAAGAGGGGCCGTGTAAATGGTAAATGTTGTAAGCAAGGGTCTTTATGTAAATATCTTCTATTACTTCCTGCAACTGGACTTGAATTCTTGAGCGGCAGGAGTTCTGAACGCTGGAAAGATAGGGAGAAGCTTCCATGTCTTCTCTGCGTGTTGATCACATAAGACATCCAATCTTCATGCACAGTTTCCTCATTTTCTTCTCTGGGCTGGGTCATTACCTGCCTAACAACCCCCCAAACAAGTACAAATTGTGTCTCTGGGTCTATACAATGAGAAGGTGACTTCTTTTCAAGGGCCATGGAGAAATTCTCAACATCGAAGAGAGTCTCTTTTGGAAATTAATAGCAAGATTTCTCAACACTCAATGGGACACTAGTTCTGTGGTATGATAATATGCATAGTAAAAACTTAAGGGTTTCTTGATCAAATCTTAATTTGGAGAACAGCACCTTATGTAAAAATAATCAGGTTTCTTGTTTTGTTTCTGGAGCCTTTAGTAAGATGATGCATATTGTGAAATTTCAAAGGAAAAAGAAAATAGTTTCCTGAGTTTATTTCATCCAAGAAGTCTTTGCTATGGGCCGAGATAGTTCCACAAACATCGATTTTTGGAAAAGGCTAATGGAATCAGCTAATCATCAGCTTTCATGTCTAAGGAGCACATACCAACCAAAAACTAAAGGTTTTCAGGAAAGGCCCAGTAACCTGGCACTATGACCAGAGTCCACATTCTTGTGAGGAGGTTAGGCCTAATGATGTTTTAGCAGAGAAATAATTAAATGCTTGGGACTATGAAGAACCTAGCAGTAAGGGTTGCTCAAAGACCTGTGGCAGAGATGGGCTGTGGGATTTGTGCCATTCCTGCCTCACTGGTGGGAATTCTCCCTTCTCTCCTCTTTAAGAAGGAAAATGCAAATGGGCAAGAGAATCTTCACTTGATATCTTGGATTTATTGCATTTGGAAAAATGTGACATGCAGTTAAATGTCCTTTTGGGTACAAGGTCAACCAGAACTAATGTTTTGAAAATATAAAATGAATGTGATAGACAGCTTAGCATAGTGATTAAGAATATGCTAAGAATAAGAATATTAAGATTATTCTAGGGGTGCCTAGCTGGCTCAGTTGGTAGAGCACAGGACTCTTGACCTTGGGGCTATAAGTTCGAACCCCACATTGGGTGTAGAGATTACCTAAAAATAAGATCTTTTAAAAAAGGGAGAGAGAGGGGCACCTGGGTAGCTCAGTCATTAAGCGTCTGCCTTCGGCTCAGGTCATGATCCCAGGGTCCTGGGATCCGGCCTCACATCGGGCTCCCCGCTCAGCGGGAAGCCTGCTTCTCCCTCTCCCACTCCCCATGCTTGTGTTCCCTCTCTTGCTGTGTCTCTCTCTGTCAAATAAATAAATAAATAAATAAATAAATAAGAGAGAGAGAGAGAGAAAGAGATATGTATTCCAGAGCCAACCTGTCTCAGTTTGAGCTTAAGCTCTGTGCCCTTGGGGCAAGTTGTTTATCTGCTCTATGCCTCAGCTTAAAATGGGAATGATAATAGTACCCACTTCAGGATACTCAACTTGTCATAGGATGAAATGAATTCATATTTGAAAAGCTCTTAGAATAGTGTTTGATATTTAATAAATGTTTATTACATTTAAAAATATTTTAAAATGTGTTTTTCACTTTCTCTCTTATACGTCATGATACTCAAATCATTTCAGTCTAGCCCTGTATATGTCTTTCAGGTTCCTTTTATCCTCCTCATAAAAGCAAAATTGCTCTCTTTCCACAATTGCAAGCTTAATAAGGAAGACACACCTCAGTGTGTCCTCAGAGCTAGGTCTAAGTGACTGTGTGGGGGAGAGTTCTCACCCACCCCAACTTGCAGCCAACAGGAGGCCATGAGTGAGAAGTGACTCTTTTCTTGTTAAATCATCAGTGTGTAAGGTGTTTCTGTTTTGGCAGAGAATGTTATTATTTACCTAATAAATACAAACGAAGATTGATTAGACTCCCTAGCTCACACTACCCAAAACCCAAGAGGGACTGGGGTAGCTTGCAGAATGCCAGTTTATTCATTCAAATTGACAAGTGTATCTGTCAGACAGACCAGGAAGGCTCCCATTGGTGTGATGCAGGCCTTCTCTCCCTGTCAGACTCCCCGAGAGCCAAACTTAATCCAAAGTCACTTTACCTGCTCACCACAAGTGACTAGAAACACATGGAGTTCATACAGTACACATTCTTCATCTGTATGGGGGTCAGAGAGGAATGAGAACATCGTTTGGTAAGCATGAAAGCAGATCAAGAGTGATGAGATGAAACAAGGTTTAATGGCAAAGAGCTAGGGTATTCGGAAGCATCCATCTCTTAAGATCACTTTCCTAATGTGACTACAAAGATTTCAAGCCTGATAAAGATTCCCTATTTGAGAGTTCTTAGATGAGTCCCACCACTTCTTGTTTCTCCTTTTCATGCTTTCATACAGATGCTTCTTTTCCACCTCCATCCCCACTGGAAGGACATATTCTCTCACTAGCTGTGTCCACATGTGTAATCAGGGTACCATTCTGTCTCTCCTCACACTGTGTTCATTTAAAGTCCCTTAGATTGCGGTTGGGGAGGGCAGTTGGAGAAACCTTTTTAAGGCTTCTAAGGAGGACCAGCAGCTGGCACCATCTTAGTACTGTGATATAGAGAGGAATAAGCTGGGCACTTGCCTTCTAGGGGCTGGCATCCCGGTAAGGGACACAGACAGGTAAGCACATAACACCGAGGCTACACTGTGGTGTAAGTACAACCATAGGAGCAGGTACAAGAAACAGCTAGAGCATGCAAGAAAGCATGATTAACTCTTCTTGGTCCATGGGCATAAGAGGAAGTGAAGGAAGGCTTCCTGTAGGAGGTGATAATTGAGCTGGAACAGGGATAGAGGTGTTCCAGAAAGGGGGAATACCATAACTAAGGAAAAAGGCATAGCATGGTATGAGCTGTCCAGGAAACTAAAGGAGTTAGTTACTTGGTGGGGTGAGTGTGTCGGGGGGGCATATGAGAGGAAGGACTGAAGCGGTCCTGAGGGGGTAGGCAGTTGTTTTTGCCATGAGAGGCCTTTTAATGAAGAACATCAGTGTATTAGTTCACTAGGCCTGCTGGGACAAAGTACCACGAACTAGGTGGCTCACCAGAAATTTATTATCTCACTCCTCTGGAGGCCAGAGGTCCAGGAGCAAGGTATCAACAGAGTTGGTTACTTCTGAGGGCCACGAGTGACAGTCTGTTCCAGGCCTCTCTCCTTGCGTCTGCGGTGATTTCCTTGGCTTGTAGAAGCATCACCCGGATCTCTGCCTTCATCTTCATGTCATGTTGATGCTCTCCCTGTGTGTGTCTGTGTTCACATTTCTTCTATGACACCAAATTCAGTCCTATTGAATTAGGGCCTACATTATGCCCTCACTTTAACTTGCTTATCTCTGTAAAGGCCCGATCTCCAAGTAAGGCCACATTCTGAGGTACTGAGGGTTAGACATTCAACAGAGAATTTTGGAGGAAGATACAATTCAACCCATAACAACCTGCGTTTAAAAGACAACTAAAGAAAAAGAACTACAGGGGGATCAACCAGGAAAGTAGGAAGAGAATACAGTGTCTGGGAAGAGCAGGAGATGGGAGTGTCTGCAAAGCTGATTGCTCCTTGAGGGCAAGTAATTGGAGGCACAAATCCCAGCTCTGACTTTTGCACTTCACTCATGTGCTTCTCACGTTTCTCAATGCAAGATAGGGGTAATACTTCTTCCCCACAGGGTGGCTGTGAGGATTAAATGTGATTATGTACATAAATTCCAAGCACACAGTGGGCATTCATGCATGCATACGTAAATAGTAATATAAAAAGTCACACCATCGTGACCTCTTTAATGTCCATAGGCCACATAAGGCCAAAGGGGTTCTAGACTGTTATCAATTTACTCCCTAGATGCACTACATCATTTAAAAGCTGACACCTTGGGGGGCTGCTCTTGTCTCCCTCTATGTGTAGAGCTCATTAAATTCCATATTTGCTTCATGTGACCGAAAACCTGTGGGAACATACAAGTACAAAGAGCGTGAATTATGGCTGTGAAACAGGATTTCAAAATATTCCCCTCTTGTACTTTCTGTGGAAATTAAACATCTGCTTTGACACCTCATGAATCTTTCTCCAGGTTGTTTGGTTTGAATTTCACATGGTGACTGATCTGCCCAGGGTTGCCAAACAAAAAACTGCCTTGCTCTGTGCATCAGGCCGACGGCATCTCCTTAAGGTGAGTTCCCTTTCCTTGGTCATTCCTACCACCGAAGAGGTACCAAGATCCTTCCATCTAGCATAGTGTCTGCTTTTTTTTTTTTTTTCTCCAGTACAGTTGAGAACGAGTTTAGATGCCACAAAAGCTCTCTTGAGAGTGTATATTCTATATTCGTGGCACATTCGGATGATGCTTCAAAGGAGCATCTATATCATGACTTAGTGTGTTAAAGCAACTTAGTTTCCCAGACCTGTGTCTGGCTCTCAAAGTGTCCCAGGCTCCAGGCCCCCCTTGCACTACTGATACTTTGCTGGTATGGTTAAAAAGCCATGAATAGGAGCCTTATTCCCTCTGGTGAAATTAATTTGAGCATTATTTCTGAAAGACACAAATATTCTGAATATGTCCGTTGTCTAAACATTTGTGAGATATGGCACTCCATATAATTTTTTTCTTTCAAAACAACTTCACCATATTTTCTGTCAGTCCTTACCCTTTTTGTTGGGAGAGTAGAACTACTCTTTTGCTTTGCTCATCCTCACCTCCTCCAGGCATATTTACAAGCAGCTTGCTTGGAACAAAAGGAAAATTCCCAGGTGCTGCCAATCATCCTCAGTTACCCACATCACTGCTGCTATTTGTAATATGCTGGAGAAGACCAAGATGCATGGAGAAAATCTTTCATGTTGGCCCCTTCAGCTGTGGGCTTCTGAGTCATGGAACATCAGGCCAAAGAAATGCATCAGTCAGCATTGATCTGTTTCTTCTGTCTCTTGCTCTGTTCCTCTCCCCCCACTCCTCCTCAGTGAGGCCGTCATCCCTCTCGTATGGATTCTTGTAATGGCCTTGGAAGGATCTCTCCTCCATGTCAACATCGTTGTTAACATAAACTCTTAAGGCCCAGCACTTCCCTGGGCTTCTGGACCCTCATTGGTCTCCATTGCCCTCAGAATAAAGTCCACACATCCTTACATCTCTCTCAAGGTCCTTCACATCTGTCCCCAAACTATAATCTCACACTCTCATTCCTTGACAATCTTCCATATAGCACTTGCTTTAGCTAGACAGAATTGCTTTAGCATAGACACACGTACCATGGTGGTTGCTTTACTCATTCTCTCCCCTCTGAGTGGAATGCAGGACCCTCTCACTCTCAGGACTCAGCCTACCTCTTCCATAAAGGCTTTCATGAGAGCTTTACTCAGGGGTGCCCCCTGTGAATTCCTGTAGCCCCATGTCTCTGCCTTCCTGAGGGCTCATATTGCTTTCTACTTGATATCACGTTTATTTGTGTATCTGCTCAGCTCCGATGTGTCTGACTGATGCCCCCAAAGTATCTGACACAGCTTCTGACACACACAGCAAGCAGCTTATGAATGTCTGGGAGGCAAGCAGTGGGATAGACATGGGGGCAAGGAAGACTCACAAGAGATTCTTCCAGCATCTCAGCAGATTTTTACATATAGTAGCTGCTGAGTTTTCTCAGCTGAAATTAATATGGAAACAGGAGTTTAGAGAGCAAATTACTTTCATATGAATTCAGACTTGCAGCTAATAAATGAAGTGAAAACCTCAAAAATCTTCATTGCGTATTGTCTAGCCAGGTACAACTTCAACCACACTTTCATAAGCAACATTTCCATGCAGATCTGCCAGATAATTTACCCCCCTGTGACAGCCGTCTTTTGCTTTCTCTCATATATTCTTAGCACAGTCCCCATGGTAATACAACTTTACTCAGAAAGCAAGACGAGTGTGTGGAGGGAGGGAGGTGAGCAATGTTTTTCCGTTGGACTTGTTCTGCTGTTGCTTCAAGTTCATGGCTTACATTTTACCTTGGTTTTGATAAACAAATTGTTATCAACTGTCTTGTTTTCTGGAAGCTCTGCTGAAATGCATTTGACAGCAGCCCATAGCTCTTGGTGTTCTCATTTCCAGAAATCGACTCTTATTTGGGACTTCATGATTTTTTCCATGGAAGGCAGAGGGGCCTCATTTAGTTTGTATTCCCTTCTGTGAACAACTAGGTTTCTAAGGAGAGAGTTGGCTAATGAGAGCAGCAAATCGAAGCAGGTACCCTGGGTTCTGTGTTACGCACATGTGTCTCTGTGTATGGGTTCACCTGTGTGCACATGTGCATATATGTATGTGTACATGTGTGCGTGTAAAAGAAAGAGAGAGAAACTGAGAGACAGAAAGGAAAGGAGAAAACAAAGGCTCTGGGGCATCCTTTAAATTGGACCATATCCACCATCGTGCCGCCTAACTTTAGAATCCGTCATGGGAAGGCACTAGGTGGAGGTTGTTTTAACCTGGTGGTGAGCTCTGAGGCGTGAACACAGTGAAGGAGGAAGAAAACGGTTGGAGATGCTTGCAGCGGGTTGGCGGTCTGAGGTGCCCACACCCACTCCCACGCCAGGTGCCTCCAGCTTTACGCCTGCTGACGCACTGGCCCCAGAGCTGGGGCAGCGGCAGAAAGGGCATTTGTGAAGCTGCTAAAGGCTCGTTCCTTTGCCAGTTGGTAGTATGTGTGTCCTGCACGTTGCACGAGAGAATTACCATCATCCAAAATTTAGTAGAGCTGCAAAGGATTTGGTCACGTGTGCTCACCTAAATGTTGAATATACCACCGCCTGAGATGAGGAAGCCATCAACTCTTTAGTCAAGTGCCCTGCAAAGTTTAGAAAACACTAAATCTATTTCATTTCAAATGGCATGAAGCAATTTTTGTTTGTTTGTTTGCTTGTTTTGCGTGAAGTTTTGTAACTGAAGTCTTGAGAATCATGTCTAAGATTAATTGGTGTCAGTGATGGAGGTGTGAGTGTGGCGTTCTGTCTAAGATATTTACAAAAGAGAGTTTTGTACATTTTTAAAAACACGATAGCTAAAACTAAGCTAATGGTGTTAGCTTAAAATTAGAAGGCTGGAATTAAAGATGCATATGGGAAAGACAGAGCTTATCACTCACATATCTTCAGTCTCAAGCATCTAGATGCCAACATTTTAAAATATAAGAAAAAAAGTGGTGCAAAATGATTCTTTCCTTTAGGTGTCATTTTCCCCAAAAAAGATTTGTAATGAATGCAACAACTGTGTTTTTTTTTAAAAAAATAAGCCCTTAAAAGGTATATTTTTCTTAAAAGTATCATATTTTATACAGTTGCTCTAGCATTTTGGAATTATTGCATATCAAATATCTCATTTTGTCCTTACAAAATTGTCTAAGACAGATTTTCCCATCCCCATTTGACATCAAGGAAACAGATGCCAGGTAGTAAGAAAGATAGGGCTAGATTCTAGATGTTTTGATTCCCCATTTGGTGTTATTTTTGCTAGCTCATAAAAGAAAGGAAAAAGAAATGGTAATAGCTGAAAATTCCTGGCAGAGGTCCACATTTCCCAAGTGTGGGTAAGATGCTACTGATAGCTTAGGGGTTCAAGTTCAAATTCTTTCTCTTCTTTTAGATCATTTTCTGGTGATAGTTTCGGTAGTCTAACATAGTGATAAGTAACTTTTTAAAATTTAAAATTCCTTTAATAAAGCAGCAAAAGAAATTATTTTTACAAATAAACTTTTACATAAATAAATCTCAGCTACACTTTGGGACTTACTGGATAATACTAATTGATAATAATAAGTTATTATCAATCATAGCTTAATTTAGCCCTCAGATTTTCTCCAGATTTTTATTAGAATTTCCCTTCTTAGTCTACTTTTTTTAAGATTTGTTTATTTGCTCGAGAGAGAGCAAGAGAGTGAGTGGGGGGAGGGGCAGAAGGAGAAGGAGAGAGATTCTCAAGCAGACTCTGTGCTGAGTGAGGACCTGGACGCGGGGCTCGATCTTAGGGCCCTGAGATCATGATCTGAATTGAAACTAAGTGTCAGGCACCTAACCGACTGAGCCACCCATGTGCACCCTCTTAGTCTATTATTGATTCAAATGGAGCATTCTCCATTCTAAGGTAGCCTAAGTCTCTTATACTTGAGGTCACTTTAGTTTTAAGTTTCTTCTTAAGATATACCAATGTGTTAGATTGGCAAAACTCTGAAATGGTAAGTTTATGAGTCTGTTTGTTTTCTTTTTTGTTGTTCATTTGGATTTTCTCTTTTTTTTAATCTTCTCATTTTTTTACAATGGGAACATATTGTACTTTTATGACAGGAAGATACTTTTAATACCATTTTAGATAAATGAAGTTATAAAAAGGAAAAAGTAAGGGAGGAAAAAAGGGGGGAAAAGAAAGAGACAAAAAAGAAGGAAAGGTAGGAAGGAAAAAAAAGAAAAGAGGGAAGGAAAGAAAGGAGGGAGGAAGAAAGGAAGGAAGAGAGAGAGAAAAAGAAGAAAAGGAAGGAGAAGAGAAGAGAAGAGAAAATAAGAAAAAGACTAGCCCAGGCCTTGAGAAGTACATTGTTGGGTGGCTATGATTATCTCGTTAAGGTCACAGGGCCAGACCACACCCTTATGTGAAAGTCATGTTCCATAAAGGAACACATGTTCCCACTGTCAGCCATCTTGGGAAGAAGCTAATTCTGGATCTGAACATGGGGTTAAGTTGAACCTAAACTGTAAGGTGTGGAAATGTCTAGAGGGTTCTGATGGCTAATGGTTGAGGTAGTCCCTACCACAGAAGGAAGGACGCTGGCTGTGAACTGGTCTCCATAGAGTCACCACATCTAGTAGCAACTGAAGGCTGAAATGTGCAGAAGCCCCTCAGCTGGGCTAGATTGAGCATATATTTGCTACGGACTGGTGTCCCCGAAGAGCAGTGATGTCACAAGGATGGTGGGCTTTGAGACACAGTGAAGTGGCAAGATAGGAGCCAGCATGGAGACACTGGACAGGGAGGGAGCTGGCCTGTTCCTGGGACTGCAGGACACTTGCCCGGAAAACCTGCCAGGAGACCCCTGGAGGCAGCTAGTTCCTGGGACTTAAGCTTATGGGGTGAGGGTTGGGGGCTCACATTCTGACAAGTTAGATATAAAAAGTGTAACATTTTGTCATGCTGCAGACTTGTGCCACCTGGGACATTAAGTGGTGGGGAATAGACATGGATAAAAAGACCGGATGAAAGGAAATGCATCAAAATGTGGAATAGAAATACATATAAGTTGTTGAATGCTAAGCAATTTCTTTTTTCTTTTCTTTTTCCCTGTAATTTCCAAGTCATGTGCAATTTCTTCCACAATTAAAATAGCAGCATCTTATAAAAGTTATCTGTTATGTTTGGTCTTAGCCCCCTAGGCACTGTTCAATCTTGGTGACATTGCAGCCTCTCCTAGTCTTGCGGTACATGGAATCATTCCTACTATTCCATTCTGTGAATCATTCCTTTGTCTGCTCTCAGATACCTGCTTCTAACCTGATACCCAGCAAGCTCCAAGGCCTTCGGAGCTCCCCTTTCCCCCTTCTACACAGAAGAACAAGGAAGACTAAAGTATCCTATCTATATACTCAGAAGAGGCAAAGCTGCTTGTTATTTTGTAGAACAATCAGGAAGTAACTGTTGACTGTGCCTTCAAAGAATCTAGAAACATCTTAACTTACACAGCATATTTTCAGGATTCAGTAAATATTTGTTGAACGAACAGGGTAATCAATCAATACGTTAATTCTCTAATTCTCTCTACATGGTAGATATTTACTTAGAATTTGAATATTGATGTCTTTTTTTTAAATTTTATTTTATTATGTTATGTTAGTCACCATACAATACATCATTAGTTTTTGATGTAGTGTTCCATGCTTCATTGTTTGCGTATAACACGCAGTGCTCCATGCAGTATGTGCCCTCCTTAATACCCATCACCAGGCTAACCCATCCCCCCACCCCCTCCCCTTTAACACCCTCAGTTTTTCTCAGAGTCCATAGTCTCTCATGGTTCATCTCTCCCTCCGATTTCCCCCCCCTTCATTTTTCCCTTCCTTCTCCTAATGTCCTCCATGCTATTCCTTATGTTCTATAAATAAGTGAAACCATATGATAATTGACTTTCTCTGCTTGACTTATTTCACTTAGCATAATCTCCTCCAGTCCCATCCATGTTGATGTAAAAGTTGGGTATTCGTTCTTTCTGATGGCTGAGTAATATTCCATTGTATATATGGACCACATCTTCTTTATCCATTCATCTATTCAAGGGCATCTTGATGCTTTCCACAGTTTGACTATTGTGGACATTGCTGCTATGAACATTGGGGTGCATATGGCCCTTCTTTTCACTGCATCTGTGTCTTTGGGGTAAATACCCAGTAGTGCAATTGCTGGGTCATAAGGTAGCTCTATTTTTAATTTTTTTGAGGAAACTCCACACTGTTTTCCAAAGTGCTTGGCTGTACCAACTTGCATTCCCACCAACAGTGTAAGAGGGTTCCTCTTTCTCCACAACCTCTCCAACATTTGTTGTTTCTTGCCTTGTCCATTTTTGCCATTCTAACTGGTGTAAGGTGGTGTCTCAGTGTGGTTTTGATTTGAATTTCCCTGATGGCTAATGATGATGAACATTTTTTCATGTGTCTGTTAGCCATTTGTATGTCTTCTTTGGAGAAGTGTCTGTTCTGTCTTCTGCCCATTTTTTGACTTGGTTATTTGTTTTTTGGGTGTTGAGTTTGAGAAGTTCTTTATGATCTTGGATACCAGCCTTTTATCTGTGGTGTCATTTGCAAATATCTTCTCCCATTCTGTGGGTTGCCTCTTTGTTTTGTTGACTGTTTCCTTTGCCGTGCAGAAGCTTTTTATCTTGATGAAGCCCCAAAAGTTCATTTTTGCTTTTGTTTCACGAGCCTTTGGAGATGAATCTTGAAAGAAGTTGCTGTGGCCGATGTCAAAAAGGTTACTGCCTATGTTCTCCTCTAGGATTTTGATGGATTCCTGTCTCACATTGAGGCCTTTCATCCATTTTGAGTTTATCTTTGTGTATGATGTTAGGGAATGGTCGAGTTTCATTCTTCTGTATATAGCTATCCAATTTTCGCAGCACCATTTATTGAAGAGACTGTCTTTATTCCATTGCATATTTTTTCCTGCTTTGTCGAAGATTATTTGAACATAGAGTTGAGGGTCCATATCTGGGCTCTCTATTCTGTTCCATTGGTCTGTGTGTCTGTTTTTGTGCCAGTACCATGCTGTCTTGGTGATCACTGCTTTGTAATATAGCTTGAAATTGGGCAACCTGATGCCCCCAGCTTTGTTTTTCTTTTTCAACATTTCCTTGGTGATTCGGGGTCTTTTCTGATTCCATACAAATTTTAGGATTGTTTGTTCCAGCACTTTGAAAAATGTCATTGGAATTTTGATCGGGATGGCATTGAAGGAATAGATTGCTCTGGGTAGCATAGACATTTTAATAATGTTTGTTCTTCCGATCCATGAGCATGGAATGTTTTTCCATCTTCTTGTATCTTCTTCAATTTCTTTCTTGAGTGTTCTGTAGTTCCTAGAGTATAGATCCTTTACCTCTTTGGTTAGGTTTATTCTGAGGTATCTTATGGTTTTTGGTGCTATTGTAAATGGAATAGTTTCTCTAATTTCTCTTTCTACAGTTGCATTGCTAGTGTATAAGAAAGCAACTGATTTCTGTGCATTGATTTTGTATCCTGCCACATTACTGAATTGCTGTATGAGTTCTAGTAATTTGGGGGTGGAGTCTTTTGGATTTTCCACATAATGTATCATGTCATCTGCAAAGAGAGAGTTTGACTTCTTCTTTGCCAGTTTGAATACTTTATATTTCTTTTTGTTGTCTGATTGCTGTTGCTAGGACTTCTAGTACTATGTTGAACAACAGTGGTGAGAGTGGGCATCCTTGTCGTGTTCCTGATCTTAAGGGAAAGGCTCTCAGCTTTTCCTCATTGAGGTTGATATTCACTGTGGGTTTTTCATAGATGGATTTTATGAACTTGAGGAATGTTCCCTCTATCCCTATACTCTGAAGAGTTTTAATCAGGAAAGGATGCTGTATTTTGTCAAATGCTTTTTCTGCATCAGTTGAGAGGACCATACGGTTCTTCTCTTTCCTCTTATTAATGTGTTATATCACACTGACTGATTTGCGAATGTTGAACCACCCTTGCATCCTGGGGATAAATCCCACTTGGTCGTGATGGATGATCCTTTTAATGTATTGTTAGATCCTCTTAGCTAGGATCTTGTTGTGAATTTTGGAATCCATATTCATCAGGGATATTGGTCTGAAATTCTCCTTTTTTTTTTTTTTTTTAAAGATTTTATTTATTTATTTGACAGAGAGAGAGATAGCAAGAGCAGGAACACAAGCAGGGGGAGCGGGAGAGGGAGAAGCAGGCTTCCCGCCGAGCAAGGAGCCCGATGTGGGGCTCGATCCCAGGACCCTGGGATCATGAACTGAGCCGAAGGCAGACGCTTAACGACTGAGCCACCCAGGCGCCCCAGAAATTCTCCTTTTTGATAGGGTCTTTTCCCCAGGGAATCCATCAGGACCTGGACTCTTGTTTTTTGGGAGGTTTTTGATCACTGCTTCAATTTCGTTACTGGTTATTGACCTATTCAGGTTGTCAATTTCTTCCTGTTTCAGTCTTGAGCTCTGAATGACACACTGGACCAGATGGACCTCATAGATATATACAGAACATTCCACCCTAAAACAACAGAATACTCATTCTTCTCAAGTGCACATGGAACTTTCTCCAGAATTTGAATATTGATTTCTTAGCAATAACTATTCATTCTTAAAAATTTTCAGTACTATAGATGGAGGCTCACCAAAAAAGCTTCCTGAAAGACATATCCTATGTTACGGATTTATGCTCTCCAATATGGTAGCCAGTAGTCACATTAAAATGTGGGTAGAATGCATTAAGATGTTGTAAAAGTAAAGTATGCACTGGGTTTTGAGTGATCTTATTAAGAATGTTTTTAATTTTGGTTACATATTGAAATGATAGTACTTTGGATATATTAGGTTAAGTTGAATATAATATTAAAATTTGTTTCATTGGCTTCTTTTTATTTTTTAAAAATATGGCTGCCAGAAAATTTTAAATTACACATATGGCTCATAATATTTCTATTGGATAGCATTATTTATAGCACAAACATCTTTAAAGGGAGGAGGATTTACCACACAGTTTTAATGTGATTTTATTGTTGTACTGAACACCTTTCTCATTCTTCTGCTATAGGTTCTACTGAAAACCCTCATTTCTTTTTTTGGTAATGTAATGATTACTTGACAGAAAGAAATAATAAGGCCAGGCAGCAATGCCATATATATTGACTATGGAACGTGAGATAGGTTAGAAGTTCAGGCACTAAAAGTAAAAGAATTTTGTTTAGGGAGCCTGATGGGAGGGTAGTGAGCCCATGGGAGCAGAGAACGCTGGGTATGTGAACTGTCCTGAGCCTCTGAACCTATTTCCAGAAGGGACGGACTCTTATTAAGAAAGATTATTGCAAGCTGGTGTTGTGGAGTATTGTCTTTTCAGGTATGAATTCACCATTTGGTATCTGAAAATCCTACAGATCTCTCTTCAGATAAGATGGACCATCTGTAGTTGAGATACTTTTCAGAAATCCTGATCTTAACCTACTGTCAAAACCTTGATTAAAAATGAATGATATTTGCAAACTGCCAAAGAAAATACTACCCGTCCATCTGATAACATTCTGATCAGTAACTGTAACACATTTGGAACACATAAGCCCACTGCCCCATCCAAATGTCTTCACTTAACCACAGTTACAGACTGTGATCTCAGTTCTTTTAATCAAGATTTGACATAAGAAATGGCCATTTGAAACACACGCAAAATGTTTTTGCAAAACAGATATTGTCTATCTCAGAGTCTCTGCAGTTAGGATCCATATGAATAATTTGCTCCTTGATTTTAGAACCTGTAAAAAAGTTGTTCTCAACTTAAAAACTCATCTTTCCTTCTACTAGATAAAGAGGTCCCGTGACACTGCTCTTTTACCTTGGGTAATTATGAGCTCGGAATCAATTAGTACTTAATTGTGGTAATAGCTTAATTCTGGTTCTTGATAAAATTATCTTTCTCTAGCTTCTTCTCACTCTTTTTTTTATTTGAAATACGCTGGGTACATAATTATAGTGGTGGCTCTTATAGGGTGGAGGTTTGTGTTCAGGTATCCCGGCATGAGAAGTAATCACTCACCCTCTACCCCTAATCCAATCACATGTGATCCCAGGGAAAGCTTTCACTCTGTCCTCAGTTGGGGTTTTGCCATGTACTGATTTTTTCTGATGGAATATGTAGGGGGACATCAGAAGCCAGACTGAGTAAAGATATAACATATTAAGAAGAGTCTGAATATACTCTATCCCTAGAAGAAAACAACTCTCTCTAGACTAGTGAAACAAACGAGGAAGAATTATCAAGTGAGAAAAGTGACAGTTATAAAATCTTGAATTAAAGGCTCAGTTGTATAGCAGAGTTGTGTCCTAGTACTTTATGTAAATCCTTACTAATCTACAAGGACCTATGTGATTGATTTTTAACCTACCTCTCCAGCATTATCCTGCCTCCCTTCTGCTTATTCGGTGCTACAGGTATACTGACCTTTATGTTCCTCAACTGTGCCAACCTTATCCCTGCCTCAGGGCCTTTGCCCTAGCCATGCCTTCTACTTGAAACACTCTCACCACATCTTTATACGTCTGGCTCTTTGTTATTATTCAAGTTTCAGCTCAGACAACACTTAATGAGAGAGACCTTTTCAGAACAACCCATTTGAAGAAGCCCTTGTACCTTTAATCCCTCTCTATCACATCACCTCCTTTTATTCATTGTCCTCCTCACTACCTAAAATCACACTTGTTCATGTCCGCTCTTTAGAATGAAAGCTACCTGAGATTAGAGATGTTGTTTGTCTCATTCACATCTCTATCCTCAGCACTAGGAGTGCTAGGCATATAGAAAGTTCTCAATAAATATTTCTTGTTAATTCATTCATTTACATATTCATTAGTGTCTTGGGTCAGGTCCCCCATGAAGCAGACTTTCAGATGGATCGTTTATTGACAGGAGCCTTTGGGATCAACACCTGTGAGCAGGGAAGGCTGTAGGATTGGAGAGAGGGCAGAGCTGGCTTGTGATCTAGTCACAGCAAAGCTTCAATCAGTCCCGCAGGAAACTGGAGTTGGGATAGCCCTTCAGGGTCATCCCACCTTGAGGTAAGAGTGCTGGTTCTCTATACCTCTGGAAAGGTGACAAAACCTTGGGCCATTCAGCTCTCCTCAGTCAGGGCAATTCCTGGAATGAGACCCAGCTGGGAGCTCCCAGCCCCCAGCACCCGGTCCTGAAGGGGGATGGGGAATCCGGTCCGCACACCCCATCAGCCACTACATCTCAACACCTCCTGTGAGCCAAGAATGGATCTAGATGCTGGTGACACAACAGTGAACTGAGGGAACATAGATCCCTGGTCTCGCACAGCTTACATGTTAGTAGATGGATGTCTCGGTCAATCTGTCACCTGTGTCTACATTGTGTCCTCACTCTGACAGCACACTTTTAGAATTGCAAACCGTTGAAGGACCTCAATGCTTCAGGGGCATAATAAAGAGGGAGAACCCCTGAGTCCTTTGATGGAAACTAGCATAAACCAATATCCCTAGAACAGTGAGAGCGTCATTGACAGATGTTCTCCCGACATCCGTCCCTCCAGCCTCTCTTCCATTGTTTCCTTGTTGCAGAGGGAGGTCCTAGGGGCCCCAGGGCTTCACACTATCTCCATACACAAAACCTACCTTTTTGTAAATTCATATTTTATCTTCTTTTCATTTGTCCTTTATTCAGACTTTTGATTTATATATCTATTCTGTCTACCTACATACAATATACATATTTTCAGACATCCTGGGCTTTGGAGTTCTTTCCTTTCATTTCTGTAATATGCTTGAGTTCTCTCTTTTTCTGAGAAACTCATTTTAAAACTTGTGTGCCACAGAACACTGGTTCTAAGAGATGCCATGGGAAAAAAGAAGGAAGAATCTTAGGTCCAACATGTCTACTTCTTGGATAATCACAGTCTACATGAGGCTCTGGAAAGTCCTGCAGAAAAGAAATGTATTTTAATTTGGACTACTGTTTCTCAAACTTATTTTACCACAGTGCTTACGCCCATAACTTTTTGTTGGTTTTGGTGGTGGTTGTGTTCATTTTGTAGCACATCTGTCAATATCCCTAGAACAGTGAGAGCATCATTGAGAGATGCTCTCCCCATATCTATCCCTCTGGCTTCTCTTCCATTGTCTTCTTTTGGCCCATCGTATCACGCAATCTCTCTTCTTAGCCTCTGCCACTCCAGTTGATATGTCATCATGCTACAGGATGGAACCTTATTCTTAAGATAGAGTTTCCTCACAGCTCATGGAAATAGGGAATAGAATAGTGCTTACCAGGGGCTGAGGGGTAGGAGAATGGGGAGATGTTGGTCAAAAGTTCAAACTTTTGGCTATAAGATGAATACATTCTGGAGAGCTAACCTACAGCATGCTATCATGAACAATATTGTATTATATACTTGAGAATTGTCAAGAGAGCAATCTTTAACATTATTACTATAAAAATGGCAATTATATGAGGAGATGGAGGTATTAACTAACCCTGTGGTGGGGAACATTTCACAATATATATATGTATCAGATCATCATGTTGCACACCTTAAACTTACATATGTCATATGTCAATAATATCTCAGTAAAGCTGGGGGGGAAATATACAGTTTATTCAGTTACTTTCCTTGTTCATGAGGCTCCATGTTGCCCGACCCATCACATATAAATACCATAGCCTGACATTCCAAACTTTCGGTCAAACTCCACAGTCTTCACTATTATAACTCATGTCTGTCAATCTAATCTGTGTGTGTTGTTTATCCCAACACATGGTTGACTTATTTCTTTCTTTGCATATATTATATCTCCTACCTCTCTCTGGCAGATTATGTCTTACTTCCCTTAAGGTTCATTTCAAAATTCACCTCCTGCAGAATCTTTTTTCTGTCCCAGCATAATTCTATTTTATCTCTTTAATGCATCAACACTTAGGTAATCCTGGGCAAGAGGTTTTGGGAATACTGGGAGATATAACTGAATGGGAATAGTTCCTGGCACGTAGCAGGTGCTGCTTTTAAGCCCCTTCTATGTAAATGACTTATACTAAATATTATGCATTGTAGCAACAACAACAAAAAGATATATGCATACTTTGCCATTAATAAACCCAATTTGTGGTGTACTGAAGTTAGAAGGGGGAAAAAGAGATTATCTGGTCCCATCACCTCATTTTCAAGACGAGCTAATGGAAGCATGATGACATTAACTGAATTGTCTAAGGTCACATTTGTGGCTGAGTTGGAACAAAAGTTCAGGCTACTTGATTCTTAACCCAGTGCACTTTTCACTTCGCCAAGCTAGCTGTTTCGGTCACCAGCTGTCCGTGTGAACAAATTGCCACCCACACCATTACATGAGATTTGCCAGATGACAAGAACTTGAGGTTTTCATAAAAAGGTAGAGAACACTTTGGGCCATGGCATTAGGAAGGAGCTAGGGACAGTGAAGCCTCAAAGCAAAGGGCTGGAAAGATCTGGAAAGGTGGAGGTTGTGGGGTGAGGCAGGACAGTCATTTAATTTGGCAGAAATCAAAAGAAGCAAGTGTTGGGAAAGGAGAGAGTATAAGGTGTATTCAGCAGGAGATGCACAGACAACCTGGGGGAAGATAAGAAATAAGACTAAAAGCAGCCTGTTCTGTCTGTGTGCCTTGGGCACCTCCTAACGTGTCAGGAAATGATGCTTTCATTTCTCTCACCAGAATTCATAACGGGAAGCCTGAAAAGAGTTCTATAATGGCAGCACTAAACATTTTCTAAAGGCAGAGAAGGAGTCCTCGGTTTACTCCATGCTGCTGTTCACAAAGGGGCCTGCTGTGTTGTTTTATTTTCCAAGAACCAGAGGCGGGCTTCCCCACCCCACTCCTAACGTGGCCACCATGCACTCTTTTCTCTTACTGTGAGTACTCACGTGAGATCCTTGCAGCTATTTTAGGGACTTTGGGTAAATGGGCCTTCCTGAATAATGCTGGGGCTTCTCAAATTCTTAAAATTAGCTTCTGGTTGTAACTTTTAGGATGCAGTGCCTGCTAGTAATTAAATTCTGATAATAGCCAAGAATGGAAGCATTCCAGGAAAGCAAAGCTCTGCAGAGGTGAACTGCGCACGGGGATTGCAAGTGTGACCTGTCGCACGTTCATTTGGCAGGCACCCTCGGGCTCCATGACTGCCACGGATCATGAATGCATGGGCACTGAGGGATGCTATCAGGGATACCAAATGTTGTCAACACGCAATGGTGTCCCATCAGCAGGGAAATCCTGAGGCAATCCAAAATCATTTATCCACACGTGCCTCAAAGCCAATGTGAGAAATTCGTTTCCTAAGTGGAAAATGTCTATTCTGTGTTGTTGTTCCCAGACAAAGCCCCTTCTTGTATAATGCCAGATGGCAAATGGTGCAGCTGCTCTTCTACTGGATGTGTAGACAGAACAGCCAAAGAGGGGCAATTGCTACATTTACCATACGTAATCCCTATCCAATGGGCTTAGAGAACTGCTTTATTTTTTATGTGTCATAAATCAGATGACATGGGAAAGTCATTTTTAAAATAGTCCCTGCATGGTAGTGAATAAATTCATTCATCTCAAGAGGCCAAGTGTTCATTTCAATTAAAAAAAAAAATCAAGACAAAACTATCACCGCCTTGTGTGTGGTGTTAGGAGAAGGTGTGGCATTTGAATGTGAGTGCTGAGAGAGTTGGAATTCTAGAAAAATAAGGCATTTTAAGTAATACATGAAGAAGAGGTCAAGGTCCAGTATACTGGTCCTTAATGGTCCTTAATACTTAGTAATACAAGAGTGGGAGATTCACACTCTCTGTTTTCCATTTTCTGGATGACTCTGATCATTCAGATAAGATCCATAGATTAGAAAACTAAGGACCAAACACATTGTCCCAGCTCTCCCTGCGTGGACCCTTGATATAGCCCAAGGTTCCAGCCAACGTTCTCATGGCTTTCTCATTGTGAACGAATACTTCTTGGTTGCTGTTATTGCTGACTCTTCTAGGTCTAGGACACAGTCATAATAAACTCCCATCCTCTCATTCATGTAACAGGTTCATATTAAATCAGCCCTGTTGTGTGGGGATTCCAACAACTGACTTCCTATCTTGTGCCTCTGTGCTTGGGTCCGTGTGTTGGTTTGCTGGTCACTAATGACTTCCTTTGTGGCTGAGATTTAGTTTTTCCCTCCTACTCATTTCAGAGATAGGAGAACTTCCCCAAAACTCAGATTGCCTGATGGAAGCCCACAATCTTCTCTTGGGTCTCTCTAGGATCTCCGTCTGTGGTCTAATACTTTGGTCTCATCTGATTCTCTTCCAGCTTTGTAGGGCCTCCTGGGTCAGGCTCTATCTGACTGATTCCCTTCATCCACGAAACCTCAGTTTTAATGACCGAGATTGTAGGACACAAATACTTCCTTTGTTGTAACTGTTATTCCTAAACATTCTTTTAGCTTTAGCTATCACCTTACTACTTTCAATGTCTATTTGTTCAGCCAAAAACATTTATGATTTCTATTTTGTGCCAGGAATTAAAGCTGGTACCAAAAAAATAATAAGACATGGTTCTTCCCTTGAACAAGCTCAGTCTGATGGTCATGGATGATCATATCTGATGCTTGCATAACACTTTAATGTTCACAAAGAACTTGCACATATGATTTCTTGACCATTATGCTTTAAGCTACAGATTAATTGACTTATCATATTCAAAACCACAACTATTCCGAAGGAGTCATGAAACTAGCTTTCCCATGATGTAATTCAAATTCATACTGGAGAGAAACCTTATAAAGGTAATGAATGTGGGAAAGCCTTCAGCCAGAATCATCACCTTTTCCAACATGCAAGAATTTGTACAGGGGAGAGATGCTATAAATGTTTCATTGCTTGAGCAAACTGGTTTCTTGACCTATATTAGCTGGTGGATTTTCTATTTAAAGAGCCTCATTTCAGGGCCATTTGGGGTTTTAATACCAGGTTCATCTCTTTTACATTGAGAGATTGCAATTTATGCTTTTGAAATATGATTTATATAAGTAGCTTAGCACAATCAAAATTATTAAACCTGCAGAAAGCCTGATGGGATCACATAATATTATTATTTTTTGTACATTTTGAAAGTGAAAGCCAACAGATTGAATATCACTATAATCAGATAAGGCATAGCCATACCACTGGAAAGTATGAAAACAACTAAAAATGTTTTGTTGTCTTTTTGGTCAACTGAAAGACATACTTTTGAGATTTTCAAGAAATGGGGGTCAGTGACATCCAGTGCCAAATCCAAGAAGGTGTGATGGCAGCATCACTTTATGGAGCTACATTTTTTAAAATTCAAATACCCCAGGCTCTTATTTACTTTTAGATAATTTGCTATAATTACAGGGTAAGTTGCCTGCCAGGTGCAGGTTAGTGCCATGTATGTATATATATAGCCTTGAGCTCAGCAGGTGGATGAGAAAGAGGAAAACAGGGAAACCAAGATCAAAACATTTACTGCATCTTGGCAACCTGGGTATGCTCAGACCCCCGAGATGACTTTGAAGTTGGTTCTTCAAAAGCTAGAGAGATATAATTGGCTTCTAAATAGATGCATTTATAAGAGCAACTTGAGTTGTCAGTCATAATCATAAATCCCATTGTTTTGATATGTATGTTAAAGTTCAAAATGTTGCAATCATCCAATAAATTATTTTAAAATTCCGTCTACTCCTTTGCAATTCAGTCTTTAAAGTGAGAGTTAGAATAAATGTTTATGAAATAGCCTTTACCTTAACAAGTACCTTAAAAGAAGGGGCCTCTGCAAAAGCATAATCTTCGGGTAAAAGAATCAAGAATTTGGATATTGGATGATGCCACTGTACATGGGAGTTTCAATGTAAAACTATTCTCCCTCCATCCCCGCCCGCAAAGTAAAGCTGTTTCAAACGAATGTCTGGAGATGTGAGCAGAGTGCTGTGCCTAGTCACATATGGCAATTCTGTGTCAGAAGATGTGTTTAATTGCACACAGCATGTTCCTAGGCACTATTCTTTGTTCCCTTCTGTCTTATTATTACAATCTTAAGACAAAGGGATGAGTTAAAGAAACTAACCTTAAGGATTATTTCTTATATCCCAGCTGTTGACATTCGTGTTAAAATATGTTGTCCGTCTAATCATTATAGAGATCGTGTCGTGGAGGTGTGAGACTCTCCTCCATCTTGGCTGTTGTGGTGAGTGCTGCAGCACACAGGCAGCGTTGGTCTTTCTACCCACCAGCAATAACCATTAGAAAATGCAATTTCTTAAAAAAAGAACTCCCACTCACAGGGGCCACACAACTATAAAGTACTCAAGAATCAACTAAAATATACCAGAACTTTATAGAGAAGACTATAAAAGTATACTGAAGGAAGTGAGAGAATGTTTGGATAAATGGAAACAAGAGTTACAAATGTAAGGACTCAATATTATAAAGATAAAAGTTCTCAAAGGTATCTTCAAATACAATGCATTCCCAATCAAAATTCCCACATTTGTCATAGAAGAGTGTATGTGCAAAAATTGCAAAGATGATTTTCAAAATAGGATATTATGAAGTATTATAATGAAGATAATGTAATTGTGGCTTAAAATTAGATAAATAGAAACATGGAACAGACTAGAGGGTCCAGATGGGTGCACATATATTTAGTTACATATATGATTTTGTTAGAAAAACAATAGAGTTTCAACTCCCTGTGGAAGGGATGAACAGCTCAGTAATGCTGTTGAGATAACTGATAATCCATTCACAAAAATAAATTTTTGATGGATTGAAGAACTGTGTCTTTATATGTGTATGTGTCTGTGCACATGTGAGCTACACACATTTACCCTGAAAAGTATTTAAATGTGTGCACAGGGAGGCTTATACAGGGAGATTCATGACATGATCATTTTAATAATGAAATAGCAGGAACAATATCCATTATTTCTAGAATTGTGAAACAAACTGATACACCCAAATACAGAATGCCATGCAATATATAAAAGAATGAAGTGCACTCATATGTAATCACATTGAAAGATCGCAGAATCAGAGAAAATTACAGCCTGTTCTCTCTTCTAGGATTTTTATGCTTTCAGGTCCTACATTTAGGTCTATAATCCACTTTGATTTCATTTTTGTGGATGGTGTTAAAAGGTGGTCCAATTTCATTTTTTTGCATGTAGCTGTCCAGTTTTCCCAGCACCATTTATTGAGGAGACTGTCTTTTCCCCATTGTATATTCTTGTCTCCTTTATCATAGATTAATTGACCATATAATCATGACTTTATTTGCGGGCTCTCTGTTCTCTTGCATTGATCTATGTGTCTGCTTTTGTGCCAGTACCATAGCATTTTGATCACTACAGCTTTATAGTATATCTTAAAATCTGGAATTATGATACCTCCAGCTTTGTTCTCCTTTCTCAAGTTTGCTTTGGCTATTGGGGGTCTTCTCTGGTTATTGAGAGTGTAAATTGGTTCCGCAAGCACTGTAGAAAACAGTATGGAGATTCCTCAAAAAATTAAAAATAGAATTACCGTATGATCCAATAATTCCACTATTGGGTATTTGCCCAAAGAAGATGAAAACACTAATTTAAAAAGATATATGCATCCCTATGCTTATTGCAGCATTATTTACAATATCCAAGGTATGGAAGCAACCTAAGTGTCCGTCAATAAACAAATAGATAAGGAAGATGTGATATACATATTGTGTATATATGTGTGTATATATATGTATGTATGTGTATATATATGTATATGTATGTGTGTGTGTGTGTGTGTGTGTGTATATAATGGAATATTACATAGCCATTAAAAGGATGAGATTCATGCCATTTGAGACAAACATGGATGGACTTAGAGGGTATTATGCTAAGTGAAATTAGTCAGACTGAGAAAGACTAATATCATATGATTTCACTCATAAGTGGAATCTTAAAAAAAAGAAAACAAATGAATAATAAAACAAAAGCAGAATCAGACCTATAAATACAGAGAATAGACTGATAGTTGCCAGAGGGAAAGGGGGTGGGGGTTGGGCAAAATGGGTGAAGAGGAGTGGGAGATACAGGCTTCCAGTTATGGAATGAGTAAGTCATGTGGGAATAAAAGGCACAACATAATGAGGGTAGAACACAAGTTATAGGAAATGTTGAAGGAAATGTTCTATCATTTATATAAATCAATTTAATATATATCCATATACATCCATGTGAAGCAAGTAAATGTTTTAATATATATTATATAAATGTTTTAATATTTATTAATATATATTTTATGTATATAAATAATTGATAATTGACTACAATGTTTTCTTTCCTTTGGGGAGTGGACTGATCAGGGTTTTCAAGGCTGGCTGGCAGAAAATTACTTTGTGCATCAAGTATTACATAAGGAGGCTATATTGTTTGTTCTTAAGTTTCCTAGGCAGAGTAATGAGAGGAGCGGACCTTATCAATCTCAGAAGAACCTTTGGAAATTAAAAGGTCAAGAATTGAGGGCTAATGAATGAAAGGAGTTATGGAGGCTAAAAATCCACTAATTTTCCATTACTTTCAGGTTAAATATTTTGGAAATATAAATATGAGGGGCAAGAAGAAAAGAAGAAAGTCTAAGCATTTAATCATATTCCTGAAAGGACCATAGATTGCTTTGGCATAATCATTCACAATCTATTTTCCTATGGTATTAGGACATGTATTAGTCTAATATTTAGAGAGAAGGCCAATTTCCATCTAAAGATGGAATCACACAAGTACACACAGTATACTGTTTAGATGGGTCACAGAAGTATACAGAGGGGTTATACAAATCCTCTTTTGTTCTCTGAATAAGTGTCAACTAATGCCTCACCCAATGCATATGGTCAGAATATATTTTCTGATTGGCTGGAACCACATCTTGAGGTTAACATAAAGAGCTAAGATTCAGGAGTTATCTCCCCAACTACATAAGGACTAAAGAGAAGCCTGAACCCACCCCACCCTTCCACGTGATACATCACAGAAATTCTGATCCTATAGCATTCTCTTACTTGAATAATGTGAACTGCTATATATGGTGAGAAACATAGTTAAGAACTTCTGATGTCCTGTTGAATATTTATATGTTGTATAGATCTCACTGTTAAACTCATCCACTCAGTGGAGGCATTTGTCAGCTCTCCCGGTTAACCTTTGGGGAAGCTGATCCCTGAAAGGAAAGGAGTAAGAAAAATTGTAGCTTTGACATTCCAGATAAATAAGCTCCTAGCAGTTGAAAACCACTGAAGTTATACTCTGAAATACGGATCTGTCTTGAAGACTTAACTGCTGGATTGAGAAATGAACAAATACTGAAATACACTTAATCCTTCTCAAAAAAACACCCAGTTTTAACAGCCATCTTTGGATCTTGTAGTGAGAAAACTTAAAAAATTTCAAGAAGTGCTTCTTGGTGTTAAATGAAAAATAATCCTATAGCCTGCATGCTGTGAATGTCTAGTTTGTTTTCTTGCAATAAAACAGCAAGAGGGTATTTGTTTTCAAACAGATCTTTCTCCATTCTTGCCTTCAGGATATCTGATGCTTAGTTTATTTCCCCATCAGTTTATCAGGTCATCAGAACTCTCTCTCTAACACGCTCCTCCCAAATTCTCACATTAAAGGGATAAGACAAACTAATTTTTGCCACATATATTCTCTGTCTTATTCATTGTCTAGCTGGTTTTTTAGCAAATAGTCTTGGAGGCTTTGCTGTCTTTTTGTAATACAGAGTCCTATGCAACACACTTGAGGCAGAGCCCTCAGCTCTGCTGATCCCGGCTTCTAGGAACATTTTTTGCCTGCCCTTTAAATCCTCCACTACAAAGCCTTTATTTTTCAAGAGAGTACATACAATGGACGACTCTTGCAATTTCCACTTGAACTTTTAATAAGCATCTAAAATAAAAATGTCAAACGCAGATCTCTTGCTTCATGCTCTTCCCACCCCTGTCAAGCCTGCTCCTACCTCCCCACCCCCACACCAACCACCCTCCTCCCTCTCTGCCCCCCAGCCTAAGGAGACTCCGGCCAATATCCTTGGAGTCATCCTTGATCCTTCTCTTTCTTTCAAGCCCCATATCCAGGTATTAGGAAATCTTGTCATCAAAATATTCCTGTGATCTCATCCCTCCTCACCAAGTCCACTGCAGGTCTGAGCCTCTACTCTCTCTCAGCTGGGCCCATGCGTGCACTGACCTCCTCAGGGGTCTCCCTGTTCCTACACTCAACCTTTTGGAGTCTATTCTCTAAACAACTGCTTGAGAGCCTCTTTTAAAATGTAAATCTGATTGTGTCATTTCCCTGTTCAAATCCCTCTAGTAGCTTCTCATCGCACCTAGAACAAAACTCACAGGCCTTACTCTGGAAACTAATGTTTTGTATGACCTGACTCCTGGCTTTTCTACAGCCAGATTCCTTCCTCTCTTGTTTCCCCTGCCCTCTCAGCTTCAGGGACACTGCCTTCCCAGAGGGAGGGCCAGCATTTGTCTGCCCCAGAGCATTCATGTGGTTCACTTCCTCACTCCATTCAAATATGACCTCTTCAGGCGCCTGGGTGGCTCAGTTGGTCAAGCTTCTGACTCTTGGTTTTGGCTCAAGTCATGATCTTGGGAAGTGGGGGGTGGGGGTTGCTGTGAGATCCAGCCCCATGTCCGGCCCTGCACCCAGCATGGAGTCTGCTTGAGAGTCTCTCCCTCTCCCTCAGCCCCTCACCCTCTAAGATAAATAAATAAGTCTTTAAAAAAAAAAGACAGCTCATTTTCAAAATGAGGGGAAAAAAAATTTTGATTGAATGAATGAATGAAAGCAATACTTAATCGACTATGTTTACAAAAATAAAACGAAAAGCATTGATTCATAAAAAGTCATGTTTCTGGTTGTAAAGTTTAATTTGATCCAGTGAAAGGCTGTTTTTTCCTCAGTGATATGTTTGGAAGTTTGAGACACATAATCTAGTATTTAATAAAAATTACTTACGTATTTGAGCGGTTTCTGAGTGCTCAGAGACTGTGCTAGTTTGCACATAAGTACTTTATGTACTCCTTTGAGGCAAGTACTATTACACTCTCGTGATGAGGGTTGTGTGGTTTAGAGAGTTTGTTTCCAGCGCAGGGTCACAGTGATTACATGGGAGTGCTTGGATTTGAACCCAGGCATTCTCTGGAAGTAATGCTTATTAGGGACTGAGATAAAAAGACAGAAAAATTCAATGAGATGGAGTCCAAATGGCCACTTTGAGCACTTTTGTAAGTGCTAGGGGACTCTAGGATGTTTGTTGAACTCCTGTTGTCTCTCACCCATTGTTCTTTCTATCCTGAGCAGGGGGGCCGTGGTGCCAAGCCAAGCCCAACATCATTACCCTTTTCCATCCAAACTGCCTTCACGGCAATGTGCCACACATTTTATGATTCCTATAGGGTTGCAGCAACTCTTTATCAAACAATTATTTCTTGGTCTCTACTAGAGTATATGTTTTTATTCCAGATTTGCTTTAAATATAAAGAGGCTTATGGGTTCATCGCAAACAATCCAGTGTTGTCAACCCCCTTCTGCCCCGAACATTACTGTTGAACACGTTCTTCTGCGTCAACTCTCTTGGCCTATGTAGCTGCTGCTCAAATTCCCCCAGACTTTTTTCTCTGAGGCCGTCATGTAAGGGGAGAAAATGCACCCTAATTCCAGTCAGTGATTTTCTAGTTCCCTGCAGCTCAGGATGGGCATTGGTCTTTGCTGCTGTCATCAGGAGTAGTTCTCAACCCCAAAGTATCTTCCTAAAAGCCAGGTCCGCCTCTGCCTTCTCACTACCGCCCTTACATCACACGTCTTGACTTTCCCAAATCCATCATCTCCATCCCCTCCCTTCTACTCCACCTTCTTTAACCCTTACTTTTTGGTTTTTCCACTTTATTTTCAACCTCTCCCATCTGGTACTATCAACCTCTTCTCAAATTTAGTCACGTGTTCTCAGACGTCATTGTGTTTTGCAGTGAAACAAGATCCTCTTTCAACAGTGAATGATCCCCATTATACCTTGCTTTTAGATAGCATTTTATGGTTCTCAAAGGCGGTTCGTGTATCCAGTGTAAGTAAACATTTGGAGCAATACTGTGAAGTAGGTATTACCATCTTAATTGGAGAGAAAAGGAAATGGAGTCACAGAGTCTTGTCCCTTGCCCCATACTACCCAGAAATGTGGAAATGGGAGTAGAATAAGGTCTGTTTTTTCATTTCCCCACAGCATACCACTTGTGAGTTTATTACAGCAGAATGTGGTAGGATTTGTGCTGTCCATTTTGGTAGCTACCAGCCACATGTGACTACTTAAATTTAAAATAATTAAAATGAAACAAAATTTAAAATTCAGTTCCTAGTCACATCACCTGCAATTTAAGTGATCAGTGAACACATATGAGAAGTGGCTACTGTACTGGACAGTGCAGATGTTGAACATTTCCATCATGGTGGAATGTTCTATTGGATGGTGCTGACTAGGTCCCTGTCATGCTATTGATGCTGAGAGAAAAGTAGAATTTCCACTCTTGATGCCCTTGCCCTGGCGAAGGGTCCTGGAGATCTGAAACCATCTCATCGTAGTGGAGAGCTAGTTTGTTGTTCCCCAAACTGGATAGGTCATCAGAATTACAGATTCCTGACCCATTAATTCTTGAATGAATCCATAGTGCTCAGAGATGGATTATTAACTCCTGATCTGCTAGTTGCAAACCTTGTTATTGATAAATCAAAGAATCAGAAAAGGCGAACTGACCTCAGGGCACAGTGGACATTATCTATTGCAATTCACTCCTTGCAAAAATTGAAGTCCAGAGCGATCAAGTCACTCTTTCAAAGTCACCCAGTTGGTGGCAGACTCGAGAATAAAATACGAATTTCCAGATTCCCTATGCAGGGTCTCTTCTCTCAGCCACAGTATTTTGTTGAGCATTTGTCATTTACCAAAGCCTGTCCTAGATGATAATCAGGAAAAGAAGTCAGAGAGCAGTTTCCTCCACTCTCTACCTTTCCTTTCCTGCTGCATTCATTAAAAATGGAGGGGCTGTTTTCCTAAGGCTATGCCAAAAAGGAGCAGCCTTGTGAGGCTCCCAAGACAGCTGGCCAACAGGATTACAGAGCCTCGCCTTGGATAATGAGACTATGTCTCATACCCTACCTCATGCAACTTGTTCCAGAATATGTGTCTGCTAAGAACACCTGCCACATCGCCCTTCCTCCATCAGCCACTGTGTGCAGCCCTGATCTCCTTCCCACAGGAGTTCTAAATAAGTCAGCGTTGGGGAGCTAGAGAAACCTCTACAACTCCTTGCCTACGAAGTCATAAAGCAACAGCTGGGTGTGAAAATATAACCCCTGTCACTTTTCCAAATAGCATAAGACCTGGCCTGAAGGGGCCCTTGCAAGTTCTTGGGCATGTTGTAATTCACAGCTGCCGCCTGGAATAACATTTTTCCTCCCTGAGGTTTCGGGTGGCAGAGGGTAGTGATCTTTTCCAAGTGCTGCTTTTCTTCCTCAGGACCCTTCTGTCATAGCAGCACTGGGCATTTACTCCCTCTCGTCCTAAATGTCTATATGTGACTGGGTGTGAAGTTCAGTGACTTGGGAGGCATAACGTCCTGAAGCCACTTCTTCATTACTCCTAGAAGGAAAGCCGAGATCTCTTAGGCAGAAGGCAGAGTAAGAGCAGAGCTCCTGGCTCGACATTCTTTTGTGCTTGAAAACATCAGCTTGCTAAATTTGGTGCTGCTTCTTTTTTTAGTGGGATAATACAAAAGTCTGAATTTCCCATGCAGGGAAAGAGCATCAACCAAAGGCAGTGCCTATTTGAATTTTTTTTTCCCTAGCGTCCATTCTCTTTTGCCACTTCCGATTTGATTTCTCGCTCATAAAGAATAATTATGGGGTAAAATGGATTGTGAGTTTCCTTAATACAAAGCAGACTTGAATAGTTAGCAAAAATCCAACAGCTGCTCATGTTCATTTTTATCCTCGGAATCTGATGAGCAGAAACAGGAATGAATATGTTTTAAGTAAACAGCCCATGTTCAGACGGGACCTTGGTGCTGGGAATGAAATAGAGCCTTGGTCCAGCTGAGCTTTATAATCAGCAAAGCCACCGCCATCTGTCAGGGCTGGTGTCCTCTCCCTTGGGCTCTGGCTCCCGGGGCCCAGCTGACAGACGGGCATCATTAGCTGGCTTGTGCACTAGGTCACCCCACTGAGACTGGTCACCTTGTGTCTTCGGGGTGGTTTATTCCCCCCTGTTCCCAATTCTGATCCTGAAAAAGGAAAATTGAATTTTAGTCTTAAGATTAAATGATGACAGTATGCAATCTGTCAGCTCCTTGCTGGTCGCCAAGCAGGTTTGCTAAATAAAAAAGAAGGGGGAAAATATGATCCAGCCTCTTCTTCTTCAGTCCTCTGGGATCAGAAGCAGGGAAACCCTGCCTGCGTCTAGCCCATTTAAATGCAAACACCTCAAAGATGCTTTCAGCCTCTACGGAGCTGTGTGGATTAATGAGCAGGCATGGAGATGTCATTTATTCTGGCTAAAATGCGGTGGAAATGAGAGAAACTGGCGTGAATGGAGAATCAAAGAAAGAGACTCAACATGCTGGTGAGTGGTCGCAAGGTCCACTCGGGGAACCACTTAGAGGCACAGAGCATAAGTGGAAGCTACAAGCAACACTCTGCCCCCCCACGCCCTAATTTCTTTCAATCAGTCATCTGTTTCAATGCCTCAGTCAGTTGTACAGACTTTCTTTCACAGTTCTTTTCCCCGCACAGGTTGTTTCCCCTTAATCTACCCAATGATGTGAGCCCTGCACGTTTTCCACTTTCTCTAGAGGCCGCTGTCAATCACTGACTCCTCCCATGAAGGATGCCCCTGGCCCTGGCTTCTTGACCCTCATGTTGAACGCACTTTTTTTTCCTCTTTCTCATTTTGGTTTCTGAGGGCTTTCTCATGAGTGACAGTGACCTAGTTCTGGACCTCACTTTAGACAAGTTCTGGCAAGAATTTTTTATTAGTCAAATCTCAATGTGATCAATATTCTCTTCTGAGATAACTCAATTAATTCTCTTAATAAAGGAACACACGTTTTGGACAGGGATATAATTATGGAATCAGCTGCATTTTAATTTGGATGGAGAAGGAGGATTGTTAGAGCCCAAAGATACATGATAGAGAATCTTCTAGATTTCAGTCTTGTAAAGAATTTGTGCCAGTGCTGCCCTTTCATCAGAAAAGTGCTCCACTGTTCACATGGGGGATCATCTCGTCAAGTGCATAGATTTTAGTTTAAGGTTCTTGAAGCTTTTTAAGTCATGGATATACTTTAGAAATATCAAAATACAATGAGAACGTAGCCTTGTCTACTGATTTCTTAAATAGGTGCTCAGCAATACGGGAGAAAACCCCATCACAAGGCAGACTGAGGCCTCTACACACGTGGTCTTTTGAATCTATACATCCTGTGCGGCTTCCAGTCAACTTCCTCTCGGTTCCCTCCCAGTGGTTATTTCAGACCTTCAGCAATGCACTCAAAATCTCCACTCTGCCCTTTCTCCTCTCCACTGAACCATTTAACCTCACCTTTGACTTTGCTGAAAGTCCCTTCAAAGCCCTATTCTGGCGTCCTCTTGCCTGCCCTTGTCCCCTCTTCCTTTCCAGCCCTCAGTGGAAGAGGGGACCTTTCTCGACTCCGGTCACATCCCAGCCTGCTTCCTTCAGGCCTAGGGCCTCCATTTGTTACTGTCTCTCATCTCTCTCGTTAGTGCTACTTCCCTCTGGTTTCTACCCTTCCCTGACTCACACTTCCACCCCTCACCTGTGCCCCCTTTAGTGCCTTCTTCCTTCATTGAAGAAAACGAAGGCTTACACTTGATGTTTAAACTTCCTCAACTCCCAAGTACTTTTGAAACTCTTCACTGTGTTTTTGGCTTTCCTGAGATCCTCTGACTAAAGGTCATCATTGACATTGGAGTTTTCAAATGGAAAAATTAGGGAGGGGGAGTGGTAGAAGGTTGTCACTTGCCTTGATCTTGTGCAACTTTGGAAACTGCAGCCCACTGAGATCAACTTGTTCTTCAAATCCCCGTGCTAAATGCAAAGAGGCAGTTCTAGGTTCCAATAACACCTCAGACTACTTTGGCTACATCCCTTTAGGGAAGTTACTTATTATTTTAGCTACAAATTATTACAGCTAATAGTAATTAGCTGGACTGAGGATTGATTCACAATGAGTGGTCGGTCAGGGGCAGGGCTAATTCTTTCTATGTATTAATTCTTTTTCTTTGACATTTTTTTTTATTAACATATAATGTATTACTTGTTTCAGAGGTACAGGTCTGTGATTCATCAGTCTTACACAAGTCACAGCGCTCACCACAGCACATACCCTCCCCAGTGTCCATCACCCAGCCACCCCATCCCTCCCACGCCCCTCCACTCCAGCAACCCCTCTACGGTTTGTCTCCCTCTCTGGTTTCATCTTGTTTCATTTTTCCCTCCCTTCCCCTATGATCCTCTGTCTTGGTTCTCAAATTCCTCATATCAGTGAGATCATATGGTACTTGTCTTTCTCTGATTGACTTATTTTGCTTAGCATAATACCATCTAGTTCTATCCACGTCATTGAAAATGGCAAGATTTCATTTTTTTGATGGCTGCATAATATTCCATTATATATATATATACACCACATCTTCTTTATCCACCCATCTGTTGATGGACATCTAGGCTCTTTCCATAGTTTGGCTATTGTGGACATTGCTGCTATAAACATTGGGGTGCAGGTGCCCCTTTGGATCACTACATCTGTATCTTTGGGGTAAATACCCAGTAGTGCAATTGCTGGGTCGTAGGGTAGCTCTATTTTCAACTTTTTGAGGAACCTCCATACTGCTTTCCAGAGTGGCTGCACCAGGTTGCATTCCCACCAACAGTGTAGGAGGATTCCCCTTTCTCCGCATCCCCGCCAACATCTGTTGTTTCCTGACTTGTTAATTTTAGCCATTTTGACTGGTGTGAGGTGGTATCACATTGAGGTTTTGATTTGGATTTCCCTGATGCCGAGCGATGTTGAGCACTTTTTCATGTGTCTGTTGGCCATTTGGATGTCTTATTTGGAAAAATGTCTGTTCATGTCTTCTGCCCATTTCTTGATTGGATTCTTTGTTCTTTGGGTGTTGAGTTTGATAAGTTCTTTATAGATTTTGGGTACTAGCCCTTTATCTGATATGTCATTTGCAAATATCTTCTCCTATTCTGTTGGTTGTCTTTTGGTTTGTTGACTGTTTCCTTTGCTGTGCAAAAGCTTTTTATCTTGCCTGTCCCTCCCTGGCCACACTATCTTGACGCTCTTCTGGCCCTTTGGATGGTTGGGCCTGCTTGGGTTACACAGTCTACGGCGTGTAAAAGTGTGCTTCTAGCACCTTCTCACATTCACAGCCATACTTCTAAACCATTTGTGGGAATGTATCCCGTAACAACTCGTTGTCAGTCACTTCCCTGGCTTCTGGCTTGAATATTGCCTCATTCTGAGATTTGACTTGGAAATTGCTTCTCACAGCTTTTGGGATCCAATGTTTCTGGGCTTTTCTTTTTGTAATCCTTAATAAACAGCTCTAACTATTAAAAAAAAAAAAAAAGCTTTTTATCTTGATGAAATCCCAATAGTTCATTTTTGCCCTTGCTTCCCTTGCCTTTGGTGATGTTTCTAGGAAGAAGTTGCTGCGGCTGAGGTCGAAGAGGTTGCTGCCTGTGTTCTCCTCAAGGATTTTGATGGACTCCTGTCTCACATTTAGGTCTTTCAACCATTTGGAGTCTATTTTTGTGTGTGGTGTAAGGAAATGGTCCAGTTTCATTCTTCTGCACGTGGCTGTCCAATTTTCCCAACACCATTTGTTGAAGAGACTTCTTTTTTCCATTGGACATTCTTTCCTGTTTTGTCAAAGATGAGTTGACCATAGAGTTGAGGGTCCATTTCTGGGTTCTCTATTCTGTTCCATTGATCTATGTGTCTGTTTTTGTGCCAGTACCATACTGTCTTGATGATGACAGCTTTGTAATAGAGCTTGAAGTCCGGAATGGTGATGCCACCAGCTTTGCTTTTCTTTTTCAACATTCCTCTGGCTATTCGGGGTGTCTTTTCTGGTTCCATACAAATTTTAGGATTATTTGTTCCATTTCTTTGAAAAAAGTTGATGTTATTTTGATAGGGATTGCATTACATGTGTAGATTGCTCTAGGTAGCATTGACATCTTCACCGTATTTATTCTTCCAATCCATGAGCATGGAACGTTTTTCCATTTCTTTGTATCTTCCTCAATTTCTTTCATGAGTATTCTACAGTTTTCTGAGTACAGATTCTTTGCCTCTTTGGTTAGATTTATTCCTAGGTATCTTATGGTTTTGGGTGCAATTGTAAATGGGATCAACTCCTTAATTTTTCTTTCTTCTGTCTTGTTGTTGGTGTATAGAAATGCAACTGATTTCTGTGCATTGATTTTATATCCTGCCAATTTACTGAATTCCTGTATGAGTTCTAGTAGTTTTGGGGTGGAGTCTTTTGGGTTTTCCACATAAAGTATCATATCATCTGCAAAAAGTGAGAGTTTCACTTCTTCTTTGCCAATTCAGATGTCTATGTATTAATTCTTATAACAACTCTGTAAGATAGTGATGATGAGGATGAGGGTGAGGATGATGGTGTAAAAAATGAAGAAATGGAGGCAGTGAAGCAGTTCACTGCTTTAGTCACACAGCTAGTAAGAAGTAGAAATAGGATTCTTAGGCACCATCTCGTACTTTCTCTCTCTAAGCCCCTGTTCACTCAGAGTAGTACACAAGCTAAAATACAAGCCCCTATGCCAGTTAGGTATGTCTTCGTGAATGTCCCAAAATGCAAACCTGTACCATGTCCCAAATGATATGTATTACATCCCTCCCTCTTCTGTGACTCCCAGTCTCGGTGAGTGGACCAGACCCCCTTTCCAGAAACCTAAGAGTCCATCTACATTTCTCTCTCTCCCTGATCCCCTCTCCTTCTCCCAGTATCCGGGTCCCCTCCAGTCTGCCTCCCTCATGTTTCCCATGCCAGACTCCTCGTCATCTCTTCTCAACATTGGTCTGGTTTCCTGACTGCCACTGCTGCCTTGGGTCTGGCTCTGCTCTCATTGATTCTTTATGCTGTTTCCAGAGGAGTTTTCAAAACACAAATAAGATCACATCCTTATCAATTCTCTCCAAACAAGACACGGAGAGGTTAAGTCACCTGTCCACATTCAAAAAGGTAAGAGTCAGAGCTTGACTCCAAGTCCAGGGAGTCTGGATGAAAAACCTTCACTCTTTTTTTTTTTTTTTATATTTTATTATGTTATGTTAATCACCATACATTACATCTTTAGTTTTTGATGTAGTGTTCCATGATTCATTGTTTGCATATAACACCCAGTGCTCCATTCAATACGTGCCCTCTTTAATACCTATCACCAGGCTAACCCATCCCCCGCCAGAACCCTCAGTTTGTTTCTCAGAGTCCGTAGTCTCTCATGGTTCATCTCCCCCTCCAATTCCCCCCTTCATTTTACCCTTCCTACTATCTTCTTTTTTTTTTTTAACATATAATGTATTATTTGTTTCAGAGGTACAGGTCTGTGATTCATCAGTCTTACACAGTTCACAGCGCTCACCATAGCACATACCCTCCCCTTAACTCTTAACCACCTGCAGCCGTGTCTCCCTGAGAATGGAAGGGAAAGTTCAATGGAGTTCTCCTGACTGCCTGCTTTCTCTGCCCAGGACTTCCTCAAAGCTTCTGCAGTGATGATTTCCTTGTACCTGATTCTGGCTCATCATCAGAATCAGATAACCACAAAATAACATCAAATCCACTAATTTTTATTGAGCTATTTCTTGTCCAAGTCTATATACACTCAGGGAAACTCACACCAGAATCAATGCAACAGATTTTCCCCAAATCCAACAGACCAAATGCCATTTTTGAAAAGAAAAATCTGAAAATATGAACTTTCTAATGAGATTAATATCTGACTCTTAATTTTTTTGTATTGAAGGTGTCATGGATCATTTATGGGTCATTTTTTAAAAGTAAAATAAGAAGAAAGGCATGTGTCGATTCACTGAATAGTTTTAAGGTTGGACTGAAGCTGCGATTCAAAGAGGCTTTGTGAAATATTTGCATTTGTGGTCACCTTTCATATGGGTTTATGAGTTCTCATTTGCTCTTTCAATAATACTGTGTGAAGTAGGAATTTTCTTTCCTATTTTATGAATGTGTATACTGAGGCTCAAAATATTCAACCAACTTGCCTCAAGTCACCCTGTGGGATGGTGGTGGAAGCAAGATTCAAATCCAACCTTCTGATATTAAGATCCAAGCTGTTCCCACTGCCCAGGTTCTCAAGGATCTGAAAATATTTTTAAAAATTTTTTATTTAAATTCAATTTAGTTAACATATTCTGTATTATTAGTTTCAGGGGAGGAATTTAATGATTCATCAGTTGCATACAACACCCAGTGCTCATTACATCAAGTGCCCTCCTTAATGCCCATCACCCAGTTACTCCATCCCCCCACCCCACCCCCTCCAGCGACCCTCAGTTTGTTTCCTAGAATTAAGAGTCTCTTATGATTTGCCTCCCTCTCCATTTTTATCTTATTTTTCCTTTCCTTCCACTATGTTTATCTGTTTTGTTTCTTAAATTCCACATGAGTGAAATCATATGGTATTTGTCTTTCTCTGACTGACTCATTTTGCTTAGCATAATATCCTCTAGTTCTATCCACGTTGTTACAAATGGCAAGATTTCATTCTTTTTGATGGCTGAGTAATATTCCATTGTGTGTGTGTGTGTGTGTGTGTGTGTGTGTGTGTGTGTGTACACACACCACATCTTTATCCATTCATCTGTAGATGGACATCTGGGCTCTTTCCATATTTTGCTATTGTGAAAGTATTTTTTCTAAGATTTTATTTATTTGAGAGAGAGAGAGAACATGAGAGAGAGAGAGATCATGAGCAGGGGGAGGGGTAGAGGGAGAAGCATACTCCCCACTTAGCTGGGAGCCAGATTCGGGGCTTGATCCCAGGAACCTGGGATCATGACTTAAGCTGAAGGCAGAGGCTTAACCAACTGAGCCACCCAGTGCCCTGCGAAAGTAATTTTTAAGTGAAGATTTTATTTTGGAATAATTTTCAACTTACAGAAAAATTGCAAAGATGATACAGAGAGTTCCTGTGTACACTTCACCCATTTTTCCCATTACTGACATCTTTATATTGTGATCATACAATTATCAAAACTAAGAAGTTATCATTCGTACATTACCATTAATGAAACTCCAGTCCTTATTCAAATTGCATCTGCTTTTTATTAATGACTTTTTCTGTTCCAGGATCCAGTCCAGGACACTACATTACATTCAGTCATCATGCTTCCTGTTTCTCCTCTAATTAGTGACAGTTTCTCAGTCATTCCTTGATAGTTTTAAAGAGTACTGGTCAGGCATTTTGTAGGTGTTGAAAATAAATTTTTTGATACTCAAAAATGTCACATTTCTACTTACAGTACTTTATTTCTATACCTATTTGATTTTTGTAGGCCTATTTCAAAAGGCAAATTTCCAGTGCTTTTGCTCGGCAATGATTGCATATTTCTTCTTGACATTATTAGGGACCCAGAACTTGTTTCAACACTGTTTTTATCTTGCAAATCGTTGCAGTGCATACCCACAGATGAATTTAATGCCTATCCTCATATTCCCAGATAATTGGATCCTTGAGGTCTAAAATGGTAACTAAGCTGAAATCATTGCAGAAAAGATGATGAATATACATGCAAAATTAAGAGGCCACTTCACAGAGAGAATAGTAGCTAAACTAAATGGATGTAAAATTTTAAGAAAATTTAAGAAAAAAGTTTACTATAGCAGAAAACAAGTTAAATGAATGTTAGATGTAATAGACCTTGCTGACTTGTCTTAGAGTTGATCATTCTTTGTCATCAATTACTTTGGGCTTGAGGAATATTTAAGACTAAATTCTGATATTATACTATACTTCATATAGTAACAGCTTATAGGATAAAATGATAAAGAGGACAGCTCATACTCAGTACCTGGCACACGGTAAGTGCTCAGTAAATGTGAACTTCTTTCCAGAGAACACTTACCTAGTGCTTACTGTGTGACAGGCCCTCTTCTAGTGCTTTACACACATGAGCTCATTAAATCCTTCCTGCCACCCATTTTACAGTTTAGGAACTGAGATTCGGAGAGGTGGAGTTGCCCAGCGTTTCACAGAGAGTAGGTGTTATGGCTGGGATTTGAACCCAGGCAGGCTGGCTACCATATCCACTCCTTTAACTATGGTTTTCCACCGCTCCTTTGTTATCTATGCAGACCAGTCTGAGAAATGAGCGTTGCCCATGAGTGAATGTTCAAAATGACTGAATTGAAAATAGTTTATCCTTTGCTGCTGGAACACTTTCTAGACTACATCGCTTGTCTTCCTTGCGCAGATATCATTTCCTTAGTATCAGAGCATTATTAATGTAAACACCAAATCTTGCATTTTGCGCCACTATTTTCTTTTCCCCATACTGATAGAGGGTGATGAGTTATTTTCCCTGCCGTTCTGATTTATCGGTTTCCTTTATCACCGTTGGCTCTCTGTCACTTCTGGCCGCGTCCAGCCGCAGGACTCTAACAGGATCCGTTTTCTCTCTTTGCTATCACTGGCTTCCAGTTTGCTATGGAGAATTACATTGAATGTAGAAGTAAAGCTACTGAGGGGTGCCCTCAGGCCCTCTCCCAGGAGCTCAGAGCGTGGAAGGGCGTGGGATTTGTGACAGGTATTTCCGTTGCTCACATATCTCTTAGATGGTTTCTTTTCTGGTTTCCTTTGCTCTACTCCTCACCACTGAGATCACTTCTGGATAAGGGAACAAATATAGCACACATCTTGAACACCATGTCTTAATAAGATAGATAATAAATTACCACTGGTTACTTCATATCCTCAACCAAATTACTAAATGCTATGCCAGTTGTGGCAAATAAATAAATAAATAAGCAAGCAAGCAAGGAAGCAGTTTATCTTCTAAATAATAATGCAAATGTGATCAATTATATCATTTAAAGCCCCATTGCCTTCATCATTGGAATTGAGGCGCAGTGGCTTTTCTTTAGCTTCATAGAGAACTTCTCCCCTGGGGGCAGATGTTCTGACATTCATGGCATTTGGGAGTTCAGGGTGGAGTGTGGATTGTTTCTTAGCAAGTATCTGGTACCCCGTGGGACGCATAGAGGTGGTGATCTCTGATGGATGCCATTTTCCATCCTTACACTTAAATCCTTATCAGTGAGACCAACCATGAGGTTTCTTTTTTTTTTTTTTTTTTTTTTTGTCTCCCCTGACCCTGAAATTCTTCCAAACATTTTCAGATGGATGGAGTTTTTGCTCTTGGCTCTTTCTAGTGGAAACAGAGGAGTCCTCCGTCTGGACAGGATTGGGGCCAAATTGAGGAAGGAGCCCTTTTCAGATGTTATTTTGGACCCAGCTGTGTTTGGGAAAGGGTGGCTAGATTCAAACCCAGGTGTTTGTTTTTAACTCCCAAATCTTCCATGGTCTTTGGTCCTGATTACCTCTGTTACATCCCATGCCATCCACATAGAGGAGGAAGCTCAACCAGGTATCACTAGGGAAACTCCGCAGAAGCAAATGGTTTCCATTGCTTAGAACTTTTCCCACATGAGCACTCAGCAGGTGGGCACTCGACAAGCAACTAGGGGGCTCCTAGTTCAGAGTGGGTGACTGTGCAATGGCAGAGTCACTTGGTTCTCAGGTTGTAAATACCACACTCACAACTCATCACGTATTGATCTCATGCATGGTGACTATTTTATTCTTCCGTAAATGGGACTGAATAGCTCCCCAGGGTCTTAGTTCATCCATAATGAACAATAAATACTCCTATTAATTATGTGGTCAGTGAACTTGCAGTCTGAGGGTTCATCAAAGTTTATCAATTAACAAATATTATGTGGAATTAGGAAAGGATTGCCCATTTCAGTTCTTTAAAACTATATACTTTCTATCCTTTAACAATACCTAAAGTCCTCCCAAATTTGATAAACACATGTTTAGATTTATTTTCTAACCACAGTTTTTTATTAACATATAATGTATTATTTGTTTCAGGGGTACAGGTCTGTGATTCATCAGTCTTACACGATTCACAGTGCTCACCACAGCACATACCCTCCCCAGTGTCCATCATCCAGCCACCCCATCCCTCCCACGCCCCTCCACTCCAGCAACCCTCAGTTTGTTTCCTGAGATTAAGAGTCTCTTACGGTTTGTCTCCCTCTCTGGTTTCATCTTGTTTCATTTTTCCCTCCCTTCCCCTATGGCCCTCTGTCTTTTTTCTCAAATTCCTCATATCAGTGAGATCATATGATACTTGTCTTTCTCTGATTGACTTATTTCGCTTAGCATAATACCGTCTAGTTCCATCCATGTCGTTGCAAATGGCAAGATTTCCTTTTTTGATGGCTGCATAATATTGCATTGTGTGTATATGTGTGTGTGTGTATATATACACATACCACATCTTCTTTATCTATTCATCTGTTGATGGACATCTAGGCTCTTTCCATAGTTTGGCTATTGTGGACATTGCTGCTATAAACATTGGGGTGCACATACCCCTTCGGATCACTACATTTGTATCTTTGGGTTAAATACCCAGTAGTGCAATTGCTGGGTTGTAGGGTAGCTCTATTTTCAACTTTTTGAGGAACCTCCATACTGTTTTCCAGAGTGGCTGCACCAGCTTGCATTCCCACCAACAATGTAGGAGGGTTCCCCTTTTTCCACATCCTCGCCAACATCTATCGTTTGACTTGTTAATTTTGGCCATTCTGACTGGTGTGAGGTGGTATCTCATTGAGGTTTTGATTTGGATTTCCCTGATGCCAATTGATGTTGAGCACTTTTTCATGTGTCTGTTGGCCATTTGGATGTCTCCTTTGCAGAAATGTCTGTTCATATCTTCTGCCCATTTCTTGATTGGATTATTTGATCTTTGTCTAACCACATTTAACTAATTTATTTCCTACCCTACCACCGTTACTTTGTGAACCGCATGAAGAGGTGGTCAATCCTGACACTGAGTTACAGTCAAGGCAGTTTCTTAATGGATGAATTATGAATATTCAAGATGAATTGGGTTACCAGGAGACTTTCCAGCATGACTTTTAAAAGCAATAACAGGGCTTTCCAGAAATGGCACCGTGGTCCAACTTTTTACCCATCAACTGTCCCTGGTTTTATGTGTGATAAAACACAGCCATGAAATCCGGACTCTATTTTTGAGGTAGCTATCCAAACACCAGTAATCTCTAAGAATAGCAGTGACCATGTATTAATAACCAATTAAGGCATTAATCTGTGCTCACTGCCTGCTTATAACTTCTTCCTCAGTCAGCCCAGAGAACAGGGCTATATTTGAATAACAAGAGAAGGGAAAGGTCCTGCTACTATATATATATATATATAATACAGTAGCATATATATATATACTATATACTACATATATGCTAATATATATATACTATATATATGTATGTGTATATATATAATTTTTATATATAGTTATATAATTATAATGTAATTTTATATAATTTTTCCCAGCAACTGATTCTGGGTAAGAAAATGAGTTTTTCTTGCAAGGCCCCCAAAATAAATAGCTAGATTTCAAATTTTCCCTTTCATGGTGATATCTGAATAAGGAATATGGCTGGTTTATTACTCATAATATGGTGACTTTCTAAGAGCAACTGGCTGGAAAAAAAATCTGTTCTCTAGTTATTAAATGAATAAACACTTAATTAAAACATTGCCCTACATTTGTTCTCTTTTACTTTCTCCTCCCATTTTTGAGACTTTTTCTTCTCTTAACCTCTCACTAACACCCACTCATTTCTCCTTACGTCTCTTCTGGTACCAAAGGAGACTTACCTCATTATCAAGTATTTTACTCTGCTTAGTCCTGTATCAGTTGGGTTGTCACTGAAAGGCTTTATCCAGGGTGACAAGCACAGTGCCTGGTTTGACTGTCCCCCTTTGGATGGAAGGAGAGAAACTGTTTTAGTCAGCAGATTACAGCTGAGGCCCTAGTAGGGGGCAAGAAGGAAGCAAGAATTTCTCCCTTCATTTGCAACTCTCATGGGCTACACTGAATCATGGTCTTTTCCAAAAGAAAGACCGGCAGGCGGGGGGCGGGAAGGAAGGATTTGCTCATTTGATTCCACAACAACCCTGCCAAGGACAATCATTTTTATTTTACAGATGGAACTTGTGAGGCTCGAGAGTCTAAGCAACTTGTACGGAGACACCCAGCTCATAAGTTGCAGGGTCTGAATTTGAAACCAGGTCTGTGTGACTCAACACTCAGTTGCTTTCCACCATTCCATGCTGGGTCCCCCATGGTGAGAGTGAGAGTGAATTGGCTCCTGAAGCGCCCTCACCTGTGCTCTCCTCCCCCAGAGTCTCAGTCATTAAGGGGGAATTGACAAACTAGGAGCCAGATTCAGTGAAACTCTGGACTCCCACCTGCTACTTTCCTCTGGGGAGGCAGAGCACTTGCAAACAGGGCACACTCTGCTAGCTGGAAGGTGTTGACGTTCAGATGTGAAGATGACTTTGCTGCCCCCTGCCAATCAGACATTTTTTTAAAAAAAGATTTATTTATTTATTTTGGTGGGAGGGGGTGGGGCAGAGGGAGAGGGAGAGAGAGAAACTTTAGCAGACTCTCCTTTAAGCACCCATCCCCAACGACGTGGGGCTGGATCTCATGACCCTGAGATCACGACCTGAGCCGAAAACAAGAGTCCGATGCTTAACTGACTGTGCCACCCAGGCGCCCCAATCAGACATTTTTAATAAGCATTTTTGGTCAAATAACAGGGTTAATAAATCAGAATTAATTCAGCTGCAATCTTCAAGCTTGTATGTGAGATGGCTTGATGATGGTAATAATGACAATAAAACTAAAACCAGCTACGTTTCATTGAGTATAAGCTATGATCCAGGAACTCGTATCATTTCTCATTACTGTGACCACCATTGGAGATACTATATCTCCATTTTGCAGATGAGAAAACTGAGGCTCTGAGGAGTTAACCGCCCAAAGCCAAGCAGCAAGCATGTAGCTGAGAACTAACTAGAAGTCAGGTCTGTGGGCACGCAGACCACAGACCAGCCACTGTGTCGCAGCTGTTCCTCTCCTGTGCCTGCCAGGTTGGAAGGAAGCCTGGCAAATTGGCCTTGAGCGTCCATGCTTGGGACCAATCAAATTCCCATCCGTGATTAAATTGAATAATTGAAAATTCTCTGTTTCATTCTTATACTAGGTTTGATTGCAAACTCTCTGGCCCTCACTGTTGCATGTTAATAAGCTTTCAGTGGCTCCGCATTACCCAGAAATTAGACATCCAAATGTTTCTGTTGCAAATGTGAAGGCCTCCACAATCTGACAGCCCCCATTTCCATTTTATCCCTGACCACCTTCTCACTAAACTTCTGTTTTACTTTCTTTACGAAACACCAGGTGCTTGCCCACTGCCTGAGTTCGGCCCAGTTCTGCCTAGCCTAAAAGCTGCCACTTATCTTCCTATTGAACCCAGCTCAAATTTCACTTCCCAAATCATCTGGAAAATTCATACTGAAGTACTGACTCTCAACCATATACTCTAATAGTAATTATTTTCGGGATAGTTCATTTGCCAATTAAGGTGCATGACTTAGAGGCCTATCTACTTCAGGGCCTTGATACACTACTTAAAACTTAGCATGCTTTTTAACTTTTTTATTTCATCCCAACTAGAGAGGAATTCCGTCCTACGCCCCTTCATCTCACCTGTGCAGCACAAAATGTGTTGCCTGGCAGACAGCAGTCATGGAGGGTCTCGGGCACAGGCTCTGTAACAGCAATGCATCCGAGCTCCAGCCGCTCAGGCATGTTTCTATAATAATGTCAGTGCTATTAGCAAAGATAACCACCTGCTGACCGCGTGACCTGGATGAAAGTCACAGTTCGGTCCTTGATATGGCGCCAACTTTCGTTTAACCTGAAAGGGTGAGAATGGAGCGAAAGATGAAACGAGACAGGATTTAACCCTGAAGAATGAAAATGAAATTTGACTTGGAAACAAGTCCTCATTTTCGCACATTTTGATGATTTACAGCACATTACCGCACAGTCTCTGTGTGTTTGGGTGTGCATCTCAAAGGATGGGGGGAAAGATCAAACTTTGGATTAAAAGAATTCCTTTAAACTTTGGTCATTCTGATGAACTGCCTCCCTGAAAACACATCTTACCTTCAGGAGCAGACAGGGGCAACCGGGCGCCATGGGGACACTGTAACTATAAACAAATTGGGCTTGACGCTTCCTTGAAGGTTTGTTTGTTTGTTCACCTGCTTGTGAGTCAGCGGTGGAAAAAGCGACTCCAGTGCTCAAGGGTGGCCACCTTATTTGCCTGTGAATCTATGACCCCAAAGTTCTTTTCATCTTGAATAAATTATTGAGGTAAGGAGAACAACAGCAAACTCATCTGGAAAAAGAGGGGGGAAAATATGTCCTTCCCAAAGACTATTTGTACATATCACGTTCCTTCCAGCCTTCTCTTCCAGAAAATGAGAGAATACGAGCCCTCATGGACAAGAATGCTAATTATAATCATTACCTAAAGTCACAAATCTTTCATGACAAGGGCCAAAGCTGTCAGATATTAATGCTAAAGCTCCATATTTCATATTAGTACAAATTACTTTCCTTTTCCTTTTGACAAATGCCTCAATTTTCATCTCAAAGTTGCTCTTAGAATGAACGTGTCATTATCTGGTCTTATTTACAGCAACAAAGGTCAGGTTCTTTAGCAGATATTAATAACCACTGTGCTAAGAGCATTCTTGCAGCTCACCCCACATGCTGAGCTTTGCCCTCATTTCAACCTTGTGAAATTTTCATGGTGCCCACCAACTTTTTATGCCGCATATCCATGCTGATAACCACACTGAGCCAAATTTCCTCTTATTAAACCCAATCATTATGCATTAAAAAGACATCACCTTGTTCCATTAGGGTTAATAGAGTCTGTCTGAGTAATATAGAAACATTTATCTGATTTCTTTGAACCTCCCAAGGCTTGAGAGCCTAAAGAGCATGACAAAGAAGTTACAGTGATTCATGAAGATCATAGTGGTAGTGTCATTTCTGAGGCCAGGTTCAAGCTAGCAAAGTGGAAAACTGTCATAATTCCAAAAACAAAGCACAGTACAGTACCAAAAAAAATTTTACCCCAACTATTTGGCTATTTTAGATCTAAAGTGGGACCAGGTATTCAATTTTATACCTACCTCTATATTTATAAAGCTATAATAATAGCTGACATGTCATATTCCAGACACTGTTCAAAATATTAATTATTTAAATTCATAACAATCCTAGGAGGTAGCTACTACTATTGCCCCATGCTACAGATGGAAAAACTGGGGTGCAGAGTTAAGTAACTGCCCCAGGCTATGCAGCTAATATATGGTGGGAACGGAATTGGGACCCAGGCACTCTGATGAAGATGCTAAAGGTTTAATCACTCTGTGCTTCTGCAAATCTAACCCAGTCCATGACTGCCAGGGTCAAAGCCAGAGACTCTAGCAAGGAGAATATTTTGGCCAAGTTTTACTTCCTTTTGGGTCCAGTGTATGTGTGTAGGAGCAGAGTGTGATTGGTCCAACATTAGGGCAAGGATCTGTACTGCAGCAAGCCTGAGAGGTCTGTTCTGGTCTCACCTTTAAGAAGAAAATTAATTCTCCAAGGAAAGGGAAACAAAAGCCATTATCTATCTATCACCTCACAGTAACTATATGAGGTAGAATTTATTATAGAATTATCTTTTACAGATGAATAACTCAGAAAAACTAGTAAGTTACCTAAGGGCCATGTAGTTAGGAAGACACAAAAGAGGGGGTAAAGCTCACTTCACTTTATCACTTTTTGTCCCTAAAGTAGCAGTGCCTAAAATGTTTTAATAAGTATTGCATGAAACAATAACAAAAAAAAAAGAAAAGAAAAGGAAGGAAGGAGGAAGAGAGGGAAGTTTCTATGTTCAAAAAAGTTTGGGAAACCTTTGATTAATCAAAGTTATGTAGGCTTCTTACCTGCCAGACTTCTCAGAACCTTTAATACATTAGTGTGCATTGAAAGGATATACTATGAAGAACTTAGGTCACTCTAAAATTCTGTGTGTGTGTGTGTGTGTGTGTGTGTGTGTGTGTGTAGTAAGACATCTTATGGGAACAAAGTTCTATGAAGTACATTTTGAGAAACGCTACCCTAGTGATTTGAAGACCTTCTAGGCAAAATATGTGATCCAGGAAATGCTTCTGTTTCATTATCATCTTTAGGGCAAAGGCCAGGGCATACAGAATGGAAGATTCAATCTACTTGAGCTTGGATTTTTATTATTAGGACTGGGTCAGAATCATAAATAGCATTTAGTGCAAGGGTCGCCTGAGGTGAAAGACTACTTTAAGGCAGACTCTGTATTTCATTTGTACCTAACGTTGCACACCTAACATTTCTTCTTTACTGTTGTTAACTATTTGTGTGTATATGTGTGTGTGACTCTATGTTACAAATGCCCAATGAGGTTTTAAACTACTTCATGGCATGAATTATGTCCTGTTTTTCCTTTGCCATTTCGTTTACTATATTGCTTCTCTGCCCAGAATTAGTATGTGTTATGTTTAATTGCTTAATTTGAGCCAGACATTTCTTAAATTTTTAAAATAAATGATCCAGGGGCACCTGGGTGGCTCAGTCATTAAGTGTTTGCCTTTGGCTCAGGTCATGATCCCAGGGTCCTGGGATCGAGCCCTGCATCGGGCTCCCTGCTCAGCCGGGAGCCTGCTTCTCCCTCTCCTACTCCTTCTGCTTGTATTCCCTCTCTCTCTGTGTTTCTCTCTGTCAAATAAATAAATAAAATCTTAAAAAAAACAAATAAAATAAATGATCCAGTAAAATTATAAAGCTGGATCAGTTGATAATCTATTGGGGTTTTCTCATGATCAAATAAGATAATGCATGCAAATGCTTATTATTATTATTCCCATAAAAATGGGAATGTGAATTCATGTTACTTCAAAGTTGTAAGAATTTCTACCACCAACTATAAATCAGAAGTTGTATTTAAAAATTGCCCCATTCTTTGACAGCTCTTTGGTCTTCAGGCCCTGTTGGCACTCTCAGCAACAACAAGCAATGGGTCTGATAATTTGAAAGTGACTTCTGCATACCAGTTTGAAAACCTCAGTCAGTCTATTCCCATATTTAGCCCCTTGCTAGCCTTTTTGGTCTGCCTCTGACCTTCTACTCTTTTGTTCTCCTTATATGTGTATTTGGTCTTCCCACCTGGATTTCAAGTTCCTGGAAGCCCAAAGACCATGAACTACTCTCTTTGTACCTCTCTGTTCCGGTGTAACAATTTCATCCCCACACTTAGTGGCTTAAGACAATCATTTCATTATGCTTCATGCTCTCTGTGAGTCAAGAATTTGGGGAGGGCTCGTTGGAGCAGCTCTGGCTTAGGGTGTGGCATGCAGCTGTAGTCAGATGATGGCCAGAGCCGAGATTGTGAAAAGTAGGGACTGGAACAGCTTGGGGGGCCGGCTGGGCAGCTATCAACTTCATGTCATCTCAAGGTTTCTCACTGTGGTCTTCTCCACACGAGCTAGTTTGGGCTTCCTCCCAGAATGACAACGTCAGGCCAGAAACTGATTCCATGGCAGTTAGAAGTTTTACGAGAGAGAATTCCAGTGAGAAAGGTAGAAGTTGTCTCACCTACTATGACCTAGTTTTGGAAGCTTGATTGTGTTACTTCCACCATTCTCTGTTGGTCACAAAAGCCCATGCAATTTTGTGGAGGAGGGAATAGAGACCACATTTCCCAACAGGAGTGTTAAAGTCATTTTAAGAAGGGCATGTGGGATGGAAGTTAATTTTGTGGTCAAGTTGGAAAACACATCTCCCACACTATCAGAATTTTTGACATGGTGCTTTGCAAAAGGTGGGTGCTCAGTAAATGTTTGCAAAATTAATACAATAAAAGCAGTCTGCCTAAAAATGTGGTGTAAGTGAAAGACCAACCCAACAAATTTAGTTAAAAAGGCTCTCCTACATACCCTGCCCACTCTATGAAACAGGTACTCTTGCAATTTCAAAAGCTTTAAGACCTTTCTAACTCTGATCTGCCATGTTAACAACTGTCTCTGTAGGCTGACTCTGGGTAGTAGTATTTACATTATTTGTGGAGGAGTCTGCGTCCTTTTCTGCTTGATTTGTTTATAGTAGGAGTTGAGAATAAGCTGATCTCCACCCTTCGCCCTGCCCCATGTCCCCAGACATTTTTCAGAGTCCTATAGACCATGCTAATAGAGTTCAAATGTGTTAATTGTAACCCTCATCAACTCTGGATAAAAGGAGAGTCAGATACTTCTGCAGAGATGCAGATGTTACTCCAGCGCATTCCCCCTTTGGGATAGAGATGGGCAAGAGTAATGTTTGTCCAACTAATTGGAAGATAGCACTCAAAAAGATATCATTAAATAGACAAAACACCTCTACTCAGAAGAGAGTCACAGGATTTTCTACACTGGAGGGAGTTTTGAAATTCTCAATTAACAGTCTCAATTAAGGAAGAGGAAATGAAGTAATTTGATGTACCTGAATTTGCAAAGCGGTCAGTGCTGCTCTGATGTTGTCTGTAAGCTCTCCTGATGGTGAGCAAAACAACTTAGGGCCAAAAAAATCTTTAAAAAAACTCAAAGAAGATAATTTGAATTGTGAAAACTGTGATTCCAATGGTATTTGAAGCCAGCATTTCAAAATGATTTATAAAAGTGAGCATTAGATAAGAAAGAGGCATCAGCTGCATGAAGAAATTTACCATTTTGCTGTAACACAATTTGAACCTCATGTGCTGTGAGGCTGTAGGTATGAGCATATGACTTAACTAGAGGGTGAGCCCCATAACCACCAGACACCTGCAACTCAACACATACTTTTTACTGTTATTAACATTACATATATTTGATTATGTATTTTATAGGGGTAGATAAATCAGCTATGATTGCATTCAATTGTGAGCAGCAGAAAACCTTTATAATCATGGATTAAATAAAATAATTACTTTTGCTTATGTAACAAGAAGTCTAGAGGCAGGAGCCCAGTGCCAATGCAGTAACATAAGGATTTTATCAGGGAATCTGGTTTCTTCTCTTGACTGTCTCCACTACCCTTTGCAAGTAGATTTTCCCTATGGTCACGCAATGGCTGCTGCATTTGCAGTCATTGTAACTGTATTCCAGGTGAGCAAAAAGGAAAAGGGGAGAGGATGAAGAACAAAGCAAATGCCATTTAAGTTTATTGCTTTTTTTTTTTTTTTAAGATTTTATTCGTTTATTTGACAGAGACAAAGCGAGAGAAGAAACACAAGCAGGGGGAGTAGGAGAGGGAGAAGCAGGCTTCCCGCCGAGCAGGGAGCCTGATGTGGGACTCGATCCCAGGACCCTGGGATCATGACCTGAGCTGAAGGCAGATGTCCAATAACCGAGCCACCCAGGCACCCCTATTCCTTTTTTAATTATGTTTTTCTTAAAAGCCCTACCGTAGATTTCATCTTTCATCTCATTGGTCAACACTTTGTTATATAGCCACCAATGTCTGGAGAGTGACCTAAAAAAATAAATAAAATCAAGGTTTTGTTTTGTTTTGTTTTTCCAGCTGGAAACGTGGCTGCCACCAAAAAATATTGGTACTCAATAGAGAGTCCCATTCTGGTATGACAGAAGGTTGTGATGATTCAGACCTTTCTCCGATAATCACAGTAACTCTCGGGTGCTCATTGTACTGGTGAGATGTCTGAACTTTGCTGAGTGCCTCCGCCAGCATCCTCTCACTCCGTCCTGATGAGACATTCTTGTTGGCATAACATTTTTGGTTGTATCATTGGTCAGGCCCCTTTTAGCAATGTGTGTTCCCATATGGTTGGGAGAACTCACAGAGAGGCAATTTTCCTTTTGTCTCCCTGATAATTCTAAAAGTATACTCTGAGTGAGTCCTTCTCACTCTGAGTGAGTGCTTCTATAAGCCCGAGTAATTAACTCTTCATCATTTACAAGGTGCCTAGCTTGTTGGTGCTGTGCTAAGAACTATATTGATGTGTAAAAAGAAATAAAAGACGGCACTTCTGCCACCCTCTTCTTCTGCCCTCGCTTCACCACTCCCGGTGCCCCTATGCTCTCCCTCCACTTCTGCTTCTGCAGCTGTTTCTGCATGGATGACAACCTCTGGGAGAATGTCAGAGGTGTGACACAGGGAAAGGTAAGGGGGGAGCAGTGGGTAAAGTGTGTGCTCTCTTCTTCAATCATCACTGAAAATCCCTAAAAATATTGGGGATTTTTCTCTATCCTGAAGTTGTAGCAAGATGGCCACCACCGTTTAATGGAACTGATGCTTTCTCTTTAATGTGCTTGAAAAAGGGAGAGAGGGTAAGAGAGCATCCAGTCCTAAGGGTCTTTCCTACGTTTGCTGCTTTGCTTCTTTTCCCATTCCTTTCACAAGGGAGATAACTGCGTGGGAAATTGTGGAAGTAAGGAATGTGAATTCTAGATACAGCTCGCCACTACCTTACTATGGGTATGAGGTCGGGAAAGTTCCACGTGAACTCTCTAGGTCTCTGTATTGGTTAGCTATTGCTGATTAACAAAATTAACCCCAAACTTAGAGGCTTAACACAACAAATATTTATTGTCTTGCAGTCTCAGTGGCTCAAGAATGAGGGTGAAGCCTAACTGGGTAGCCCTGGCTCAAGATCTGTAGTGAGGGTACATCCGGTTATTGCTGTCACTGAAGGCTTGACTGGGGAGTGATCTGCTTCCAAACTCACTCATGTGGTTGATGGCCGGATTCAGTTCCTTGGGCTGGTGGACTGAGGATCCCAGTGCCCCCACCCCCCTCCCCACCTTCACTCCCTCAGGTCCTTGCCTGGTGGCCCTCTCCATAGGGCAGTTCACAACATGGCAGCTTGCTTCTCCTCAGAGCAAAGGCTCTGGGAAAGACAGCGAGTGAAAGAGAGTGAGCAAGAGAGAAGTCACAGTCTTTCTGTAACTTAATCTTGGAAGTGGCACCCCATTGTTTCTATTGTATTCTATTGTTAGAAGCCAGTCACTAGGTCTAGCTTATACTCAACAGCAGGGAATTTCACAAGAGCATGAATAGCAGGGGCAGGGATCATGGGGGACCATCTTAGAAGTTGCTTCCCTCTGTCTCAATCCCCTTTGTGTAGCGTCCTACAAGCTCTGGAAGCCTGTAATTTCATGATTCTAAGAATACGCTTTGAGTCAGCCCCTGGACTAAGTGTTGTGAAATCAGCGACTGTTTCTTTTACCACCACAGGCCTGGCCCAGAATGGGCATTCACTTGACAGTTACTTATTGGTCATCTACTATGTGCCATTCCCTGTAGCAGGTGCTAGGAATAGAGCAGTGACCACGATCAATGAAGGTTTTCAATATCATGGAACAGCATACCAGTGGGAGAAGACAGACAATAAACAAGCAAATCGATAAATGAGTAAGATACCATCACACAGATAGAGATGATAATGCGTCACACTGGAAAAAAGTGTTTGCAATCTATACTACAAACATCATTTTAATGACCTTACTCTATGAGGAGCTGCGTACAAGTCAGTAAGAAAAAGCTGAACCTTTCAGAAAAACTGTTTTCAATAAAAAGTGGAGAGAAAAAAACAGGTTCCGTATCGCTAGTTGTCTAAGATCCAGAGATTAAAACAAAACACAATTTATTAATGACTTTCTTCAAGTTGCTGTTGTTGTTACTGTTTTTAATGATAATGACCAGTGTTGTCAACAATTTGGGAAACTGGGCCCTCTCACAGACTCTTGGAGAAAGTGAATATTGGTTTTATTTTCCTGGAGGGCTTTGTGGCATGATGTATCCAAATCCTAAATGAATGCGTAGCTTTTTTGAGTCAGTACAAGGAAAACTAGAGGCTAAGAGTGTGGCCTGTGGTATCAGCCTGAGGGGGTGATGTGGGCTGCGGCGTGGCTTTGTAGGGGGTGATTTCTGAGCTGAGCCGGAGGTGATATCACCATCCAGGGTCTGGGTGGGAAGTGTTGCGGGTAAAGGTGAAGAAGTGGTCTCTTCCGGGACAAGGAAGCAGTGTGTATATTAGGGAATGAGCTGAAGCCCAGGAATCAGAAAGGAGTCTGCTCGATTCCCAGACTTCTCTCCTGGGCAGCTGGTGGATGACAGCCATCACGAAGACAGCAACACAGGAAAAATTCCCTAGGATAATCAGGGGTTTCCAAGTCCTTTTGATTGTGGCTCACTTAGGTGAGTATAATACCTGAAGACCCACCTCCCTCATCCGTTAGGCCCTGGTTTTCTCCTTTATTATTATTTTTTTGAAGTCTATTAAAAAAAATGGATTATTGCCAAAATAGGGCCATGAAAATTTTAGTACTTTTTATATGTTAACATTTCACAAATTAGCACTTTCAGCACACACTTTACCACGCCTGTGGATAACCTCATTTGGACAGAACATCCAAAGTCTAAACCTGAGGTCATTCACGACTGGGAGACCCCAGCCAATGGCTCTCTGCCTACCCCCTGGCGATCTCGCCACCTCCAGGCCAGGCTCTGCCCTCAAAGACAAGGGTTCTTTCATTTCCATTTCACAAAGGTGTTCCTCTGATAGAGTTAAGTCCAAAGCAGCAATTTTCCTCTATGCCCCCTCACTCGCCACCATCACATATTCTGAGAGACTCAATTGTCAACAGGCAGATGAGGAAATGTAGCTGATGACATCTTTTAAAGGAATAAACTTAGAGGGGCTACCTGGTGGCTAGAGTCACTTATCTTTACTATCTTGTCCCTTTGACAGTTTTTTAATCTTTTAGAACACCGCTCACATTCCTTGAAGCTGTCTAGGAGATGGTCTTGACAATAGTACTTCTGTTCATTGGTTTGTTTATTTTTAATTGGTAAAGTCAACTAAGAACTGGAGTTATCTCTGTGGGAAGTTTTAGAATTACTGATTATTTTAATAGTAATGGGAGTATTTGGGTTTTCTAATTATTTTTGTGTTAGTTTTGGTAAGTTGTACTTTTAAAGAAATGTCCATCTGATCTAAATTTTCAACAATATCCTTATTACCTTTTCACCAGTATCCTTCTTACCTTTTCAACAACTGCAGGTTCTTTTTTTTTTTTTTTTTTTTTTTTTTTT